>NC_136262.1:177473189-177525689 GCF_964187855.1 Myxine glutinosa
CTGGATCTGATGACTTGCCAGTAACCATTTTGTAAAAATGAATGTGCAGCATCTAACTCAATATGTCGAAATGTCACACACATCCATGCCCGTGGGATTCCCACGGGTGACCCCGCAAGTTTGCATTGACGTTCGTCGATGGACACGTTCGCCCGTCTCATTCGTTTTCTTGCTGCATCCTGTTCAAGTCTGCGTTCTTCATCGATCGTCTCATTCATTTTGGAAATAGAAGTTTCCACGCAGCGCATGAGTTGTCGCGATCCTCAAGAGGAAGTGTCTCGTAATCATCAAATGATAAATGGCAAGTAAATTATATTGTGGAATATTAAAGATTTCAAATAAACCTATTTAAAGTGAATGCGCACATAACTAATTTTAAAAAACGAAGAAATATCTCTCGGTAATTTCCTGAAACATATTTTACTTCCGGATAATAATGTTGAATGAAATAAAAACGAAGAAATATATGTCGGCATCATTGTTGACGTTTATGTGACGACTGTCATCAAACGAAAAAGTTGTAGCGGTTACCGCTGGGTGTACACCCGGTCCTGTACACAACAGGTGTACACCCTGTTCAACACCCGGTCCCTCAACAACAAATGCCTCATCCTGAACGAATACATCCTGGATAACAAACTGGACTTTCTCTGTCTCACCGAAACCTGGCAACAACCTCTGGACTACTACACACTTAACCTCACCACACCCAATGGATATTCCTACGTCAATAAACCACGCTCGGAGGGCCGAGGTGGTGGAATTGCCGTTATCCACCGTCAAGACATCAAGACCAACCTCATCTCCATCTCATCTGCTTCATCATTTGAACACCTGGCTTTAAAACTCTCTGGTCGCACGCAGTCAGTCATGGCTGTCGTCTACCGCCCTCCCAAACCACACCCATCATTCCTGTCTGACTTCTCCTACTTTCTGACCCAGCTATGTTCCCTCTCCCCCTCAATCCTCCTCCTTGGTGATTTCAATATCCACATGGACTCCACTGACTCCACAATAACCACTGACTTCACTGATTTACTCACCTGCTTTAACCTCACTCAACATGTCGACTTTCCTACCCATATCCGTGGTCACATTTTGGATCTTGTCTGCTCCACTGGATTAAATTTGCACCATCTCTATGGCTCCGACCTCACCCTCTCTGACCACTTAGCCATCACTCTGACCATCAACATCCCCGCCCCAACACCAAGGCATTATCGCACAATCAACTTCCGTAAGCTAAACGCTCTTTCACCTACCTCATTCTCATCCACCCTCTCTGAAAAAATGTCCACTTCTCCCTTCATTGACCTCCACACCCCTTCCGACCTCACTGACTACTACAACCACACTCTCTCCTCCTGCCTTGACCAGCTTGCGCCTGTAAAAACCAAAACAGTTTCTTTCACCCATTCTGCTCCCTGGTTTACCCCTGAACTCCACCTGATGAAAACTCGTGCTCGCCAACTTGAAAGACTCCGCAATAAAACGGGTCTCACAGTTCACTCCCAAGCCTACAAGGACCACCTACAACACTACAAAGATGCCCTCTCCCGCGCCCGCTCTGCCTACTACTCTCAAATTATCCACTCTGGCTCCGGAAACCCAAAAGCACTCTTCTCGACAATAAACAAACTCCTCCGCCCCCTGAACACCACCACCCAGTCATTCACAGTAGACAACTGCATCTCCTTCCTCTCTTTCTTCCAACGCAAAATTGACAACATCTACAACAGCTTGACCACCGCCGCACCCGCTCCCCCTCCAACCACCTGCCCCCCCCTTGTCCTGCCATCCCCTGTCTCGGTTCTCCCCAATCTCCCCTACTGACCTCTCTGAACTCCTCATAGGAATGAAAACTGCCACCTGCACTCTTGACCGCATCCCCTCCAGCTTTGTCAAAGCCTCCCTCCCTGCTCTCTCTCCACTTATCATTGCAACAATAAACTCCTCCCTGTCTACAGGCATCGTCCCACCTTCCCTCAAAATTGCTGCTGTTACCCCCATTCTAAAAAAACCTGGTCTAAACCCTGACACCCTAAACAACTTCAGACCCATCTCCAACCTACCCTTTCTGTCAAAAGTTTTGGAACGCGCTGTAGCCACTCAACTCAAACATCATCTCTCTGCCAATAACCTGTATGAAACATTCCAATCCGGATTCCGGTCCAACCACAGTACTGAAACTGCTCTCCTCAAAATCACCAACGACCTTCTCCTCTCCTCTGACGCTGGCAACCTCAACATTCTCGTCCTCCTCGACCTCAGCGCTGCCTTTGACACCATCGATCACACTATCCTCCTCACCCGACTTGAATCCACCTTTAACGTTACCGGCACTGCCCTCTCTTGGATTAAATCATACCTCTCTGACAGATGCCAGTTCATCTCCATCAATAACTGCAAATCCCCCACTGCTCCCCTCCCCCAAGGTGTCCCCCAAGGTTCAGTTCTTGGCCCCCTCCTCTTCATCCTTTACCTGTCCCCGCTCGGTCACTTAATCCGCCGTCATGGTCTCCAATTCCACTGCTTCGCCGATGACATCCAGCTTTTCATCTCCACCAAGTCCGTCTCCACCGACACCCACTCTATCCTGACAAACTGCATCACTGAAATAAAATCCTGGCTTCAAATCAACTTCCTCAAGCTTAACTGTGATAAATCTGAAATAATCATCATTGGCCCAAAAACGCTCACAAAATCCACCCATAACTTTGCCCTCAACATCGACGGTATCCCAGTATCCACCTCCCCTCACATCCGGAATCTTGGCGTCATCTTTGACCAAACCCTTTCCTTCGACAAATACACTAAACAGATCACAAAGTCAGCCTTCTTTCACCTGAAAAACATTGCCCGTCTCCGCTCATCCCTCTCCTCCACGGCTGCAGAAACCCTCATCCACGCCTTCATCACCTCCCATCTGGACTACTGCAATAGCCTCCTCTATGGTTCACCCTCAAAAATCACCAATAAACTCCAATACATTCAGAACTCCGCTGCCCGTCTACTCACCCATTCCCGGACCCGTGACCACATCACCCCCGTCCTTTACAAGCTTCACTGGCTCCCCATCCCCCAGAGAATCCAGTACAAAATCCTCCTCTTGACATACAAAGCCCTCCATAACCTGGCCCCATCCTACCTGGCTGACCTCCTCTCCAGACACACTCCCACCCGCAACCTCCGCTCTGCTGGTACCAACCTCCTGACCCCCTCCATCCGGACCAAATTCAGATCCTGGGGGGACAGGGCCTTCTCCATCGCTGCTCCCACCCTCTGGAACTCACTACCTCACACCATCAGAGACTCCTCCTCACTCACCACATTCAAAACATCACTAAAGACCCACCTGTTCAACACTGCATTCAACATTCAACCCACAGCATTTAACCCCTGACTATCTCTTCTCCTTCTCCCTCCTTTTGCTTTAACTATTTCCCTATTGATTCTTGTCTTTTTGCAATTGTTGTTTTCATGTATTGTTATGCATTATGTTTGCCACTCTGTCAAAGCGCCTTTGGGCTTCTGGAAAAGCGCTATACAAAATAAATGAATTATTATTATTATTATTATTATTATTATTACACAATCGCCTTGCACCTGCCAGGACGCGGCCAGGGCGCAATCGCCATGCCGGGCTCGTCCGGACGGGCCCAGACGCGCCTCTCCCGGGCATGCCCGAACTCGCTGTTCCCGGGCTCGCCCGAACCTCCCAGGCACACCCGGTCTCGTCTTTCCCGGGCATGCCCACTCTCGCCTTTCCAGGGCTCGCCCAGAACGCCCGGGCATGCCCGCTCTCGCCTTTCCAGGGCTCGCCCAGAGCGTCCGGGCATGCCCGCTCTCACCTTTCCAGGGCTCGCCCAGAACGCCCGGGCAGGTCCAGACTCACCATTGACACCCGGGCATGCCCGGTCTGGCTTTTCCCGGGCAAACGCTCCGGCATAAATGTGTATATATATTGCTGCCCGAAAAACGGGCTTATCAGAGTACCCGAGTTTGATACGTACAATAAAGCAACTCGGACGAATTTCCGTCTTTGGTCGCGTCAATTCTTTCGACTCGCGTTGGAGCACAGCTCCTTCATTGGTGACCCCGAACATGGATACGGCAGTGGCTCTTAAACTGCCTACCTTCTGGGAGGCTCAGGCAGCTGTTTGGTTCGCCCAGGCGGACGCCCAGTTCGCCCTGCGAGGCATCACCGCTGACGACACCCGCTTCCACCATGTCGTGGCAGCGCTCGGCTCCGCCACCGCGGCCCGCGCCCTGAGCCTCCTCGAGCGCCCGCCAGCTGCTGACAAGTATGACGCGATTAAGACGCTCCTCCTCGACGCTTCGCCCTCTCACCGGCGGCATGCGCACGGTGCCTGCTCGACCTGCCCGAGCTCGGCGACACGCGCCCGTCCGAGCGCATGGACTACATGCTCTCGTTGCTCGGTGAGAACTCTCCGGATTTTCTGTTCCGCGAGCTGTTCCTTCGCCAGCTGCCTCACCCGGTATGCCTCGACCTGGCTGGCATGTCGATCACAGATCCCCGCGCCCTCGCCAGGGAAGCCGACAAGATCTCCTCGGCGGGCCAGCACATCGGAGCGGCTACCTGGAGCCCGCCGCCGTCCGAGGCGACGCCCACGACGCCCGAGCGCCCTGCGCGGTTGGAGGCCGAACTGCTGGTGCAACTGGCGGCCGCCACACCGCGCCGACCGCTTCCAACACGACGGCCGGGGCCTCCACCTGACCAGGCGTGGTGTTATTACCACGCCAGGTTCGGACACAAGGCTCGGATATGCCGACCCCCGTGCACTTTCGGCAAGTCGGGAAATGGCCGGGCCGGCGTTCATTACCAGCCATGAGCGCCGGCCACTCGGGCAACTTGCTTTTTATTAAGGACAAAGCGTCCGGGCGGCGTTTCCTTTGTGACACCGGCGCCCAACTGAGCATCATACCCGCCTCCGAGCAGGACAGGCGGAACGCCGTTTGCGGCCCCTCTTTGGTCGCTGCTAATGGATCGGCCATATGCACTTTCGGCCTGCGCGACATCACCCTCTGCTTCGGCAGCCAGCGCTTTCAGTGGACCTTTGTGACCGCCAGCGTCCCCATGGCTTTGCTGGGCGCCGACTTCCTCTGCGCACACAGGCTGCTGGTCGACGTCAAACGACATTGCCTTGTCAACACCGAGACCTTCAGCTCCCTGGCGTGTACGATGACCAGCTCCGCGCCGACCGAACTGGCATGCGCCCTCCCAACGGCGAACGAGTTCGCTCGCCTGCTCGCGGAATTCCCGGCCCTCACACGGCCGACGTTTTCGGCAGTCGCAGTGCGACATGGGATCGAGCACCACATACCCACTACGGGCCCGCCGGTCTACGCCAGGGCCCGCTGCCTCGACCCGGCCAAGCTCGCCATGGCAAAGGCCGAGTTCGACGCGTTGGAGCGCCTCGGCATCGTGCGGCGCTCCGATAGCGCGTGGGCCTCACCACTGCACATCGTGCCAAAGCCGGGGGGCGGATGGCGCCCGTGTGGCGACTACCGCCACCTCAACGACGCTACCACCCCCGACAGGTACCCGATCCCGCATATCCAGGACTTTTCCGCCCGTTTGGCGGGACGGTTCATATTTTCAAAAATTGACCTGATACGGGGATACCACCAGGTACCTGTCCGGCCGGCCGACGTCCCGAAGACGGCCGTCATCACGCCGTTCGGCCTGTTCGAATTTTTGAGGATGCCGTTTGGCCTCAAGAACGCGGCCCAGGCGTTCCAACGCTTGATGGACGACGTGCTGCGCGACCTGCCATTTCTTTTCGTCTATCTGGACGACATCCTCGTCGCCAGCACGTCCCGCGCCGAGCACCTCCTCCACCTCCGAACACTGTTCGGTCGCCTCAGCGAGCACGGCTTAATTGTCAACCCGGCCAAATGCCACTTCGGCACGACGACCGTTGACTTTTTGGGCCACCGCATCACCAAGACCGGGGCCGTGTCGCTGCCGACCAAGGTCGAGGCCATCACCACGTTCCCGCGTCCCCGCTCCATCAAGGCCCTACAAGAGTTCCTCGGCATGGTGAATTTTTATCACCGATTCGTGCCCCGCGCTGCTCAGCTCATGCGGCCTCTTTACGAGGCCCTCCGGGGCAAGCCGGCCAAGCATGACATCGTCTGGTCCGCGGCCATGGACGCGGCATTCGCGAGCGCAAAGCGGGCCCTCGCCGACGCCACGCTGCTGGCTCACCCGGTGCTCGACGCGCCCATCGCCCTCACTACGGACGCCTCCAACTACGCGGTGGGCGCCGTCCATGAACAATGGGACGACGGGGTTTGGCAGCCACTCGCTTTTTTCAGCCGGGCAACTCCGGCCAAACGAGTTAAAATACAGCACGGTCGCCCGCTCGTTGGGAGTCACTCTGCACCGCACCACGGCCTACCACCCCCAAACCAACGGGTTGTGCGAGCGGTTTCACTGCTCCATGAAGGCCGCACACATGGCCGGCCTTCAGGATGACGGTTGGGCCGACCGGCTGCCGTGGGTCCTTTTGGGCCTCCGCACGGCCCCCAAGGAGGACCTCCGGGCGTCCGCCGCCGAGTCCGTCTACGGCCAGCCGCTCCGCGTCCCGGGCAAGTTCGTGCCCGACGCTACCAGTCCCTGGTCCGCCGCTCGCCAGCGCTCGGACCTCCAGGAGGCCGCCCGGCGGTTTGCCCCCGTGCCAACGTCCCGCCACGGTGGCCCCCAGTCCTACGTCCCCCCGGCGCTTCGCACAGCGGAGTACGTCTTTGTGCGTCATGACGCGCACCGGGGGCCACTCCGGCCGCCGTACAACGGGCCCTTCCGGGTCCTGCGACGGGGCGACAAGTCATTCGTCGTCGACTTCGGCGGCCGGTCGGACCAGATTTCTGTGGACCGCCTCAAACCGGCGCATGTCGACCGACCACCCTGGTTGTCGACCGACCACCACGGTTGGCCCTTCCTCCGCGGCGAGGCCGCCCCCCATCCACAGTTCCCCCCGCTCGACCACCCACCACCACATCGGACCCCCCCACCCCCCACGTCTCTCCAGGGGTCGCTTCGGCCGGGTCATCCGGACCCCCCTTAAATTGACCCTGCCGGTGCAGGTCGATTCTGGAGGGGCGTGTGTAGCGGTTACCGCTGGGTGTACACAATCGCCTTGCACCTGCCAGGACGCGGCCAGGGCGCAATCGCCATGCCGGGCTCGTCCGGACGGGCCCAGACGCGCCTCTCCCGGGCATGCCTGAACTCGCTGTTCCCGGGCTCGCCCGAACCTCCCGGGCACGCCCGGTCTTGTCTTTCCCGGGCATGCCTGCTCTCGCCTTTCCAGGGCTCGCCCAGAGCGTCCGGGCATGCCCGCTCTCACCTTTCCAGGGCTCGCCCAGAACGCCCAGGCATGCCCGCTCTCGCCTTTCCAGGGCTCGTCCAGGACGCCCGGGCATGCCCGCTCTCGACTTGCCAGGACTCGTCCAGCACGCCCGGGCAGGTCCAGACTCGCCTTTCCAGGACTCGCCCTTGACACCCGGGCATGCCCGGTCTGGCTTTTCCCGGGCAAACGCTCCGGCATAAATGTGTATATATATTGCTGCCCGATAAACGGGCTTTTCAGAGTACCCGAGTTTGATACGTACAATAAAGCAACTCGGACGAATTTCCGTCTTTGGTCGTGTCAATTCTTTCGACTCGCGTTGGAGCACAGCTCCTTCAAAGTAATATATCTTAACGGAAAAGCAAAAGCGAATTTTAAATATATATCGACACGTTGCCGTTGGTGTCATGTTGGGCAGTGTATGATACACCATGACGCGATTTTTAAAAATATATCTCTGCATTTTTCTGCGTGTGTGGAATGTTTGTGGAAAATTAAAGATTTCAAATAAACCTATTTAAAGTGTATGTGCACATAACTAATAAAAAAAACGAAGAAATATCTCTCGGTAATTTCCTGAAACATATTTTACTTCCGGCTAATAATGTTGAATGAAATAAAAACGAAGAAATATATGTCGGCATCATTGTTGACGTTTTTGTGACGACTGTCATCAAACGAAAAAGTAATATATCTTAACGGAAAAGCAAAAGCGAATTTTTAATATATATAACGACACATTGCCGTCGGTGTCATTTTGGGCGGTGTATGATACACCATGACGCGATTTTAAAAAATATATCTCTGCATTTTCCCGCGTGTGTGGAATGTTCTCAATTATTGCTGACACCGAGTCTAAAACCATCGATAAAAATGAAATTATATGGTGAGTTAGATTGGAGATAAAGGCGTGAGAGAGACTCAATGGCCTTGAAGTTACAGGCGTTTGAGAATTCATTTCGTTCTATAAACGGCAACTTTCATTGGATTTTCTTCCCGTTTTTTTTAAACTGAGTCTAAAACTATGTTAGCGACTGTGATAAATGAAATGATATATCGAATTTGATTTGAAATAAAACTGGGAGAGCGAGCAAGACACCACGGGCCTACAAAACAGCCCTCAAAAGTCAAAGCTATGCGAGTTAATAAAATGGTGGATATTTGTTTATAATTATATGAAGCCACTCCCAGAATGTGTGGAGCTATGGGTGAAGCTACTCTGCAAACCGAGTAAGCCACACCCCGGACAGACACCCAACAGACAGACAGACAGACAGACAGAATCATCTACGGCTATTATAATATAGACTAGCGGGGTCACCCGTGGGAATCCCACGGGCATGGATGTGTGTGACATTTCGACATATTGAGTTATATGCTGCACATTCATTTTTACAAAATGGTTACTGGCAAGTCATCAGATCCAGAAATGGTGTGAATTTAGTTATTTCACATAATATGTGACCCCTCACTCCTCTCCACCTGACACTCTCCTGTCTCCACCTGACACTCTCCTGTCTCCACCTGACACTCTCCTCTCTCCACCTAGCACTCCTCTCCTCTCCAAACCCTCACATCCCTCTCCTTTCCAATCCCTCACCTCTCCAATCCCTCACACTCCTCTCCTCTCCAATCCTTCACACGCCTCTCCAATCGCGCCTCACACTCCTCTCCAATCGCGCCTCACACTCCTCTCCAATCGCGCCTCACACTCCTCTCCAATCGTGCCTCACACTCCTCTCCAATCGTGCCTCACACTCCCCTCCAATCACTCCTCTCCAATCGTGCCTCACACTCCTCTCCAATCACGCCTCACACTACTCTCTCCAATCGTGCCTCACACTCCTCTCCAATCGCGCCTCACACTCCTCTCCAATCGCGCCTCACTCGCCTCTCCAATCGGCTTTCCCCGTCTCGTTTCTCTCCTTTTTCTCCCGTCTCGTTCTTTTTCTTGCTCCAAATCGGCCCGTCGGGAATCGGAAATCGGCCCGTCTCGCCCGTCGGCCCGTCGGAATCGGAAATCGGCCCGTCTTGCTTTTGTGCTTGTGCGTAAATAAATTGTGTTCATGACACCATTTCTGGTGTTGGGCTAGCGGCTAGGGTGCCGGCTTAGGATCCTGGGTTCGAATCTCGGTCGATCGCCGAATTAATGCCAGGGGGGTTGACTCAGCCTGTCATCCTTCCGAGGTCGGCTAATTGAGTACCAGTTCACTGGTAATTCCCTGTTTGTCGTTGAAGGCGGCAAAAAGGGTTGGCGTCAGGAAGGGCATCCGGCCGTAAAACATTGCTTCAAAAAGGGGACAAAAAAACAACAACTACCACGGTCCCCGAAAAGGCCAACCCCCGCTTTGCGGGGAAAAATGGCCTCTAACGGTGGTTTTTACACCATTTCTGGATCTGATGACTTGCCAGTAACCATTTTGTAAAAATGAATGTGCAGCATCTAACTCAATATGTCGAAATGTCACACACATCCATGCCCGTGGGATTCCCACGGGTGACCCCGCAAGTTTGCATTGACGTTCGTCGATGGACTCGTTCGCCCGTCTCATTCGTTTTCTTGCTGCATCCTGTTCAAGTCTGCGTTCTTCATCGATCGTCTCATTCATTTTGGAAATAGAAGTTTCCACGCAGCGCATGAATTGTCACGATCCTCAAGAGGAATTTGTCTCGTAATCATCAAATGATAAATGGCAAGTAAATTATATTGTGGAAAATTAAAGATTTCAAATAAACCTATTTAAAGTGTATTCGCACATAACTAATTTTAAAAACGAAGAATATCTCTCGGTAATTTCCTGAAAACATATTTTACTTCCGGCTAATAATGTTGAATTAATAAAAACGAAGAAATATATGTCGGCATCATTGTTGACGTTTTTGTGACGACTGTCATCAAACGAAAAAGTAATATATCTTAACGGAAAAGCAAAAGCGAATTTTTAATATATATCGACACGTTGCCGTCGGTGTCATGTTGGGCGGTGTATGATACACCATGACGCGATTTTTAAAAATATATCTCTGCATTTTCCCGCGTGTGTGGAATGTTCTCAATTATTGCTGACACCGAGTCCAAACCATCGATAAAAATGAAATCATATGGTGAGTTAGATTGGAGATAAAGCGTGAGAGAGACTCAATGGCCTTGAAGTTGAAGTTACAGGCGTTTGAGAATTCATTTCGTTCTATAAACGGCAACTTCATTGGATTTCCTTCCCGTTTTTTTTCAACCGAGTCGAAAACTATGTTAGCGACTGTGAAAAATGAAATGATATATCGAATTTTTAATATGTATCGATACGTTGCCGTCGGTGTCATGTTAGGCGGTGTATGATACACCATGACGCGATTTTAAAAAATATCTCTGCATTTTCCGCGTGTGTGGAATGTTCTCAATTATTGCTGACACCGACTCTAAAACCATCGATAAAAATGAAATCATATGGTGAGTTAGATTGGAGATAAAGGCGTGAGAGAGACTCAATGGCCTTGAAGTTACAGGCATTTGAGAATTCATTTCGTTCTATAAACGGCAACTTTCATCGGATTTTCTTCTCGTTTTTTTTCAACCGAGTCTAAAACTATGTTAGCGACTGTGAAAAATGAAATGATATATCGAATTAAAATAGATATCGACACATTGCCGTCGGTGTCATGTTGGGCGGTGTATGATACACCATGACGCGATTTAAAAAATATATCTCTGCATTTTCCCGCGTGTGTGGAATGTTTGTGGAAATTAAAGATTTCAAATAAACCTATTTAAAGTGTATGCGCACATAACTAATAAAAAAAACGAAGAAATATCTCTCGGTAATTTCCTGAAACATATTTTACTTCCGCTAATATGTTGAATGAAATAAAACGAAGAAATATATGTCGGCATCATTGTTGACGTTTTTGTGACGACTATCATCAAACGAAATAGTAATATATCATAACGGAAAAGCAAAAGCGAATTTTTAATATATATCGACACATTGCCGGCGGTGTCATGTTGGGCGGTGTATGATACACCATGACGCGATTTTAAAAAATATATCTCTGCATTTTCCCGCGTGTGTGGATTGTTCTCAATTATTGCTGACACCGAGTCTAAAAGTAAAACCATCGATAAAAATGAAATCATATGGTGAGTTAGATTGGAGATAAAGGCGTGAGAGAGACTCAATGGCCTTGAAGTTACAGGCCTTTGAGAATTCATTTCGTTCTATAAACGGCAACTTTCATCGGATTTTCTTCCCGTTTTTTTTCAACCGAGTCTAAAACTATGTTAGCGACTGTGAAAAATGAAATGATTTATCGAATTTGATTTGAAATAAAACTGGGGGAGAGCAAGACACCACGGGCCTACAAAACAGGACTCAAAGCTATGCGAGTTAATAAAATGGTGGATATTTGTTTATAGCCACTCCCAGAATGGGTGGAGCTATGGGTGGAGCTACTCTGCAAACCGAGTAAGCCACACCCCGGACAGACACCCAACAGATAGACAGACAGACAGACAGAATCATCTACGGCTATTATAATATAGACTAGCGGGGTCACCCGTGGGAATCCCACGGGTGACCCCGCAAGTTTGCATTGACGTTCGTCGATGGACTCGTTCGCCCGTCTCATTCGTTTTCTTGCTGCATCCTGTTCAAGTCTGCGTTCCTCATCGATCGTCTCATTCATTTTGGAAATAGAAGTTTCCACGCAGCGCATGAATTGTCACGATCCTCAAGAGGAATTTGTCTCGTAATCATCAAATGATAAATGGCAAGTAAATTATATTGTGGAAAATTAAAGATTTCAAATAAACCTATTTAAAGTGTATTCGCACATAACTAATTTTAAAAAACGAAGAAATATCTCTCGGTAATTTCCTGAAACATATTTTACTTCCGGCTAATAATGTTGAATTAAATAAAAACGAAGAAATATATGTCGGCATCATTGTTGACGTTTTTGTGACGACTGTCATCAAACGAAAAAGTAATATATCTTAACGGAAAAGCAAAAGCGAATTTTTAATATATATCGACACGTTGCCGTCGGTGTCATGTTGGGCGGTGTATGATACACCATGACGCGATTTTTAAAAATATATCTCTGCATTTTCCCGCGTGTGTGGAATGTTCTCAATTATTGCTGACACCGAGTCCAAAACCATCGATAAAAATGAAATCATATGGTGAGTTAGATTGGAGATAAAGGCGTGAGAGAGACTCAATGGCCTTGAAGTTGAAGTTACAGGCGTTTGAGAATTCATTTCGTTCTATAAACGGCAACTTTCATTGGATTTCCTTCCCGTTTTTTTTCAACCGAGTCGAAAACTATGTTAGCGACTGTGAAAAATGAAATGATATATCGAATTTTTAATATGTATCGACACGTTGCCGTCGGTGTCATGTTAGGCGGTGTATGAGTGGAATGTTCTCAATTATTGCTGACACCGACTCTAAAACCATCGATAAAAATGAAATCATATGGTGAGTTAGATTGGAGATAAAGGCGTGAGAGAGACTCAATGGCCTTGAAGTTACAGGCATTTGAGAATTCATTTCGTTCTATAAACGGCAACTTTCATCGGATTTTCTTCTCTTTTTTTTTCAACCGAGTCTAAAACTATGTTAGCGACTGTGAAAAATGAAATGATATATCGAATTTAAAATAGATATCGACACATTGCCGTCGGTGCCATGTTGGGCGGTGTATGATACACCATGACGCGATTTTAAAAAATATATCTCTGCATTTTCCCGCGTGTGTGGAATGTTTGTGGGAAATTAAAGATTTCAAATAAACCTATTTAAAGTGTATGCGCACATAACTAATAAAAAAAACGAAGAAATATCTCTCGGTAATTTCCTGAAACATATTTTACTTCCGGCTAATATGTTGAATGAAATAAAAACGAAGAAATATATGTCGGCATCATTGTTGACGTTTTTGTGACGACTATCATCAAACGAAATAGTAATATATCATAACGGAAAAGCAAAAGCGAATTTTTAATATATATCGACACATTGCCGGCGGTGTCATGTTGGGCGGTGTATGATACACCATGACGCGATTTTAAAAAATATATCTCTGCATTTTCCCGCGTGTGTGGATTGTTCTCAATTATTGCTGACACCGAGTCTAAAAGTAAAACCATCGATAAAAATGAAATCATATGGTGAGTTAGATTGGAGATAAAGGCGTGAGAGAGACTCAATGGCCTTGAAGTTACAGGCCTTTGAGAATTCATTTCGTTCTATAAACGGCAACTTTCATCGGATTTTCTTCCCGTTTTTTTTCAACCGAGTCTAAAACTATGTTAGCGACTGTGAAAAATGAAATGATTTATCGAATTTGATTTGAAATAAAACTGGGAGAGAGAGGAAGACACCACGGGCCTACAAAACAGGACTCAAAGCTATGCGAGTTAATAAAATGGTGGATATTTGTTTATATGAAGCCTCTCCCAGAATGGGTGGAGCTATGGGTGGAGCTACTCTGCAAACCGAGTAAGCCACACCCCGGACAGACACCCAACAGATAGACAGACAGACAGACAGAATCATCTACGGCTATTATAATATAGAGATAGGAATGTAGTTTTACACAGGAATGTACTTTTCCGTCCATTTCGAGGAATCCTTTCAAGCTACGAGAATTATAATACCAAAGGATGTTGCAGGAAGTAAAACTCTATCGAATGGTAGCAGAATCATTGCCATTGATAGAGGCTGCTCAGAAATATGCCGTCTGAAAAAGAAGATTATTATTATTATTATTATTATTATTATTTTATTATCATGAACAAGAAGATTAAATCCCGGTTTTTCGCTTTATTTTGCTTTTGCCTTGGTCTGGAGAACTGAAAAGTGATCCCCACCTCGACAATCAGCTGAACAGACCAGGTAGGCTCTCATATGTAGCCTAAGTGAGTTTTTAAAGAAGATAATCCAACTTTAGTTTTCTATGTAGCAGATGGGAGCGACATTTTTTTCCACGCCATCCCTACTGTTACGGATTCGTCACTTCCGTTGTTTGGGTTTTCCTCCACTTGAAATATTTCTGATTCTACGAACTATTATTGTCTTCCAAAGGTTTATTGTTCATGAACTGTTTTTAAAAGGTAAAAGGAATTAATGTTTTAAATTAGAACCGGAGGAGGTGAAGAAGAGGAGGCGGTGAGAAAAGTCGGAGAAGAAGCTGGTTGCTTTGCGTTCTGGATCGAACGTTGTCGAGCAAGAGACACGAGTGAACGTTGGGTTTCCTGGAAAGGGATTCCGCGATAGAGTTGTTATCGCTGTGACTGATCAAACCTGCGTGTCAGGTTGGCGTTGGATTCGGAGGAACCATCGTCGTGTGATTACGTCTCAAGTACGAGCCGTCCGCCATTTTGACTCGTGCGCTTCGCGCGTCGAGCAAACTTTCCTTGCTTCGTCAACCGTTTCCACCGCGTTCAGACGTATCTGTGGTGTGTGTGTGCACCGAGGCTTCTGACAATTACTTTGCGGCTCGCCGACCATGAACAGTGAAAGTTCGTACCTGGAGGGGGCCTTTGGATTTCCCAGTTGCCGTGAGTGCGCCTTTGTGCCACTTTAACCACGTGACCCTTTTCTCCGCTTTGGGCCGCGTGCGCCTTGGTGCCGTTTTGGGCGGCGTGCCTGTGTCTGCCCTCGGAACGAGATTCTGGTTTAGAGTCGACATCGTTCCGTTGATCACTGGAGGGGACCAACTCTGAGCTCGAAGACGGGAATATAGAGACATTGGGGAAGGTTCTTTCCACTCACCTGGAACACTGTGAGTTACCTTATGCATGCTAGCGGATGGTATAGAGAGTGCACTCTCAATTGTTATTTGTGGTAATGTTATTCCTGGGTGATTTATAATATATTATTGGTTTGTTCATAACCATTGGTGTGGTTTCCTTATTGATTTCGACACAGAATAATATATTTTTTCTGCCGTGGCTCCCCCCGGGGTTCGGAGGTATACCGAGACCAGGAGGTCGGGGAGGAACACGTAACACTACATAGAGAGTACTAGCGTACTCTCTGATATATATATAATATGCAAATATATATATATATATATATTGTTGCGAATATGGAATTTGGCCTCCATATCCGCTTGTAAATATTCCCCTATTTTCTCCAATACTCCCCAACTTTCCCCAGTCCCCCATTCCCTAGTCCCATTGCATGTAAATAACAATCAGTAGAGCCGACCTTCCCCTTATTCCCCCATTAAATGTCGTGCCCAGGTCCACCGCACCACACGTAGACAACTTTCGGACATCTTCCTAGTTATTCTTAATCTATGTCAGTTAAGGCCTCGTTTCCATTAATTATGACTCTTCGTTGCACCAGAATGTGATTATATGGCACCAGTAGTGAGTTTAGGACCTTCCCATACCTCCTCCCATCTTCTTCCCCAAACAACAACAACAACAACAACTACAGCTACAACAACAACAACAACAACTACAGCTACAACAACAACAACAACTACAGCAACAACAACAACAACTACAGCTACAACAACAACAACTACAGCTACAACAACAACTACAACAACGGCGCGCGCGGGGAGTGTGCGTCCTCCCTCCGGCTCGGTTAGCCGCCATTATCCATGCGCCCCACGGGGTTACCACGAAGGGGCTGGCTGTCAGCTCCTCGTCAAGGGCGGAGCCTGGTAAACCCCCCCCGCACCCAATAAGAAGGGCGGACCGATTCCATCTGGGCGGAGCTAACGAGCCGAGGGCGTGTCACTCCCCGCCGGATATACGCAGCCGCTTGCCGGACGTGACGTCAGATGCGCCCCCAGCTTGAGACGACAAGACGCCACCTCGAGCGCTGAGAGACCTCCTGCATCTTTTGGGCCGCGCCATCCTGTCCCTGAGCACAAGGTGCACCTTGTGCTGGCCATCGAATACCCGCTTTCCTAGCCATCAATCCCCGTGTGAGTCAGTTTTTGTCCTGTTTCTCTGTGGTCTGTCGGGAATAATATAAGGTTGTGTCTAAGTGCCTGTCTTCCTATGATGTACCTCTTGTAGTTGTAATCTAACCTTCCGCCTTAATATAACCTCCTCCGGAGGTCTTGAGAACTGAACCCCTGGTGTCGTATTGTGTCATTATAACCCAGCCGGGTGTCTTCTCTTTCCTATTGAGCCAGCGTAGCGCGGCTTCGTCGACGTTCGAGTACAATCGGGTAATTTGTGCGGACACGACGGCCATTCCGCTCGGCCCACCTTAACATCAAAGTCGTGTCTGTAACAATTGGTGTCGAGGAGTGGAATTCGAACCCGGGACTAAATTAGTTAGGCCCAAATTTTGGGAGGGAAAATCGATTCGGAGCGCGTTTCCCGCGCGAAATTATAACGGCGAAATTTCAATTTGTTTTACGAAAATAAAAAAATAAAAACCGAATTTTGAAAGTCGCGCTATGGCGGATCAAGACAGCTGGGGTCCGGTAAAGGAGAGTGAGGTAGGGTCGATCCAGGACCAAAATGAGGGACAGGAGGAGAGCGAAGCAGTGAGGGCGGCAGGTTCGCAAAATAGCGCCGTCACGCACGAAGAAGCGGGCGCGCAAAATGGCGCCTCGCTGATCACCGCGCCAGCGACCGTGGCAGCGCCCCCGATGGATTGGGGCCTTTTTTTTATACAAATGAAGGCCCTTATGGCCCAGAATAATGAAGAAATGGCAAACAGAATGGGGAACCGGATGGATGCTCAGGGTGAGCGATTGGAGGGCCAAATGGGGGTAATGGGAAACCAAATGGGGGTAATGAGGGACGAAGCGAGGGGTACCAGTGAGAAGTTAGACAATAATTTTGAGGAGTTAGACAAGAAAATTGAGAAGTTAGACAATAATTTTGAGGAGTTAGACAACGGGATAAAAGAAGTAAAGAATGGGTTAACGGGGGTAGAAAACAGAATGGCCGCTCAAGAGAATCAGATAGAGGGAGTGAAACATGGGTTAACGGGGGTAGAAAACAGAATGGCCGCTCAAGAGAATCAGATAGAGGGAGTGAAACATGGGTTAACGGGGGTAGAAAACAGAATGGCCGCTCAAGAGAATCAAATGGAAGGGATGCAAAAAGGGTTAGAGGGGTTAGAAAACAGTATGGAAGGCAAATTGAGGGACATGAGGGACCAAGCGGAAAGGGAAGTTAACCAAATGGGGCAGCAGATAGAGGGGGTCAGAATGGGGGTAGAAACCAAACTGGATGCTCACAGGGAGGAAATGGAGCAGATGAGGGTGGCATCTGGGCAGGAGATGCAAGTGATGGGAGAGGAGATCAGAAGAGGAGTGAGTGAGGAGGTCGGAGGAGTGCGCGAGGAGGTGAGGCACTGTAAGGAGCACATGGAGAAGGAGGTGAGAAAGGGGACTGTAAAGTTACAAGGGGGCATAGAGGACCTGACGCAGGAGGTGGAGCAGCTGACGGTGGGACAGACGGAGTTAGTGGAGCAGGTTCAAAGGAACACTGCGGTATTAGGAGGTTTAAAGGCGACACAAAAAGAAATTAAAAACGACTTGATAGCGACAAAGAGGGAATGTCAGATGGTACGTGAGGGACTGACAACGAGGTTGGACGAGGTGATAGAGGTAATGGAGACGAAGGACCGGCAGGTGAGGACGCACATGGAAACGGTCAAGGTAGCCTTGGAGGACGAGCTTGAGGAGACGTACCGGGGAATAAAAGAGATGAAGCAAAAATTAGAAGAAGTGGAAGAAGGGATGAGCGAAATTAAGAAGCGACGGAGAGGGGATAAGAAAGAGATAAAAGAGGAGATAAAAGAATTGGTCCAAAGTCTGTGTTTGGATCGTGATGATGTGCTCATTAACCGGATGAGGGATTCGCAGGTGATGGAGGAGAAGCGAAGAGGAAGAGGACCCGGTGTAAGTGGTGACCAATATGGTCGTGCGTATGATGCGCCAGGTGATTTAAGAGGCTTGGGGGTCGAGATAGACCCGGGTGTTCGTGAGAGGCCGTGGGTGAAGTGTGCGACAGGTCTGGTGTGCGAAAATGGAGGTGTGCAAGAAAGTCCGACTCTGGGGTGTGTGAGGAAAAAGTGCGTGCCAAGGAGTGAGTGTGCTGGCGAGAGTGAGTCGGTCGTAGCGTGTGTGCGAGGGAGCACATGGAAGCGCGGTGTGGTGAGTGTTACAGAGGGTGTGACGGGAGAGTGTGCGCAGGAGTGTGCGCGAGAAAGGTGTGTGACGGACAGGTGCATGAGGAAAGAGTGCGCTGTCAGAAGTAAGGAAGAGTGTCCACCTGTGGTGAGTGTTACGGAGGGTGTAACGGGAGAGTGTGCGCGAGAAAGGTGTGTGACGGACAGGTGCATGAGGAAAGAGTGCGCTGTCAGAAGTAAGGAAGAGTGTCCACCTGTGGTGAGTGTTACAGAGGGTGTAACGGGAGAGTGTGCGCGAGAAAGGTGTGTGACGGACAGGTGCATGGGGAAAGAGTGTGCTGTCAAGAGTAAGGGTGAGTGCGTTGTCAAGAATGGAGGTGAAAGTAGTGGGAGTGACATGGAGCGTGAGTTAGTTGTGACAGGTGAACGAGGATGTACACCTGGGATGGAAGGATGCACACCTGGAATGGTAGAGCGTGAGTGGGAATGCACGCTGGAGTTGGTGGTGAGGCACGTGAGTGGGTGTGCGAATGAGAGCACACCTGTGATTGTCACAGAGGAGGTGACCGAGGAGGGGGCGCGAAGAGGTGTATTGGTGAGGTGTGCTACCAACGAGTGTGTGCCAAAGTGTTCGGTGGTCAGGTGTGTGACCAAGGCGGTGAGTGGAATGGGTGTACCTGGGTGTGTAAGGAACGGTACGAGGGGCATGGAAACGGCTGGATGTGTGAGCAAGGAACGGGCTGCGGGATGTAAGCATGCAGGTGAAGCATCGACGTTAGACGGGGTAGAGTTTAGAACGACTTATAGCCGAATCGGGCCCTCGGTGCGTGCCGGGCCTCGCTTTGAACGGCCGCGTCCAGGCTCCACTAGGCGGAGCTGGCAGCCCGATAGAAAGGGTCGTCATGGCGACCACTTTTTGGTGAGACGTGCCGGCAGGTCGAGATCGGGGCATTGGATGGCTCCACGCCGAGGTGGTGCGTGGGATCTCGGCACGGGTAAGCCCCCGTCCCTGCACCGAGTGCCGGACGCATCCAGCCGCTGGCACAAAACAACCAGCATCCATTGCTTGGCTTTACGAAGCCAGGCTTTGGACAGGAATTGGCGCACCGAGAGGCAGTAGTGAGTAGACTGGGTGATGAGGTTAGTGTTTTGGACCCAAAATTAGAGAAAAACAAAATTTGATGATTGGCAAGGGATTGGCAGTAGTGATTGGCAGATGATGGGTAGTGATTGGCAAATTTTTGATTTGTTGAAATTTGATGTGCAAAATTGGTAGTGAGAGACCCCCGATGTGGTGGGATGGCAAATCCACCATCCCTCACAAGGGGGGGCAAAGGAGCAATAGATTAAGGGGTGTATGGCAGTGAAAACTAGCCCGGGTGGGTTAGGATATTGTGTGTAGGGATCTAGAAGATGACATTAGGTAACGTTAAGATTAGTTAGTGACTGATACCTGTAGTGGGGACGCAGGTAGATTAGTATGGATGATAATGACGAGGGAGCGCAATAGTTTAAAGGGACGACTGGGAAGCGCAAGTTTCAGAAGGGAGTAGTTAGCTGAGATGATGCCGTGTGTGTGAGAATTGAACAGGTGTGATTGCACAGGTGTGCAACTGGACAGGTGTGTGGAGCAGTGTATGAGTAGTGAGTGTGTGGATCAGCGCGAATGCGCTTGGGGAGAGAAGGGTGCAGGTGGCACCAGGTGTGAGAGCACAGGTGTGCAAGTACAGGTGTGTGGAGAGAGTTGGAGTAAGTGGTACGGAGTGGTGTGCATGGTGCGAAGGTGTGAATGGGGGAAGAGTGGACCCCCATCACGGATACCCGGGGCGGGTAGTGTAAGTGTTAGGTAGAGGGTACAGGTAAATTGTGGTTGGATATTGGCATCTGTGGTGCGGTTGCAGAATGGTGTTGTGAATGGGTGCATTAGTGTTGTGGAAATGGCGGGGCGTGTAGCCTGTTAGTGTGTGTAGTTGGTTGGGCACTCCACCACTGTGAGGATGTCGGCCAGGTGAGGCCGCAGGTGGGCTCTGGGAGCCGGTAGAGTTGTGGATGGGGCCCGAGGATCCGGAGGATGGACCCGGGTAGCCCAGTGCCAGAGAGGGCACGGAGTGGGGAGAGCGCCAGAGGGCCTTCCCCAGGTAGATAGGTTAGGGTAAGGAGCAGGTAAGCTCGGAGGCAACCGCAGTGGTGGAGGTGTGCAGGTGGGTAGACCCACTGGGAGAGGTACACGCCACAGCCCAGAAATTGTGCGAGGGCACCGGGAGATGAATCGGGGGAGTGAGACCCCAAATTGAAGAGCACCACAGTTTGGCCAATGGGAATTGGTTTTTAGAACCCATAGTGTAAGAGGGCCAATGGTTTGGCCGGAGAAAGACCCCGGGTAGTGTAAAGTTGTTAAAGTCATTTAGGAGATAGTTAGGATTGATGAACCTGTCGCACCATACGCAGCCACTTACCTGTGGTGATGATGATGACTCCACACCTGTGTTTTCTTTGTTTTGTGCAGGAAATGAGATTGCTGTGAGGATTTGTGAGACGCATCACGACGTGGATGAGACATTGGGGTGATTCCATCTCTCCCTCCCTAGGAGGGACTGATGATGAATTGGTGATGGCAAATTTTGATGTTGAGTTGGAGATGGCAAATGTTGATGAGAGTTGAAAATGGCAAATTTGATTGGTTAGGAGGGAGAGAAGACGAATTTGGTTTATGGGAGGAACGGGGAAGACAGTAGGGATGTTTGTCGATTTGTAAAGTAGATGTTTATGGGTAGTGTTGTGTTTTGTGGATACAGTAAGGGGTAAGGGAGGGGCCATGTAGGTTACCTGGTGGGGGGGGGGGCGTACGATAGGAACGTACCTGTCTCACCTGGTTCCCATGTGCCCCCAGTGTGCATCATCTTGTATTGCGTGCACTTTTGCGCCCTTACCACCTTACTCACTTGTCTGCTTCTTTTGTCTCCCACCTCCGAGGATCTGGCTTTGGGGTAGAGAGAGAGGAGAGAGAGGTGCTGGCTGCGCAGTTGTGGGCCTGCACTTTCGCTGTTTGCTGCCGGGATCGATACACCATATGGACCGCAATGTTTGTGGCCACCCACAATGGACCGCAGTTCGTTTGCGGCCAAGCACCACCCGGGGATGGACCTATGGGTCAACGTGGCACCTATGCCATACAGGTGAACCACTTTTAGTTACCACCAAGTGCACCACAAGAAGAGCAAGAGACACCTGCAGGGTTAGGGGTTGTCGAATTTATTTTTATACCAATGAACAATGGTGACTGCACCGGATGGTGCTGACTGTGTGGTGGGGTGGTGCTTTTGATGCTGGGAAAGGGTGCTCTGCACGTTATTAAAGGCCGTCGGCCACAGAGCACTCGTGGGTTGGTGTATCGATGTTGGCAAGCGCGCTCTCTCTCTATGCATAACATCTGCATGTGTCCCTCCAAAAACAGGTCCTGGATCGTAGTGTAAATAGCAGCGTAGTCTTGTAAATAATGCTCCCTACCGGCTGTATGTTTAGTTTGAGAATTCTTTCCGGATTCGGTTATCCTGTGGGTGTGTTTCTGTGAGGAGAAGGGTGCAACGTCGCAGGGGGACATATTTACTCATTTGTGAATATCTGTAAAACTGTCGCACTCAGGGTAGAGTTAATAGTAGAGGGAACTACATTGCGTGCCACACTAAAGTAGGTAAAAATTTATCGGGTCGGGACGCCCCGAGGGTAGAGAAGGGTGCAATGTTGCGAATATGGAATTTGGCCTCCATATCCGCTTGTAAATATTCCCCTATTTTCTCCAATACTCCCCAACTTTCCCCAGTCCCCCATTCCCTAGTCCCATTGCATGTAAATAACAATCAGTAGAGCCGACCTTCCCCTTATTCCCCCATTAAATGTCGTGCCCAGGTCCACCGCACCACACGTAGACAACTTTCGGACATCTTCCTAGTTATTCTTAATCTATGTCAGTTAAGGCCTCGTTTCCATTAATTATGACTCTTCGTTGCACCAGAATGTGATTATATGGCACCAGTAGTGAGTTTAGGACCTTCCCATACCTCCTCCCATCTTCTTCCCCAAACAACAACAACAACAACAACTACAGCTACAACAACAACAACAACAACTACAGCTACAACAACAACAACAACAACTACAGCAACAACAACAACAACTACAGCTACAACAACAACAACAACAACTACAGCTACAACAACAACTACAACAACGGCGCGCGCGGGGAGTGTGCGTCCTCCCTCCGGCTCGGTTAGCCGCCATTATCCATGCGCCCCACGGGGTTACCACGAAGGGGCTGGCTGTCAGCTCCTCGTCAAGGGCGGAGCCTGGTAAACCCCCCCCCGCACCCAATAAGAAGGGCGGACCGATTCCATCTGGGCGGAGCTAACGAGCCGAGGGCGTGTCACTCCCCGCCGGATATACGCAGCCGCTTGCCGGACGTGACGTCAGATGCGCCCCCAGCTTGAGACGACAAGACGCCACCTCGAGCGCTGAGAGACCTCCTGCATATTTTGGGCCGCGCCATCCTGTCCCTGAGCACAAGGTGCACCTTGTGCTGGCCATCGAATACCCGCTTTCCTAGCCATCAATCCCCGTGTGAGTCAGTTTTTGTCCTGTTTCTCTGTGGTCTGTCGGGAATAATATAAGGTTGTGTCTAAGTGCCTGTCTTCCTATGATGTACCTCTTGTAGTTGTAATCTAACCTTCCGCCTTAATATAACCTCCTCCGGAGGTCTTGAGAACTGAACCCCTGGTGTCGTATTGTGTCATTATAACCCAGCCGGGTGTCTTCTCTTTCCTATTGAGCCAGCGTAGCGCGGCTTCGTCGACGTTCGAGTACAATCGGGTAATTTGTGCGGACACGACGGCCATTCCGCTCGGCCCACCTTAACATCAAAGTCGTGTCTGTAACAATATATATATATATATATATATATATACAGGGTGTTTCAAAAAGATGGACCCGATTTGAAATCGCTATATCTCTGCAACCACGAACCGCCCATAAATGAACCTCTTACCACTTGAAAGGGCAGGGCATAGAGTTTCAAATGACCACCGCTAGATGGCTCTCCCAGCGCACCAACAGCCTCTAGCCTCAGTCGTTCGCAAGATGGCGACCCCGCAACACAAGGCGTTTTGCGTTCTGCATTTCAGCAAGACCATAATTGCGGTGCAGCGTGCGTTTCAACGGCGTTTTGGCATTGATCCGCCAATGCCAAAGAGCATTCGGCGTTGGTACCGACAATTTGAGGAAACAGGCTGTTTATGTAAGGGGAAGAGCCCAGGGCGACCACGCACTTCAGAGGAAAACGTGAGAAGAATTCAAGAGAGTTTTCTGCGTAGCCCGCGCAAGTCCACTCGTCGTGCCACCCGAGAACTTGTGATCCCTCATACGACTGTCTGGCGTGTGTTAAGGCGACGTTTAATCCTGAGGCCATACCGGTTGCAACTGGTACAGGCTCTTCGTACAAGTGACAAAGGAAAGCGTGGAGAATTTAGTGATGCAATGTTACAGAACATGGAAGACGACAGCTTCTTACCGCGTTTGATTTTTAGTAATGAAGCAACGTTTCATCTAAGCGGTAAAGTTAACCGTCACAATGTGCGCATATGGGGACTAGAGAATCCACACGAAACTGTAGAGCATGAGCGTGATTCCACGAAAGTGAACGTGTTTTGTGCCGTTTCTCAAATAAAGGTTTATGGCCCTTTCTTTTTCGAGGGAAAAACAGTTACGGGGCAAACCTACCTCGAAATGCTGCAGAACTGGCTCTTTCCACAACTTAATGAAGATTCCGATGACTTCATTTTTCTGCAAGACGGAGCACCACCACATTGGCACCTGCAGGTTCGACGTTTTCTAAATGACACACTGCCTCAACGTTGGATAGGTCGCACGGGACCCCAAGACTTGGCGCTACACTCTTGGCCCCCAAGATCCCTAGACATTACACCCTGCGACTTTTTCTTGTGGGGATACGTCAAAGACTGTGTTTTTGTGCCACCATTAGCAACTAATCTGGATGAACTCAAAAACAGAATCATGGCAGCGGTGACTTCATTGAAAGAAGACACTCTGAGAGACCTTTGGGATGAATTCAACTATCGTCTCGGTGTTGTCCTTGCAGCAGGTGGAGGGCACATAGAGCATTTATAAAATGGTTAGTAAAACTTGATAACTCATTAAACCGTTTGTAACTTTTTGTGTAATTGTAACATGTTGCCATCGTGAAATATACTGCTTTGAAATTGGGTCCATCTTTTTGAAGCACTGTATATATATATATATATATATATATATATATATATATATATATATATCTATATTATAATAGCCGTAGATGATTCTGTCTGTCTGTCTGTCTATCTGTTGGGTGTCTGTCCGGGGTGTGGCTTACTCGGTTTGCAGAGTAGCTCCACCCATAGCTCCACCCATTCTGGGAGTGGCTATAAACAAATATCCACCATTTTATTAACTCGCATAGCTTTGAGTCCTGTTTTGTAGGCCCGTGGTGTCTTGCTCTCCCCCAGTTTTATTTCAAATCAAATTCGATAAATCATTTCATTTTTCACAGTCGCTAACATAGTTTTAGACTCGGTTGAAAAAAAACGGGAAGAAAATCCGATGAAAGTTGCCGTTTATAGAACGAAATGAATTCTCAAAGGCCTGTAACTTCAAGGCCATTGAGTCTCTCTCACGCCTTTATCTCCAATCTAACTCACCATATGATTTCATTTTTATCGATGGTTTTACTTTTAGACTCGGTGTCAGCAATAATTGAGAACAATCCACACACGCGGGAAAATGCAGAGATATATTTTTTAAAATCGCGTCATGGTGTATCATACACCGCCCAACATGACACCGCCGGCAATGTGTCGATATATATTAAAAATTCGCTTTTGCTTTTCCGTTATGATATATTACTATTTCGTTTGATGATAGTCGTCACAAAAACGTCAACAATGATGCCGACATATATTTCTTCGTTTTTATTTCATTCAACATATTAGCCGGAAGTAAAATATGTTTCAGGAAATTACCGAGAGATATTTCTTCGTTTTTTTTATTAGTTATGTGCGCATACACTTTAAATAGGTTTATTTGAAATCTTTAATTTTCCACAAACATTCCACACACGCGGGAAAATGCAGAGATATATTTTTTAAAATCGCGTCATGGTGTATCATACACCGCCCAACATGACACCGACGGCAATGTGTCGATATCTATTTTAAATTCGATATATCATTTCATTTTTCACAGTCGCTAACATAGTTTTAGACTCGGTTGAAAAAAAACGAGAAGAAAATCCGATGAAAGTTGCCGTTTATAGAACGAAATGAATTCTCAAATGCCTGTAACTTCAAGGCCATTGAGTCTCTCTCACGCCTTTATCTCCAATCTAACTCACCATATGATTTCATTTTTATCGATGGTTTTAGAGTCGGTGTCAGCAATAATTGAGAACATTCCACTCATACACCGCCTAACATGACACCGACGGCAACGTGTCGATACATATTAAAAATTCGATATATCATTTCATTTTTCACAGTCGCTAACATAGTTTTCGACTCGGTTGAAAAAAAACGGGAAGGAAATCCAATGAAAGTTGCCGTTTATAGAACGAAATGAATTCTCAAACGCCTGTAACTTCAACTTCAAGGCCATTGAGTCTCTCTCACGCCTTTATCTCCAATCTAACTCACCATATGATTTCATTTTTATCGATGGTTTTGGACTCGGTGTCAGCAATAATTGAGAACATTCCACACACGCGGGAAAATGCAGAGATATATTTTTAAAAATCGCGTCATGGTGTATCATACACCGCCCAACATGACACCGACGGCAACGTGTCGATATATATTAAAAATTCGCTTTTGCTTTTCCGTTAAGATATATTACTTTTTCGTTTGATGACAGTCGTCACAAAAACGTCAACAATGATGCCGACATATATTTCTTCGTTTTTATTTAATTCAACATTATTAGCCGGAAGTAAAATATGTTTCAGGAAATTACCGAGAGATATTTCTTCGTTTTTTAAAATTAGTTATGTGCGAATACACTTTAAATAGGTTTATTTGAAATCTTTAATTTTCCACAATATAATTTACTTGCCATTTATCATTTGATGATTACGAGACAAATTCCTCTTGAGGATCGTGACAATTCATGCGCTGCGTGGAAACTTCTATTTCCAAAATGAATGAGACGATCGATGAGGAACGCAGACTTGAACAGGATGCAGCAAGAAAACGAATGAGACGGGCGAACGAGTCCATCGACGAACGTCAATGCAAACTTGCGGGGTCACCCGTGGGAATCCCACGGGTGACCCCGCTAGTATATATATATTCGTGTTAAAAGATTGGCCTTTAAAACCTACCCTTATGAAGTGGGACAGACATCTCTATACAAACTGATATTGTGTTTTATATGGTAGATATGCACATACACACCTAAATATACTTTATTTATTTATTTATTTTTGTATACAAGATCGAGACTCGTGTAAGAGTTAACATCAATCACAAAAAAAAAACAATCGGTCAAACAAAACATATGATAAAGGGAGCGGGAGAAAAGATTGGGAGAGAGGGAAGCACACATGTACAACAGCAGAGAACAGGGAGATCTGTGGGAGGGAAAGGGTTTGGGGGGAGGACGCATGGGAGGGGGTGGGGGAGAGGTAAAAAAAAACACAAGGACACTGCAAGGACTTCCAGGAAAGAAGTCGGTATTTCAAAAAAGTGTATCTGGGGTGAATTAGCAGGGGTAGAAAAGATCAAGGTTTTGGATGGGGGAAGATAAGAGATGGTGGTGAACAGCTGTTTTAAAGACCTGGAGGGAGGAGTGGGATTGAAGGGAGTGAGGGAGTTTGTGCCAGAGGCGGGAGAAAAGACGAATGAAAGAGTGAAGAAGTATATATATATATCATTAAAATGATGCTGTGACTCCATGTTTGCGTCCTACATGTGGGGCTGGTTTATCCCTCGTCTCGTAATGTCAATGTCGTTCTCATTGATGTCAAACTTTGTTGAACCACCAAATGCGATTTCCTTTTCTGCAGCAAATGTAGATGTAACATGCTCACACATGTGTAGATGTAACATGCTCACACATGTGTAGATGTAACATGCTCACACATGTCAAACCCTGAATACTCACAAGGTGCAGGAAAACGCAGATAGAAATATTCCTTAATGGTTTCATGTCAGAACACGTACATTCCACCCATTGCGCTAGGCCGTGTACGTGGCAGAAGGTGTCTTACATGTGTCGTTTGTGTTTTATGTAAAAAAAAGAAAAGAAAAAAAAGAAGCTCTTCCAACGTTTTTCTGCAGGTATCGGTGTCGATTTCATTTTTGATTACACCTGGAATAGCCCGACCTGTCCTCTCTCACAATCCCACTCACCATCGATGTCGTAAACTTCGAAGAGGAAAGCGAGCTTGTCATTGGTTGAGCCATGGACGAGGAGGTTCAGTGCTCGGAGAATTTCATCCAAACTCAGCTTTCCATTGTCATCGGAGTCAAAGAGGAAGAAGAAGCGTTTGGCGAAAAAAGACTTCACCGTTTGAAGCAGCAGGTTCAATTGGGGGGTAGTTGTGTGGAAAATGGGGAACAAGTTCGTTAATGGAGGAATATCCAGGTATTCATGAATAATTCGTGTTTTTATAAAATGGAATAAACACAACTATGGATACCGGTAGCAGGAAATCGAATTCCAAGATTTTGTTCATTTGTCACAAAGTGTACATCAGACACTTCACCAAATAGCACAGAGGACCTGGCAGAATGACATCACTCGGATAGACGTTAAACTCGGTGTCCCGTCTGTAGTGGTTGCAGGTCCGAGTACGTACCTCGAGTACGGAAGTGCTGATATACCGCAACAATATCATGTCATACAGAGTGTGGTGTGGTATAGTAAATACCGTAATGCGTTTGAGCATCCTGAATGTACCTAAATATGCTCATTTTTGTAGAACAATATATTTGTTGATACCTCTTTGAGTCCCAGTGCCTCGCAGAATGCTGACAAGGTGACCTCCCCATCGGGATCGGCGACCTTTTTAAACTGTCGGGTCACTCGAGCGAGCCATAGAGAGTCGTCATCTAGATTCAAGGTGCTGCCGTAAACACACGTGCATTCCAGGTTTACGCAAAACAGGCATGGGTTAAAACAAAACTGGTAAAAAAAAATTAAATACACCCAAAACCCACCCCTAACCTCTACTCTACTCTACTCTACCCCCAACCCACACCCCCACTCCAACCCCCAACCGTACCTCAACCCTACCGCCAACCACAACCCCTAACACCCACCAACCCCCTCTACCACACACCAACCCCCACCCCTACAACAAACCCCCACCCCTACCACCAACGCCCAACCCTACCCCAACCCCAACACCGACCACCAACACCCACCCGACCACCAACCCCGACTGCCAACCTCAACACCTACCATCAACCCACACCCCTACACCAACCCACACCCTACCACCAACCCCCACCCGACCACCAACCCCTACTGTCAACCTCAACACCTACCATCAACCCACACCCTACCACCAACCCCCACCCGACCACCACACCCTACCACCAACGCCCAACCCTACCCCCAACCCCAACACCGACCACCAACCCCCACCCGACCACCACACCCTACCACCAACCCCCACCCGACCACCACACCCTACCGCCAACCACAACCCCTAACACCCACCAACCCCCTCTACCACACACCAACCCCCACTCCTACAACAAACCCCCACCCCTACCACCAACGCCCAACCCTACCCCAACCACAACACCTACCATCAACCCCAACCCCTAACCCCAACCCCCACTCATACCACCAACCCACACGCCTACTGTCAGCCCTAACCCCCACCCCAACCCCTAAAGCCAACTCTATCCCCTACCCCCAACAACACCTCATACCGCATCTTCCCTTTTCCCTACCCATACACACAATTCAATGATATCATTGTCATCAGTGACATTTTAACATTTCATGCAGAGATGTCTCAATAAATCCAGTAAGAACATGACAGCAGGCACAGTATGTATCATTCTGTGTCCAATTCCAGTAAATAATGGCAAATCTGATTGAACTAGTAAAAAACTGGTGGCTCTCCCAAACACATTTATCGTGTGTTTCAAAGTCTGAACTGTACAATTTATGATTATTCACATTTTGCTTGATGTGATGTGACGTCAATGTCACATCAAGCAACACTGACAATGTTGGTTCATGTGACATTAAAGCCAAAAGGCTCAAAATCAACAAAAGGATCAAAGACATTTTGTGAAGAGGTTTCTGAGAAACACATTTGGATCACGTGTGGTAATTTGGTTAGGAGGTGTTGTGGTGGTTTAAGGGGCAGGAAGTGGTTTTACACAGGTGAGTAAGCAGGAAGCATTCGCTTAATCCACAAAAACCCTGTAAACCATCAACATCTTTGGTTTGGTGTGTTAACATCAGGTAGCTTTGGTTTGGTGTGCTAACATCAGGTAGCTAAGGTTTGGTGTGTTAATATCAGGTTGCGAAGGTTTGGTGTGTTAATATCAGGTAGCTTTGGTTTGGTGTGCTAACATCAGGTAGCTAAGGTTTGGTGTGTTAATATCAGGTTGCGAAGGTTTGGTGTGTTAATATCAGGTAGCTAAGGTTTGGTGTGTTAATATCAGGTTGCGAAGGTTTGGTGTGTTAACATCAGGTAGCTTTGGTTTGGTGTGCTAACATCAGGTAGCTAAGGTTTGGTGTGTTAATATCAGGTTGCGAAGGTTTGGTGTGTTAATATCAGGTAGCTAAGGTTTGGTGTGTTAATATCAGGTAGCTTTGATTTGGTGTGTTAATATCAGGTAGCTTTGGTTTGGTGTGTTAACATCAGGTAGCTTTGGTTTTTGTGTGTTAATATCAGGTCGCTTTGGTTTGGTGTGTTAACATCAGGTCGCTTTGGTTTGGTGTGTTAACATCAGGTAGCTTTGGTTTGGTGTGTTAATATCAGGTAGCTTTGGTTTGGTGTGTTAACATCAGGTAGCTTTGGTTTGGTGTGTTAACATCAGGTAGCTTTGGTTCGTGGTGTTAATATCAGGTAGTTTTGGTTTGGTTGTGTTAACATCAGGTCGCTTTGGTTTGGTGTGTTAACATCAGGTAGCTTTGGTTTGGTGTGTTAATATCAGGTCGCTTTGGTTTGGTGTGTTAACATCAGGTCGCTTTGGTTTGGTGTGTTAACATCAGGTAGCTTTGGTTTGGTGTGCTAACATCAGGTAGCTAAGGTTTGGTGTGTTAATATCAGGTTGCGAAGGTTTGGTGTGTTAATATCAGGTAGCTAAGGTTTGGTGTGTTAATATCAGGTAGCTTTGATTTGGTGTGTTAATATCAGGTAGCTTTGGTTTGGTGTGTTAACATCAGGTAGCTTTGGTTTTTGTGTGTTAATATCAGGTCGCTTTGGTTTGGTGTGTTAACATCAGGTCGCTTTGGTTTGGTGTGTTAACATCAGGTAGCTTTGGTTTGGTGTGTTAATATCAGGTAGCTTTGGTTTGGTGTGTTAACATCAGGTAGCTTTGGTTTGGTGTGTTAACATCAGGTAGCTTTGGTTCGTGGTGTTAATATCAGGTAGTTTTGGTTTGGTTGTGTTAACATCAGGTCGCTTTGGTTTGGTGTGTTAACATCAGGTAGCTTTGGTTTGGTGTGTTAATATCAGGTCGCTTTGGTTTGGTGTGTTAACATCAGGTCGCTTTGGTTTGGTGTGTTAATATCAGGTAGCTAAGGTTTGGTGTGTTAATATCAGATAGCTTTGATTTGGTGTGTTAATATCAGGTAGCTTTGGTTTGGTGTGCTAACATCAGGTAGCTAAGGTTTGGTGTGTTAATATCAGGTTGCGAAGGTTTGGTGTGTTAATATCAGGTAGCTAAGGTTTGGTGTGTTAATATCAGGTTGCGAAGGTTTGGTGTGTTAACATCAGGTAGCTTTGGTTTGGTGTGCTAACATCAGGTAGCTAAGGTTTGGTGTGTTAATATCAGGTTGCGAAGGTTTGGTGTGTTAATATCAGGTAGCTAAGGTTTGGTGTGTTAATATCAGGTAGCTTTGATTTGGTGTGTTAATATCAGGTAGCTTTGGTTTGGTGTGTTAACATCAGGTAGCTTTGGTTTTTGTGTGTTAATATCAGGTCGCTTTGGTTTGGTGTGTTAACATCAGGTCGCTTTGGTTTGGTGTGTTAACATCAGGTAGCTTTGGTTTGGTGTGTTAATATCAGGTAGCTTTGGTTTGGTGTGTTAATATCAGGTAGCTTTGGTTTGGTGTGTTAACATCAGGTAGCTTTGGTTTGGTGTGTTAACATCAGGTAGCTTTGGTTCGTGGTGTTAATATCAGGTAGCTTTGGTTTGGTTGTGTTGTGTTAACATCAGGTCGCTTTGGTTTGGTGTGTTAACATCAGGTAGCTTTGGTTTGGTGTGTTAATATCAGGTCGCTTTGGTTTGGTGTGTTAACACCAGGTCGCTTTGGTTTGGTGTGTTAATATCAGGTCGCTTTGGTTTGGTGTGTTAATAGCAGGTAGCTTTGGTTCGGTGTGTTAATATCAGGTAGCTTTGGTTCGGTGTGTTAATATCAGGTAGCTTTAGGTTGGTGTGTTAATATCAGGTAGCTTTGGTTCGGTGTGTTCATATCAGGTAGCTTTGGTTTGGTGTGTTAACATCAGGTCGCTTTGGTTTGGTGTGTTAATATCAGGTAACTTTGGTTTGGTGTGTTAATATCAGGTAGCTTTGGTTTGGTGTGTTAACATCAGGTAGCTTTGGTTTGGTGTGTTAACATCAGGTAGCTTTGGTTTGGTGTCTTAATATCACGTAGCTTTGGTTCGGGGTGTTAATATCAGGTAGCTTTGATTCGGGGTGTTAATATCAGGTAGCTTTGGTTTGGTGTGTTAACATCAGGTAGCTTTGGTTTGGTGTGTTAACATCAGGTAGCTTTGGTTTGGTGTGTTAACATCAGGTAGCTTTGGTTTGGTGTGTTAACATCAGGTAGCTTTGGTTTGGTGTGTTAACATCAGGTAGCTTTGGTTTGGTGTGTTAATATCAGGTAGCTTTGGTTTGGTGTGTTAATATCAGGTTGCTACGGTTTGGTGTGTTAATATCAGGTTGCTATGGTTTGGTGTGTTAATATCAGGTAGCTTTGGTTTGGTGGGTTAACATCAGGTAGCTTTGGTTTGGTGTGTTAATATCAGGTTGCTATGGTTTGGTGTGTTAATATCAGGTAGCTTTGGTTTGGTGTGTTATCAGGTAGCTTTGGTTTGGTGTGTTAATATCAGGTCGCTTTGGTTCGGTGTGTTAATATCAGGTAGCTTTGGTTTGGTGTGTTAACATCAGGTAGCTTTGGTTCGGTGTGTTAATATCAGGTAGCTTTGGTTTGGTGTGTTAACATCAGGTAGCTTTGGTTCGGTGTGTTAATATCAGGTTGCTATGGTTTGGTGTGTTAATATCAGGTAGCTTTGGTTCGGTGTGTTAATATCAGGTAGCCTTGGTTCGGTGTGTTAACATCAGGTAGCTTTGGTTCGGTGTGTTAATATCAGGTAGCTTTGGTTTGGTGTGTTAACATCAGGTAGCTTTGGTTCGGTGTGTTAATATCAGGTTGCTATGGTTTGGTGTGTTAATATCAGGTAGCTTTGGTTTGGTGTGTTAACATCAGGTAGCTTTGGTTTGGTGTGTTAACATCAGGTAGCTTTGGTTCGGTATGTTAATATCAGGTAGCCTTGGTTTGGTGTGTTAACATCAGGTAGCTTTGGTTTGGTGTGTTAACATCAGGTAGCTTTGGTTCGGTGTGTTAATATCAGGTAGCTTTGGTTTGGTGTGTTAACATCAGGTAGCTTTGGTTCGGTGTGTTAATATCAGGTAGCTTTGGTTTGGTGTGTTAATATCAGGTCACTTTGGTTTGGTGTGTTAAAATCAGGTAGCTTTGGTTTGGTGTGTTAATATCAGGTAGCTTTGGTTTGGTGTGTTAAAATCAGGTAGCTTTGGTTTGGTGTGTTAATATCAGGTAGCTTTGGTTTGGTGTGTTAATATCAGGTCACTTTGGTTTGGTGTGTTAAAATCAGGTAGCTTTGGTTTGGTGTGTTAATATCAGGTAGCTTTGGTTTGGTGTGTTAACATCAGGTAGCTTTGGTTTGGTGTGTTAATATCAGGTAGCTTTGGTTTGGTGTGTTAACATCAGGTAGCTTTGGTTTGGTGTGTTAACATCAGGTAGCTTTGGTTTGGTGTGTTAATATCATGTAGCTTTGGTTTGGGGTGTTAACATCAGGTAGTAACAGAGATTTACACAACATTATATTTATGTCTCCAGGAACAAAAAATAATTTTCCAAACCTTTGGCTCCGTGATCTCCAGCTTGTTACTTCAGAATGGAGACTGCCTTGCGAGGACTGAGTAGAGCTGGACCTGGGTCGGCCTGTGCAAATGGGAAGCAAAAGCTTTGAGAAAAAAATAGGAATTATAAAATGGAGGAAATTGCCAACGGAGAGGAATACGCATCATTTTCTTGCAAGTTCATTTTCTCATATGAAATGAGGAAATGTTTATAAACAATGATTGAATTAATTAATTGTAATATTAGCATTTGTGTTCCATTTACATGTTATATTTTGAACACGAATCACAACATGAATCGGAAAACAACCCTGCAGTTTAGCAGTACTTTGGCTCTGAATTTGACAATTTATACGGAATCCCGTTCCCAAGGCACAGGCACAGAGATAAGTGCGATAATATTTTTACTCTATCTGTCTGGTATTCAAATAAGATTGAAAATCATTCCAAACAAGAACTTACTGTTTTGAGGATGTTACAAAGGACACAAACAACAGGCACGAAGAACTAAAGTACCGTTTTCAACAAGGTGGTGTAAAAGATGCTGTATCAACTGCGGTAAACTTCTGAAAAAAGGTTTCTCCTACAACATTGTTTTGCTTCCGTTGACGAAGTCGCCGCAGGCATTATGTTTTCAGGTTGTCCGTCCGTCCATCCGTGATAGGTTTTTGTTACCGCGATAACTTCGGCTGACGGGATCTTAGTCAAACTTGGTGCGGGTATTTATAATGAGGTAAAGATGAACTGATTCGATTTTGGGGTCACGATGTCAAAGGTCAGAGGTCAAAGTCTGTTATATGTCTATAACTTGAGAACGACCGAAGTTATCTAATTCAAACTTGGTACAGGTATGTATAATGATGTAGCGATTAACTGATTAAATTTTGGGGTCAAAAGTTCAAAGGTCAGAGGTCATGTCAGGTAAAAATGTGATAACTTGAAAACAGCTGAATGGATTTAAACCAAACTTGGTACATGTATTATAATGATGTAATAATGTGGGCGGAGGCATATCTGTTGACGTCGTGATGTCGAAGATTGTCGTTCTCGTAAATCTTTACTTTATTTCAATTGAATTATATACTTGAACAATGTATAATACAAATCACATTTTTGGCATTTCCAGAACCTTTCCGTTTAGCAGTACTTGGGCGAAATATTATGGCATTTTACGTCATCTCGACCAATCAAATTTGCCACTCGCAGTCCCCGCCCACATCCTTGTTTCTCAAGACCACGTGGTGAGGTGTTCTATGAACTGTAGTTTATAATGTCGAGGCTCATGGAAGAGCTAAACGTCAGAGGACAACAAACAAATTGTTTAGTGGTAGGAATGAAAGAGGAAGGAAAATAAGATGTGTTCCAAAGGGAGTTGGATTAAATATGTGTCCGACACTCATATCTACCGAGTGTTTCAAGTTTGATCCATTAAAGTCTTTACAGTGAAACTTGAAGATCATTAGAACTGTATTTGGTTAACAACCGCACGTAGGGAAAGGTGGGGAGGCAACGCAAATGCTGGCAAAGAAAAGGCAATCATAATACAAATAAATAAAAACAAAAGCAATCTTAATAAATAAATAAACAAGAAGACGTCATGCAGAGCACGTTTATAAACAATGATTGAATTAATTAATTGTAATATTAGCATTTGTGTTCCATTTCCATGTTATATTTTGAACACGAATCAGAACATGAATCGGAAAACAAACCTGCAGTTTAGCAGTACTTTGGCTCTGAATTTGACAATTTATACGGAATCCCGTTCCCATTGCACAGGCACAGAGATAAGTGCGATAATACACAGCCCCCCCCCCCCCCGAAAAAAAGGTTGCAATTGATTCAGCAAATTGTCCATTTCATCAAGATCAAAATTGACGAGCTTGATCAAAGCTCGGGTCAATAGGATGAAAAGTGACAATTTCTCAGATGAAAATTGATTATTTTAGGAGTTTGACCTAGAGTTGACCTTTTGACCTCAAAAATAGTTGGTTTCCCAATTAAATGAGGCACTATGCAAATGCTGTTAAACTTTCAAGTCAATCGGACGAAAATTGATGATTATTTAGATGAAAATTGATGATTTTGGAAGTTTGACCTTGAGTTGACCTTTGACCTTTTGACCTCAAAAATAGTTGGTTTCCTAATTTAGTGACTCAATGTGCAAATGCTGTTAAACTTTCAAGTCAATCAGATGAAAATTGATGATTATTTAGATGAAAATTGATGATTTTGGAAGTTTGACCTAGAGTTGACCTTTTGACTTCAAAAATAGTTGGTTTCCCAATTCAGTGAGGCACTATGCAAATGCTGTTAGATTTTCAAGTCAATCGGATGAAAATTGATGATTTTGGAAGTTTGACCTTAAGTTGACCTTTGACCTTTTGACCTCGAAAATCGTTGGTTTCCCAATTTAGTGACTCAATGTGCAAATGCTGTTAAACTTTCAAGTCAATCGAACGAAAATTGATTATTTAGATGAAAATTGATGATTTTGGAAGTTTGACCTTGAGTTGACCTTTGACTTTTTGACCTCACAAATAGTTTGTTTCCCAATTCAGTGACTCAATGTGCAAATGCTGTTCAATTTTCAAGTCAATCGGATTAAAAATGGCGATTTTAGAAATTTGACCTCCAGATGATCTTTGACCTCAAAATCAATAGGCTTCTCAATTGTGACGACCTATACAACTTGGTGAAGTTTCGTAACGATCGGTTTGGAATTGTGACCTGTAGGCAGGTGCCAGACAGAATAACAAATGCAACCGACCAATATACTTGAAAAATATTAGATTTTGCAAGTAATAAAAACAAAGGCAATGATAATAAATAAATAAATAAATAAAAACCACATAGGTATCGAAGAGAAAAATAAATAATGATAATGAATAAATAATATTCACGACAAAACACAAATAGAGTGGAGAATGGAGCGAACCGATGACTCCCTAGCCTGGAGGGTAAGGTCCAATGTGAGCAAATACCAGGAAGAGTTTTACTTTGAACAGAAAATGGTTCGTTAAACATTCGAAAAATAACATAGATAATCTACGATTTACTTCTTCATTTAACTTTTAACACAACGATGTATATGATGAAAATCAGTTAATAAATGGTTTAAACATCGTTCAAAGCCTCAGGTCGTCATCGCCACACCGCGAACACCGGCACCTGCTCAACGCAAATCAAAGTAGTTTTCGGTAAGCAGTAACAGCTCAGCACGGTACACACTACGGGACGGTAGAGCAGGAGACGGGACGCACCTTCCATCGATTGCATCGAGAGTGAAATGAAGTCATGAGAGTGTCCTCGCAGAGATCCGAGCAAACAGGTGCTTCTGACAGTGTTCCCGAGAGCGCGGTGCCATGCTGTGAGCTCATCCCGAGGGAGTGCCAGGTGCGCCACCAGGTATAGCCTGCAGTAAGCTAGAGAGACTACGAGCAGGACACATCACAGCGGTGCCCGCGCATGAATATGACTGTGAGTATCGTTACCATGGAAATTACATGTTGGGAACAAGCGAGTTGGATGAAAGTTGGAAAAGACATTTAAAACAGGGAATATATTGGATTCGATGAGGGAAGGTGTTCGAGAGTAAGTGTGTTATCGACAGAAAAGAAAAACACAATCAGAGTATAAATTCTGGTGAATTTGTAGCACAACATACATATGTATATATATATATATACAGTCACGTGAAAAAGTAAGCACACCCCGTGTAAAGTTTTGACTTTTTCAACATATTTCAACATACAGCTATTTGATCTTCATTTCAACAATATTGACAGATAAAGGTGGGATAATACAACAAATATCATGAAACATTTACATTTTGTAGTCCATTGTATAATTTAAATAAACATAAATGCAAATTTCGCATGTGGAAAAAGTAAGTACACCCCTACATTTCTCACTACTTCAAATACCTAAAATTAGAATCATGTGCACCAGCTCAGGTGCAAATGATTAGAACATCGTTAGAGAGGATCTTGGAGGAACCTGTCTTATTTAAACCTCAGACATTTAGTTTGGTTTGCTCTTTGTTGTTGAAGTGTGCGGCGTCACCATGCCCAGATCAAAAGAGCTCTCTGAGGCCTTCAGAAAGAAGGTTATAGATGCCTGCGAGTCTGGGAAGGGATTTAAAAAGATCTCCAAACAATTTCAAATCAATCATTCGACTGTCCAGAAGATCATCTACAAGTGGAGAAGATTCCAAACAACTGCCAACTTGTTCAGGCCAGGCCGCCCCAGAAAGTTCAGCCCGAGAGCAGACCGCAAGATGCTGAAAGAAGTCTCTAAGAACCCCAGAATGTCATAATGGGACCTACAGGTAGCTCTTGCCACTGTTGATGTCAAAGTGCACGAGTCTACCATTAGAAAGAGGCTGCACAAATTTGATCTACAATGGAGGTGTGCCAGAAAGAACATCAGGGCAAGACTAAAGTTTGCCAGTGAACACCTCGGCAAAGACTAGCACTTCTGGAACAATGTGCTCTGGCCAGATGAGTCATAGGTAGAGCTATTTGGCCACAGTACCAGAAGACATGTTTGGCGAAAACCAAAGACAGCATTGGACCACAAGAACCTGATACCAACTGTAAAGCATGGTGTTGGAAATATTATGGTTTTGGGCAGCGTTGCTGCATCAGGGCCTGGGCAGCTCACGATCATATAATCCACTAGGAATTCTTCATTGTACCAGAGGGTGCTTGAGGATAATGTGAGGCCATCTGTCGGAGACCTGAAGCTCAACCGAAGGTGGACCTTGCAACATAACAATGACCCTAAACATACCAGTAAATCCACCAAGGAATGGCTGAAAAGAAAGAAATGGAGGGATCTGGAATGGCCAAGTCAAAGCCCGGATCTAAATCCCATCAATATGTTGTGGGGGGATTTGAAACGCGCTGTGCATGCAAGAAACCCCTCAACCATCACACAGCTGAAAGAATTCTGCATGGAGGAGTGGGCAAAAATTTGTCCCAGTCGATGTCAGACTGGTAGACAGTTATAAGAAACGCCAACACGAGGTTGTTTATGCCAAAGGGGGCAATACCACCTATTAGAGCCAAGGGTGTACTTACTTTTTCCACATGCGAAATTTGCATTTATGTTTATTTAAATTATACAATGGACTACAAAATGTAAATGTGTAATGATATTTGTTATATTATATCACCTTTATCGAACAATATTGTTGAAATGAAGATCAAATAGCTGTATGTTGAAATATGTTGAAAAAGTCAAAACTTTACATGGGGTGTACTTACTTTTTCACGTGACTGTATATATATATATATGAGCATATCCACAGTAGAGTGTGACCATTGTGTGACACAGGTCAATAAAATTGATTTATGAATACTGCAGAAGTTGAGGTTATTGGCCATGTCTGGAAAAAGCTATTCAAGTCAACGATTAATTAACATGAAAACATGTTGATTTGAGAAAAAGCTTGTCTCTCCATGACACTTTCTCCTCAAAAGGACGGTAACGAACGGTACATTTCAAAGTAACATTAGATATCACGAATAGTTCCACTAAAGTAGTTAACACACACCAAACATGAAACAAAAGAAAACTTCTTCGGTTGGTTTGATTTAATTCAGAACTTAAAAGTTCTTATTCCTCATAGTCGGATTCTACAGCAAAGTCTACAAAGAGCTACAACGTCCTCTCTTCAATCCCACTCCACCCTCCAGGTCTTTAAAACAGCTGTTCACCACCATCTCTTATCTTCCCCCATCCAAAACCTTGATCTTTTCTACCCCTGCTAATTTCACCCCATTTCCACTTTTTTGAAATACCAACTTCTGTCCTGGAAGTCCTTGGTGTCCTTGTGTTTTATACTTCTCTCACCCCTCCCCCCCCCCCCCCCCCCTTCCCACGCCTCCTCCCCACAAGCCCTCTCCCTCCCACACATCTCCCTGCTCTTAAATGTTGTGTGCTCTCAAGTGTTTGTGTGCTTCCCCTTCTCTTGTCTTCTGCTCCCTCTTTTTATATATTTTGTTTGTCTGGTTGATTTGTTTGTGAAGTAAATGTCAGCTCTTTCACGAGCCTCGATTCAGTATACAAAAAAAAATAAAAAATAAAAAAAAATTGAAAAGTAACAAATAGGACATTTGACAGACAAGGTTAACAGATAATGCAGGTTTTTTCAAAACATCTTGAATTGACAGCAATTTTGGAAAAAACGATAACAGGTTTGTTGGGATTTTGTTTTACAATCTTTGACAATATTTGACAATATTTCATGTAAAGCATGTACAGATACTGCTGATGCATTTTCAATTTTATTGACCTGTGTCACACAATGGTCACACTCTACTGTGGATATGCCGATATATATATATATATATATATATATATATATATATATATATACTTTTTTTTTTTCTTTTTTCTTTCTTTTTTTTTTTCTTTTTTTTTTTTTTTTGTATACAAGATCGAGGCTCGTGAAAGAGCGAACATTAATCACACAGAAAGACAAACCGACACATAAAACATATAACATAGGGAGCGGTAGACAAGATGGGGAGAGAGGGGGAAGGACACAAACACAACATTTGAGAGCAGGGACCGAGAGACATGGAGACATCGAGAGATCTGAGAGAGGGCGAGGGCTTTGGGGGGGGGGGGGGCGTGGGAAGGGGGCAGTGGGAGAGGTATAAAACATATGGACACTGCCAGGACTTCCAGGAAAGAAGTTGGAATTTCAAACAAGGTGGATCTGGGGTGAATTAGCGGGGGTAGAAAAGATCAAGGTTTTGGATGGGGGAAGATAAGAGATGGTGGTGAACAGCTGTTTTAAAGACCTGGAGGGAGGAGTGGGATTGAAGGGAGTGAGGGAGTTTGTTCCAGAGGCGGGAGAAAAGAGGAATGAAAGAGTGAAGGTGAGCGGAGAGCCGAGATTTCGGCAGTTTAACCATCAGAGGGTTGCTGGCAGATCTTGTGCGACCTGTAGGAATATTTGGGGGACAGAGCACAGAGAGAGCTGGGGGTGCAAGGCCGGAGAGGAGTCGGTAGAAGACAGAAAGACCACCTACCTGCCTGCGGTGAGTGAGTGAAAGGCCCTCAGAGATAGCTTCATCGCGGGAGATTCCAATAATTCTGAAAGCTTTGGTTTCAACAGCGTGAAGCCGAGCTAGGTGTGAGGCAGGAGCACCGGCCCATAGGGGAGAACAGTATTCCATTGAGCTGCGGATGAAAGCCTTGTATGTGGTGAGGAGCTCAGGTGTGCCGAGGAAGGACTTCGCACGACGGAGGATGCCCAGTCGGCGACTGGCTTTGGAGGCCAGCTTGGAAATGTGGTTTTCCCAAGAAAGATCATGGCAGATAGTGAGACCCAAAATCTTGAGCGACAGAACTTCTTGGAGAGGATTGTTGAGAAAGTAGATGGGAGGGTTGTCCAGTCGATCTTTTCGGAGAGACATAGTAAGAGTGTGAGATTTGTCAGGATTGAAAGACATGTTCCACTTGTTTGACCAGTCTGTGATTTTTGTCCAGGTCTTCAGAGAGTGAGGAGGCAGCAGACTGCCGATCTGAGGGAAGAGGAATGGAGCGGCAGAGAGTGGAGTCATCAGCAAAGAGATAGAGAGGATTTTCGAGAGAGTCAGAGAGATCATTGATGAAGACCAGAAAAAGCACGGGGCCCAGAACACTGCCTTGGGGAACTCCAGCCTGAACAGGAAGAGGAGATGAGAGAAACCCATTCAGGGCCACACGTTGACGACGACTAGAGAGGAAGTCCGCCAGCCATGCGTGGAGATTTCCATGGATACCAAAGGAGGAGAGTTTGGTGAGCAGAGCGGGGTGCCAGACCGTGTCGAAGGCACGTGATATGTCGAGGGAGACAGCTCTAATTTCCTGTTTGGCATTGAGGACCTCCATCCATTGTTGAGACAGCAGAAGCAGCATGTCCAGAGTAGAGTGACCTGGTCTGAAACCAAATTGATGATCAGAGATCAAGCCATTGGAGAAGAGGAAAGATTTCATATCAGAAGCAATGATGGATTCCATGACTTTGCTGATAATTGGGAGAAGGCTGATTGGTCTGTAGTTGCTAGGATCTGTTTTTGCACCTTTTTTGTGCAAAGCGGTGATGTTGGCTGATTTCCAAGCAGATGGCAGTTGACCTTGAGCAAAAGAGAGGGTGAAGAGAACAGAGAGAGGGTGAGATAGAGCAGCAGAGCAGGATTTTAGGACCCGTGGGCTGATGCCGTCGGGTCCAGTTGCAGAATCAGAGTCGAGGGTTGACAGAAACTTTTCCACCTTGTCAGGAGGAAAGGACACGGAGTCCAGGAGCAGCAGGGTACGACTGGGTATGGTGGGTACAGAGAGGGATGGGTTTGGGACACAAGATTTAGAGGCAAACACAGAGTTGAGGCATTCAGCTTTTTCACGTGCGGAGTCAGCTGTGTAGCCGTTTGAGGTAAGGGAGGGGATGGAGGGGGAACAAACACCAGAAACGGATTTGACCAGACGCCACCAGGATTTGGAAGAGGGAGACAGATAAGAGAGTTCGGTCTTGAGAACGGAGAGATATTGTTTCCTGGCTCTCCTGAGGGTGGACACACACTTGTTTCGGGCTTTGTGAAAGGAAATGAGATTTCCTTCCGTTGGATTTGCTTTCCAGGAGACGAAGGCAAGTTGTTTCTGGGCAACAGCCTCACCACAAGATTCCGTGTACCATGGACGGGAGGAAGGGTATGACAACTGAAGACGAGATGGGATAAATCTGTGCATGAGAGAGAGCAATTTACTTTGGAAGAATTCCCAGGATGAGTTGATGTCAGAGGTGGTAGAGATGGGAGACCAGTCCAGATGATTGATGGCTGCTTGAAGACCGTGCCAGTTGGCCTGAGTGAAATGCCAGACTCGTCGACGCTGAGCAGGCTCCCTGAGGATGGTCAGAGAGATGTCCACTTTAACAAGGACATGATCAGATGATCCGATCGGAGCAGAAGAAGAGCAGCAGACATTTTCAGGGAAGTTAGTCATAACCAAGTCCAGAAGAGAAGATGTTCCGTTGACTGAGATCCGGGTCGGGAAATTGACAGATTGTGTCAGTCCCAGTGAGTCGCAGAAGTCCTTTGCTGAGGAGCCATGGCTGGTGAGAGAGGTACCCACACCCAGCCAACTGGCATGATGACAGTTTGTCGCGCAACTCCGATTAACACAGAGTTGCGGATTGCCGATCACGAAGGCTTTAACTCCGAGGCAGAAACTCATTGGCGGATTCCAAAACCTAAAGCCCCTAAGCGCGTGGAATGGAGAGAAGCGGCGAGAGTCCCCGCAGCCTTAACTGTGAAAATCAACCACCCGGGAAACTGCGTTGAGATATATGTACAAAAATAATGCAAGGGTTTATTGGGAAAAGCAAAGACAGTAAAAGCATGCCCCAGTAGTAAAATAAGGTACTAAATTGTGATCCCACACACACAGATATCAAATACAAACAGGGGAGATATGAATACCAAAATAAAATGTCTCATCGTGTACAGTGTACGCGGAGCTCGGTCTTATCTGGTCTCGTCGTTGGCTTGGCCGCCGTCCAACACGCGGCTCCGTTCGGCCCCGATGTACCCACGAGGCCTCGCTCCAAGCTCCGATCCTCACGCCGCCCACGAGGTCCGTGCAACAAGCCCCAAATCACCCAACGCAGGCCAGCGGCTTCACACGAGGTCGATCCCCGAAAAGACAGGAACGGAGAGAACGCAGATGTGACTGCACGTCTCGTCCTTCCAACTCGCTTCTCAACTGCTCACTGCCAAATGCGCACTGCAAAACCAACTCTCGACCACGAATCCAACTGCTCTCGACTCAGGAATGTCACTCTCTACTGAACTGACAGGGGCCAGGAGTGAACTCGTCTCAACTCAACACCAACTCGTGACTCGAACTGAGAACTCGACTCTCTCTGTCCTCCTGCTCAACTGCGCAATGGCGTTCGGCAACTAACTGCTCGAATTGGCGTCCGGCCCCCGCTAATATCCCTGGCCGGTGACGTCAGCTTTGGCGCACTGTCCTGCCAATCAGAGCCTCCACCGACTCGCCGGCTCATCCAAAGGCACGCCCACTGCGCCATTCTCACTCCCGTCCCCTATTCCTTGGTCACAGCACGTGCTATGCGAGGCGGGTAGGCCTCTCGGAGGTGTAAATGGTGGCGGCCATGTGGCGGTGTCCTCGCCCGATTTCTTCCTAAGTCATTTCAGGGGGGAAGGGCGTCATTAATGTTGTACTAAGGGATCCTAACCAAGTGTTTAAGTGGTGTGCAGTGCCAAAATGGACAGAGGTTTGATTACCAGGTGAGACATACAAGGGCTCTACTCATTAACCCCTACACTACCAAATACACGAATCTCCTGGTAGATTCACAATTATACACCTTAACCCGACAAACGCCTACACATGATTTATTACAGGAAGTGTTCCTTACCGCGACACACAAAGCATGGTACCTACTCAGATCTACTCTGCTCTACATATATCACTACCAAAATTCGTAGCAATATATATATATATGAGTATGAGTATGAGTAATATATATATATGAATAAGTATATATATATGGAAGAAAGTTTATTTGTGTGTGTGTGTGTTCATTTAAGCATTCAGACCCTGCCAGGACAAGTGCAACCAAACTTTGCATGGGGCCTCCTCTTTCATTCAGAGGTAGGTCGAGCGCTACATTTGGATAAAAAAAGAAAAATCTGGAGTGAAATCTAGAAATTTAATGAAATTAAATAACTAAGCGTATCTACGTATATACTTTAAGCAAGGTAGGCTGTGATCCCTCCTTCTCCATATTTATACAAGACAGTGTGAAATTGCCAGAGCATTAAACTTAAAGACAATTATATCAAGTGAAGAAACCCTCAATCCTCACTCTCCTAACACCGCCCCCCCCCCCCTCCCAGGGGGGCGGTGTTAGGAGAGTGAGTGATCAGGAGTGATCCTGATCAGAAAGCAGGAGTGATCAGTAGGACGGTTTGGAGGGAGAGCATGAGGGAGCAGGAGGACGGCGAGGAAGGAACAGGAGGATGGCGGAGAGCAAGAGGGAGCAGGAGGTTTGGGAGGGGAGAATAAGAGGGAGCAGGGAGAATGGCGAGGGGGGAATGCAGGAGGATGGTGAGGGGGGAGCAGGGGGAATGGCGAGGGGAGAGAGCAGTAGGGAGCAGGAAGACGGAGAGGAGGAAGCTGTAAGACGGTGATGGGGGAGAGCAGAAGGGATCAGGAAGGTGGTGAGGAGGAGGAGAACATCCCACTGGCCTGTGCTCCTCAGGCACTTTTGTTAATCCAACGTGTGTGAACACTATGAACACCATGGAGTCGGCACCACAGGTCTCTCTCAAAATAGCCCCCCCACCCCCCTCGTCGCTAGCAAATTCCACCCACTGCTTCCCTGAATATGGAGAGCAAGCAAGGGAGAGCAAGGGAGTTTTATAGTGTTTTCAGAGCCGTGAGGCTCTATATACGCCATGCGCCCAGCCAAAACAGAGGTGAACGAAGGAGCCTTTAGGTGTATAATCTACAGCTGAGTTTCTTTGTAATGCTTTCTGGGTTTGAATGAGAACAAGAAGTATCAGAATAAGAGTTTCTACGTAATGTTTCCCGAGTTTGAAGAAAAAGTTTCTCATTGAGTTTGAAGACATTCTGGGTGGTGCATTTTGCCAAAAACGCAGGGAATAATAAAATTATAGTTTATGGTGATGTTTTGCCAATCTCATTGGTAGCTTAGTAGTGCTTTGAAGAAGAATAATAATCACTAATGCTTTCTTCATGCTGTTTCTCCATATTCTGTTTGTTTACAATCACAATAATGAAATTATGACAAATGGGAATAAAGTCGAATTTGAAGTGTTTTTGCGACTTGAAAAACATGCGATCTTATGGAGGTGTAAATTAAGATGACAGTGCAGAAAGAGGGAAGACAGCCTTGCTTACATAAATACACTTAGTTATAAAAATCACGAAAAGCTTAAATTTTTCAGATTTCACTCCAGATTTAGAGTATGGGATCCAATCCTTATTTCACTTATATGCTTTAATTAGTCCGTGAGAGTAGATCGTGTTTCCAAGTGAAGGCACATTTGAATTGGCCAAAATAAAATGGTGGCTAAGACCCCCACTGAAACAAAATAGCGAGGTGTTGTTGAGCTGACCAAGAATAAAGCTTTTCATGAAGGTAAGTCGTTATTTCTCTTGAAAAGGCATGCTTAAATTTAGCCAAACACTCAGATTTCATTCATGCACTCCATCGGAGTTCGATAAGTATGCATGCAAAGTTTAGGGCCGCTAGATTTCATGGTTTTTGAGTTATGGAGGAGACACACACACACTGCCTTTTATTATTGTAGATATAACAATAGTGGCATTGTGGGCCAATCGAGGATCAAGCTCACATGCTTGCCAGGCCTCAAACATTTGGGACAACCAGAGGAGTTTAGTGTTGGAGCGTCGGCCTGAGTGACGCCTGAATGACCAATGAGTGCAGAGCGGGCAGGACTTGCTGATGTTACAGGGCAGGGCATCAGTCAAGGTTATAAAAGGGCTGGCAGACAGTACGTACAGACAGTTAAGTTCAGTCATGTCTATGGGAGTTCAGAGGATGGAAGCCGACTACCTGACAGGTAATACTACCTGACAATGGTTTCAAACTAGATTCTCTACTTGCGATGATGAACCTCATCTTACAAGGGTGTTTGTGAATTTTTGGGATCCAGGAAATGAATGGTACTGGTAATTTATGGTGTTTATCTGGAACTAACAGTCTTCTCATTGAGTGATTTATATGGCGTTGTATCAAGTCTATTTTACTATCGTTACTTATTTTGTATGTCTTTGAAAACCCAGTATTTAAGCCCAATTCTTCCTAAAGTGTATGAATGTAGCATGGCTTGCATACAAATGCAATACTATTATTTGCTTTGTCAATTGGAACAATAACATATTGTGTTTGAAGCCGCCTTAACCAATCACGCGTCTCTAGATTGTTACAAATTACCTTCGGATTATTGATTCAAACTTTTCTTTTCAAATCAACAACTCTCCTTTTCACATGTTTCTCTACCTCCTCCAACAATAAAGCCATTTGTGTGTTTGGTACTTGGTGTTTATCAATTTGTTCTTTCATCCATTCGCCCAGTCCCATCATTGTGAGTTCCATTGCTTTATTCCAGTTAATCCTTTTATTTTCTCTATAATTTGGTCCTTTTGTAAGTAATGCACCTAATTTTCTATTTCACTATTCTGAGATCACCTGTGATAATGTTTTCATGATGTGAATCTTTAAATACGGGATGCTCACAATTACAATGATGTGTGTTATTTAACAATTCCTCTATAGCTATAGATTGTACAATGTCCTTGTAGTTGAAGATCTTTCCCCGAATTGAATTTCCCAAAGTGTACACAACTCTTGGTCGCTCTCTCTGTCGTATTGTTTCTGGAAGTTTATTCCACACTTGCTTCTGTTGAAGTATTTTCTCGATATTTATCATTTCCACCCCTTTGTTATGAAACATAAATTTGATGATATCATTGTCTTTTCTACAATTAACGTCTTGAGGTTTTTTATATTTATTATTTTTTGTGTACAAGATCGAGGCTCTTGAAAGAGCTAACATTAATCACACAAAAAGTCAAACCGACACATCAAACATATAATAAATGGGAGCGGTAGACAAGATGGGGAGAGAAGGGAAGGACGCAAACACAACATTTGAGAGCAGGGACATCGAGAGATCTGTGGGAGGGAGAGGGCTTGGGGGGAGGTGGGAGAGGTATAAAACATATGGACTCTGCAAGGACTTCCAGGAAAGAAGTTGAAATTTCAAAAAAGTGTATCTGAGGTGAATGAATTCACGGGGGTAGAAAAGATCAAGGTTTTGGATGGGGGAAGATAAGAGATGGTGGTGAACAGCTGTTTTAAAGACCTGGAGGGAGGAGTGGGATTGAAGGGAGAGAGGGAGTTTGTTCCAGAGGCGGGAGAAAAGGGGAATGAAAGAGTGAAGGTGAGCAGAGAGCCTAGATTTTGGTAGTTTAACCATCAGAGGCTTGCTGGCAGATCTTGTGCGACCTGTAGGAATATTTGGGGGACAGAGCACAGAGAGAGCTGGGGAAGCAAGGCCGGAGAGGAGTCGGTAGAAGATAGAAAGGCCACCAACCTGCCTGCGGCGAGTAAGTGAAATATCCATAAGTAAAGGTTTCTCCGATTTGTACATTTTATGATCAATCATGTCCAGAATTGCTTCCATGTGTTAGATTGGGAGTTCCTCTTGATCGTCCTCTTCCATTAATCTGTTAACGATTTGCCAAACTTCTTTCACTTGTTTTTTTAAGTATTGACCTTAATTCTGCTGCTGTTAAGTAATGCACAGATATTTGATTTGTGAAGATCTATAACCACTCATTTCCGATTTGTTGTGGTGTGTCTATAATTGGATATTTTCGTCCATTATTGTCTCTGAGAGTCTCGTGGCAAGGTGTTAAAAACAGAGGCGATGGTGTTTTGTTCATTATGTTATGCACATGTATAATTAATTATTTCATTTAATCCATAAGGGTACCTAAGCAGTTCTTAATTCTTTAATCCAGAAAAGTTATCTACACTTGCGGAATTGTGTGATTGTTTTATCTTCCATCCCATCCTTTTTTCGGCCATTTTCGCTTATCTTTACTACAACCTGAACATTGAAGCTCGCATTTTTACAATATCCATAAGTAAAGTGATGGTTAAGTCGTGGACAACCAGTAGTTACCCTGCGCTCGCGAAGTGAAAAGCGGGGTTAAGCATTCATCTACGTACGTGTGCCGTGTGCCGTACGTGTCTGCATTTAAAAAAAATCATTTTCTCGGCAACCGTTGGTCCGATTGACATGACATATATTTGTCATGTCCGATTGACATGACAAATATTGACTTCTTTACCATAGAAGCGCCTCCACCTGGAGAATTTTTTTATTCATAATTATGACGTCATAGGTCACGTGGTACGGACGCCATACTGGAATAACGTTACACCTCGAAATCTCCCAAACCGCTTAATGGAAAAAAATTAAAACATGGCTCATTGTCAAGTACACCCCATGGGGAATAAGATATGTTAATGATGATGTCATAAGTGCCTCTATTATGACGTCATAATTCGACAAGTATAAGTACAGTTTGATTCGAAAAGTACAGATTCGACAAGTACAGTTTGATAAAAGTGACATCATCAGTCACTGGTCTGGCAGCCATATTGGATCATATAGGACAAGTTTTGCAATTGCAAATCCTATGTTGATTTAATTGCAACTGATCATAATTGCAGATCCCAATACACACATAGTGTATAATTATATTGTTGCGGTTTTGAGAGTGTACATACAACATCATTAAAGGTTAAAGGTTTGCCCCCATAGTTCGTCCACAAGCAACACGTAGGCCCATTTAGGATATTAGTTATGTCATAGTCTATGTGAGTATAAGGCCATTTCCCTAGTAACATCTGTGTTGTGTAAAATAAATAAGATAGGCCCCTTTCATTTTCCCTCCACCCTCCAAATCCTCGTTTGTTACGCTTTGGCCGCCAGCAGTGCTAGCTGCCTTTTGCTCGCTCCAACTAGTCGGGTGGCCACGAGGTAGTCCTGAGAGAGGAAGGAGCGCGGGGTCGGGGTGTGGCGGCGTCGAGGGTGGAGCGGCGGAGACAGCAACAGTAAGAGCCATAACCAATCAGGGCTCTAAGGGCATGGCGTGAGGGGCGTGGTAAGGGCGCGGCTGGCAAGCTCCAGAGGGTTCGCTGGGCGGCGCTATATAAGCGCACGCACAAAGCCCTTGAACAGGACTCGTGCAACAGGATTGTCGAGAGGACTGAAGCGAAGGACTGCCCTTAGGACTTCTGCGGGAGAGGCACTTTGTAAGAGGACTTACGCAACAGCACTCGTATGAAGAGGATTTTCAAGAGGACTGGTTGAAGCGGAGGGCTGTGAGAGCTGGAAGGAATTGCGCCTTGCATATGAACTTGTATTGGGAGCGCTTACGAACTTGTATTGGGAGCGCATACGAACTTGTATTGGGGGCGCATACAAATTCGTATTGGGAGCGCCTATAGCACCGGTCCAGTTATTATGTACGCGACCGTGGCCGCAAGTAACCACCCAGCCAGCCTTACCGTTCGCCCCGTAATTGTCCGATCTGCGCCAATGACCCGCGGGGAGCTTCTGCCACCCTGACCATCTTCTTCGCGGTGCGAGTCGGGGACCGGAGCGAACTGCCTGGACGCCATCCCTGGACCATCGTCCCATTCGTCTATAACCCCGTGTGAGTGTGTCTGAGTATGAAACGGGCCCGTAGTCCTGGGATAAGTATAAGGCTACACTGTGTGTTCTTCTTCTTCTCATTGTACATAGTGTAATAAACCAACTGTTATTCCTTGTTTCTTCCTGATTCGACCTTATCAGTGATTTCCTCCATTGGGTAAGCGTGGCACGATTAGGAACCGCTCAGATCGGGTTTAGCCATTGATAACGGCTCGGGTCACGGTTCGCTACCGCTCGGCATTTCCACCTATAACCGTGATTCGGGCGGGGCTTATTTCCTTGCTTCCTAGGCGGCGTTGGTACTTAGGTAATAGGAATTCGGCCTACAACCCTATTTAATGCCGTCTGGAAGGAACGTCATAGGCCCGGATCCCGTTGGCTAGTCAAAGACAAGGGGACTAACCCCCCCCCCCCCCTTGGTAAAGGGGAGAAGGCCGACGCTGAGATCCGCAACAATATACAGACTTGGCATTTAATATGGAATATATTTTTTTTCTTGACTTGGGTTTACTTTCTGTACTCATTATATCAATCTGGTGAGTATATTTTACGCTTCGGTGATTTCTTTGTTGAAAGAACCATGTCACTGATTGTCTGTCGCAGCAAGAAGTCAATATCAGGATTATATCACAGGTGGCGTGACAAAATGTACGGCCAGGTACATTTGACGATTGGCTTCACAATCGGGTATATAAGGGTTGTTGCGTTCTGTATTAGTGGAAAACAACTGCTGCCCGTCGACAAAAGTTATTGCCACTTCCTCTGGAGATGGTCCGTCAACTCGACAATGCTGTTTGTCAGGGAGTGGTGGCTTTACGAAATTCCGGCATGAAACAGCGTGCTATTGCTCGGCAGTATGGCATCACTCAAGGTCAGGTGTCAAAGATCCTGAAACGAAATGCTCAGAGGGGTGTCCCTTCTCCAATACTGAGGCCAGGACGTCCCCGCAGAACCACAAGGAGGGATGATCGCCAGCTGCACTGGTTAGTCTGCAATGGCCGTACCAAGTCAGCTAATCGGCTTAGGGCTGAGTGGCAGCAACTGACAAATGTGCCTGTATCCAGAAGGCTAGTCAACCAACGACTGGTTCAAGCAGGCTATCGTGCTAGGCGTCCCCTGAGAAAGTCACACCTGACCAGACAACAGCGCCAGTGCCAATTGCAGTGGGCCAGAGAGCACCGTCAATGGCAGCCAGGACACTGGAATCACGTGATCTTCAGTGACGAGTCTAGATTTCTGGTCTATCGTCAAGTTGGCCACATCCGAGTGCACAGACAAGTGCATGAAGCCTACAACGAAGATTGTATAGTGCCAAGAGTCCAAGCTGGAGGTGGTGGGGGTGACCGTTTGGGCTGCTTTTCATGCAGGGGGAAAAACTGACCTGGTTGTTCTGAATGGAAACCTGAACCAGTTGAAGTACAGGTCCATTCTAGAAGAAACATTGCTTCCATTTGCTCGTGCAGCCTTTCGAGGAAACTTTGTCTTCCAAGATGACAATGCACGGCGTCATCGTGCTCGCATAATCCAACACTTTCTTGCTGACCGTGGTGTAGAGCATATGGAGTGGCCTGCCATGTCCCCGGATATGAATCCGATAGAGAACTTGTGGGCAGAATTAACGCGTCAAATCGACAACTTGGACCAGCAGCCTACCTCTGTGCGTGAATTGCAGCAGGCTTTTGTCACTGCATGGCAAGCGATTCCTGTCCAAACCTTGGCAAATCTCGTGAACAGCATGCCTCAACGTGTACGTGCTCTCCTGAATGCTCGTGGGGGTTACACGAAGTACTGAACTGTAATTTTACTGTCCGTAATCCCAGTCGTAATTTAACTTTTGTTTTTGTTAAAAAAAAATTTTGGCTAATGTGCAAAATCAAGAGATACTTCTGGAAAACGTACAGAAGTTTAACACAGTACTGTCCGTGAATTGAGTTTGATATCAGTTTACATCACTTTCAAGGATCAATTAATTTGCTTCGAAATGTCAAATGTGGTTTTTGTTTCTTTTAAAGGTCACATTAACAAAATCTAGAATAATTTCAACATATTTCCAATGAACTTTTGGTTCAAATTCATCTTGAAAAGTAAGTTCACCCCCACAAAAAAAATATTCCATATTAAATGCCAAGTCTGTATATATATGTGTATGTGTATATGTGTGTATGTGTGTATGTTTGTATGTTTGTATGTGTGTATGTGCGTATGTGCATGTGTATGTATATGTGTGTATGTATATATGTATGTATATGTGTATGTGTATGTGTGTGTATGTTTGTATGTGTGTGTGTGTGAATGTATGTGTGTATGTATG
>NC_136262.1:177530689-177893189 GCF_964187855.1 Myxine glutinosa
GAGACTCGCACACGTCGGCGGCCGCGACAAGGCGTCGGCAACCAGGTAATCCCTCCCAGCGCGATATTTGATTGTGTAGCAGAAATCGGCAAGTTCGATCCACCAGCGAGTGATTTTCTCATTCTTAATGCGTTGAGCATGCTGGGTGTCGTACATAAATGCAACGCTTTGTTGGTCCGTGATAATTTGGAAGCATCATCCAAGCAAATGGGGACGCCAACGCCGAATCGACTCGTCGATGGCATACACCTCCTTTTCGACAGATTTTTTTTTTTTTTTTTTTTTTTTTTGGTATACAAGATCGAGGCTCGTGAAAGAGCTAACATTAATCACACAAAAAGACAAACGGACACACAAAACACAAAAAAACAAGGGGAGCGGCAGACAAGATGGGGAGAGAGGGGGAAGGACACAAAAGAGAGGGGGAAGAGGGGGAAGGACACAAACACAACATTTGAGAGCAGGGACATCGGGAGGACTTGGGGGGAGGTGGGAGAGGAATAAAACATATGAACACTGCAAGGACTCTGGGGTGAATTACCGGGGGTAGAAAAGATCAAGGTTTTCGATGGGGGAAGATAAGAGATGGTGGTGAACAGCTGTTTTAAAGGCCTGGAGGGAGGAGTGGGATTGAAGGGAGTGGGGGAGTTTGTTCCAGAGGCGGGAGAAAAGGGGGATGAACGAGGGAAGGTGAGCAGAGAGCCTAGACTTTGGCAGTTTAACCATAAGAGGGTTGCAGGCAGATCTTGTGCGACCTGAAGGAATATTGGGGGGACAGAGCACAGAGAGAGCTGGGGGAGCAAGGCCGGAGAGGAGTCGGTAGAAGACAGAAAGACCACCAACCTGCCTGCGGTGAGTGAGTGAAAGGCCCTCGGTGTTGACTACATCGCAGGAGATTCCAATGATTCTGAAAGCTTTGGCCTCAACAGCGTGAAGCCGTGCAAGGTGTGAGGCAGGAGCACCAGCCCAGAGGGGGGAACAGTATTCCATTGAGCTGTGGATGAAAGCCTTGTATGTGGAGAGGAGCTCAGGTGTGCCAAGGAAGGACTTCGCACGATGGAGGATGCCCAGTTGGCGACTGGCTTTGGAGGCCAGCTTGGAAATGTGGTTTTCCCAAGAAAGATCATGGCAGATAGTGAGACCCAAAAGCTTGAGCGACAGAACTTCTTGGAGAGGATTGTTGAGAAAGTAGATGGGAGGGTTGTCCAGTCGGTCCTTTCAGAGAGACATTGTAAGAGTGTGAGATTTGTCAGGATTGAAAGACATGTTCCACTTGTTTGACCAGTCTGTGATTTTGTCCAGGTCTGCAGAGAGTGAGGAGGCTGCAGACTGCCGATCTGAGGGATGAGGAATGGAGCGACAGAGAGTAGAGTCGTCAGCAAAGAGATAGAGAGGATTTTCAAGAAAGTCAGAGAGATCATTGATGAAGACCAGAAAAAGCACAGGGCCCAGAACACTACCTTGGGGAACTCCAGCCTGAACAGGAAGAGGAGATGAGAGAAACCCATTCAGGGCCACACGTTGACTACGACCAGAGAGGAAGTCCGCCAGCCATGCGTGGAGATTTCCATGGATATCAAAGGAGGAGAGTTTGGTGAGCAGAGCAGGGTGCCAGACCGTATCGAAGGCACGTGAAATGTCAAGGGAGACAGCTCTAATTTCCTGTTTGGCGTTGAGGACCTCCATCCATTGTTGAGAAAGCAGAAGCAGCATGTCCAGAGTAGAGTGACCAGGTCTGAAACCAAATTGATGATCAGAGATCAAGCCATTGGAGAAGAGGAAAGATTTAATATCTGAAGCAATGATGAATGTCTCCGCTCAGTGGAGGAGAGAGTTCGCGAAAAGAAGGCCACAGGGCGCCCCCCTTGGGAGAGAGTTGCAGCTATCGCATGATCCGACGCATCACTTTCCAAAACAAAAGATTTATTTTCATCAATCGTCGCCACAGTGGCGCCAGCGATGTCGGACTTAAGGCTATGGAAAGCGGCCTTGGCGGCAAGGCTCATGGGGAACGCTTCGCAGTCCACAAGTGGGTGGAGCTTTGCAGAGAAATTTTGTACCCACTTAGAATAATGAGCGAACAGCCCGAGAGCACGCTTCAACGAAGCACGATCGCAGGGCGGTGCCATGTCGAGCAAGGGTCGCAGACGCTCCTTATCTGGAGCAACCGAGCCGTGGGTCACGGTGTACCCCAGAAGATCTATTGTGCGAGCGGACTAACGACATTTAGCCTCATTCATAGTTAAGCGATACCTCTGCGCGACCTCGAGGAAGCGCTTCAGATTAGCATCATGATGTTCCTGGTCATACCCGCAAACCGTGAGATTATCCAGATAAACTAAGACATCGGTCAAGTTCTCCTTAGCGATGAGGTCGTCCATAGCCCTCTGAAAACAAGAGACCCCGTTCGTGACCCCAAAAGGTAGCCGGGTGAACTGGTATAACCTCTGACCCGATTCAAACGCTGTATAGATGTGATCTGCCTCGGAGATGGGCATTTGATGATACGCACTAAAAAGATTGAGAGTGCTATAGACCGAATACTGTGCCACCTGTCGAACTAGGGAGTCCATTCCTGGGAGTGGGTAGGCGTCCAGCTGTGTAAACCGATTAATCGTCTGCGAATAGTCGATCACCATGCGTTTGCGATGCGATTCACTTCGTACCACCAGAACTTGGGCCCGCCATGGCGACCGACTAGGTTCTATGATACCTTCCTTTAGTAGCTGGGCCGTTTCTTCTACAATTAATTGCGCGTCAGCTCGTGAGTAGCGTCGCGATTTAACCGCGACAGGTGTACAGTCCGTGGTCATATTGGGGAACAGCGACAGTGGTTCATTTCCATCCCAGCAAGAGCACACACAGCAAGAGTATCAGTACCACCAAATTCCATTTCCAAACATCCATGTTGCTTGAGAAAATCATGTCCTAGCAAAACTTCTGCACATAATGCTGGTAAGACCATTAGATGCACATCCGGAAACATTCGACCCTTAATCACAGGCTTCAGTCTACATTCCCCTTTTGTGCTGAGCCATAGCCCCTGAGAGGCCATAAAGATTCGACGTCTTGTCCCAAGAATCGGCCATCCATGTTTCTGCACAAGTCGAAAATCAACATAAGTATCCGTGGATCCCGTATCGATTAAAGCATTAGCAAAAATTCCCTCGATCATGAGTGGGATTATAGCATGAGCCAGGCCAGGTGGACCTGTCGTTATCGAGTCGTCGAGGCGAGGCGCTCGTGCCTCGCATGTGGATCCAACGCCAGCTAAAGTCTTTCGTGCCGTTGAAGTCGTTTGTAGGCCAGTCATGCCGCCTCCAGAGGGCGCACGTGCCACGGGTGAAGTTCCCAGCTTTCGTGCCGTTAAAGTAGCTTGTAGATCATACGTGCAGCCTCCGGAGGGCGCTCGTGCCATGCGTGGAGTTTCAAAGCCAACATTAGCCGTTCGGGTGGCCGATCCCGGAAGTTGGCAGGGTGTCGGAAGAATGCCGGCCAAGGACGGTCGCGCCGCATACCGAAGTGTTTGCGCCACTTGTTTAGTCGGCACGGCGAGTCTCACCAAGGTCGAGCTCTCAGCTCGGGGCCCACGGAAAGGGGCTATCCCCATCAAAGTCGGGTGAGGCGCGCCGCGCGCCGTTCAGACCGCTGGCTCGGAAATAAGCACATTCATCGTCGAGCGGGCTCGTTTGTCCCGCGAAGCTCAGCAAACTTTTGCAAAATGTCCCATCTTTGAGCACAAATGACACTTCGCATCTTTAGCAGGGCAAACAGATCTGGGATGATTCCGATTTCCGCTGAAATAGCACGTAGCGTTACTTCCGGGCTTGGGTCCAGCTGCAGCGGCCACCGTCGAGCCCGGATCGGGATCCTCGGGAGTGGCCGGGGTCTCCGATTCCGGCGGAGGTGTCGAGGCTGCATCCACGACCTCGGCGGTAGCTCTCTCCGGTCGAGTTTGTCGAGATGTCCCCGCAGTGACGTATGGGTGTTCATACACATCGGATTGTTCCCGTGCTTCGGTGTACACGTGGGATAGCCGGAGTGCTTCGGCTAGTGTCAAATCGGCTTCTTCAAGTAGTCTCTGTCTGACCACTGGTGACCGAAGACCTGCGACGAAAGAATCACGAACAAGGTCATCACAGACTTGTTCATGAGTGCGTACCTCAGGGGTACTCTCCTTCAGTAGGCGTCGAAGGTCTTGAGCAAATTGATCCAAAGTCTCCGTGGGCTGTTGTCGTCGAATCGCGAGCAAATGCCGTGCATAGACCACGCTTCGTTTTTTAAATGTAAATACGCTTCAGCTCAGCCACAGCTGCATCAAACGTCTCACATCGTTCAATTTCCATGTACACGGTATGGTGCACCTTTGATTGCAGCACTTCGAGTTTTTTTTCTTCGGAGACGGGTGCCTGAGCCTTGAACTGGTTATCCAAGATTTTCAGCCAATGTGTCAGTTTGGCGGCCGCGTCCGCCGCCTGAGGGTCTGCTCTGAAGATCGGCACTTGGATCATCTTATGAGTCATGTCGGTCTCGTTCATGTCCCGTTCTCATTCAAGATGAAGAGAAGAATTTGCATTAATTGTTGTAAGAAGTCAAATCCACAACATTGTCCCAATGATAGGTTTAATGCAAATTCGATCTCTGGCAACACCTGTAAAAATACGATCATGCAATATATCAGGATTATATAATGAAGGAGAAGTCCAGCAATTGACAATCAGTGCAAGCAAGCCTGGTTCATCTAAATATACGCACCATTCGAGTCTACGCTGTCACAGATTATATGTCACAGGAATGATCCGGAGCGATGGTCGTCCGAGTTCTTATAAGCGCCTCTCAGTGGTTGGAGAGAGCATAACACCTGGGTTCAACTTAGGTACAATTTCATTACATACATGATACTACCTGCAAATGTAAAACGCTCAATGTCATGTTGACTGTGAAAATCAACGGCTTTGAATACAAAATGTATGCCTCCTCGGAGGCTATGACGTGTTTCGAGTGTGGGGCTTACGGGCATGTGAGGAGTGCCTGCCCCAATGCGGTTACACCGCAGGAAAGCGGAGGATTGGTGAGGAGCGACTCCTCTTCACCGCACACCGACGGGGGGGAGGTGGATCGAGTGGTTAATCCACCCACCCCACCTACTGCGGTGAGCGAAGCGCCAGACCCGACCACCCCGACCAGGGGGGAAGTGATAGACTTAGAACGTGAGGTGACTAACCCCGCCCCCCCCCCCCCCACCTAAGGTGGGAATGAAAGTGGTTGAACCCTCTCCCATTTCATCCACTGTACACGACAGTGTGGACGATATCATGGAGGTATCCGTAGCGGACCCCAGGAAAAAAGGTCATAAGTGTTAAAGTTATGAATCCTGTGATTCCAAAGAAAACAAAATAAGATTCAGATCGTGTCAGGCTCGCAGGACCTCCAGGGTGAGGCCTACACCGGAAACTCCTTGGCGGTAACGGAAATGGTACCTACCGGGAGTGTGTGTACGTGAGGAATAGTCGCTTGCACCACTTGCCGAGATTGAGTATGACCCGGAAAATAGTCGATCATCTCAGGATGTGGTAAGTCCTTGTCCTGATAACCAAACTCGCTCAGACGAGTTAGCAGCTGGATCTGCTAGTGAGGAAAAAATAGATAAAGGGGAAAGTCCTTGCGACTGTGAGGATAACGTTAACCCTTCCCTGACAGATAAAAATGAAAGGGATGATGAGGTGGGGGACATACTCATAGCCACAGGAGATATGGCAAATTTGGAAGGGTCTGCAAAGAGCGCGGAGGTCCTTGACCCTGTAGAATTGCTGTTTCCAAAACTAAGTCCTCAACAAATAGTAGGAAAAGGTGCAGATCAAGACGAAACACTTGATTCTGATGAAACCTCTTCTACTCCACTCTTTAGTGCTTTAAGTGCTCAAGAGAGTGAGGCGGGTGATGACAGCACCATCACCATGGTTTCTCAAGAAAATGTTATTAAGTTCCTTGATGAAACGTTCAGGAAAAGGAATGTAAAAATCAAAGATTACTTTCCAAATCTGCATGATTTTATTTTGACTGCAAATAACATGATTCGTGAATCTTATCAGGTTAACATGTCAGAAACTCAATTCCAGAGGCTAAGAAAATGTGTAACTCGAGCGGGTAAGGAACTTCATGAATAGTTAATAGAATGGAGATAAAAGTAGCATCCTTAACATCAACGGTGTTTTGCTGTACTAAGGAGAGCTGGTTTTGGACAACATTTTGTTTCCTATGTTAAGTTGTTGTATGAAAATGCATCCTGTCTGTTGAAGGTAAACAACAGCTTATGTCGCCCTTTTCCCTTTCAGCGAGGCATCCGTCAGGGCTGCCCGCTTTTAGGTATGCTCTACAGTCTCTCGGTCGAACCTTTACTAGCTTTGCTCCGCAACTCAGTGGAAGGAGTCTCCTTAACAAAAAACTACAAAATGGTCACTTCAGCTTATGCGGATGACATTTGTGTTGCTGTTTCCAGCCAAAATGGTGTGGGTGAGGTCTCTCGATGTCTGTCCCAGTTTGAGCTCGCCTCCACGGCAAAAGTAAATTGGAACAAAAGTGTTGCCTTATGGGTGGGCCCCAGTCCGCCTTCCTCAGCTCTGCCTGTGTTACCAGGAGGAATGCAGTGGAATAAAGAGGGGTTTAAATATTTAGGGTTATTTCTAGGAGTCCAAGGATATTAACAAAAAAATTGGGAGGGTTTCTTGGAAAGAATTCAGCAGAAACTGGCTAGATGGAAACGTTTGCACCACCTTCTATCGCTTAGGCAAGGGTGACAATAATAAATAACCTGGTGGTTCCATTTATTTGGCATAAAGCTATCCCCCTCCAACCTCCGAGATACTTGGTCACAGGCATTCAGAGGGTTCTAACTCAGTTTTTCTGGGGAGGCCACCATTGGCTTGGACCAGACACGGTGTGCAGACCCCGAAATGCAGGTGGCCAAAGCTTGATACATGTTCCAAGTCGGATAATGGCTTTCCGCATGTTGACGATAAAGCGTTTATTGTATGGTGAGTGTGTCCCGTGGCGGCCTCTCACAAATGCTTGGCTGCAGGAAGCAGATGGGTTGAAGTATGACCGAGAGCTCTTCCTCATGGACCTGCAGCATGTCAACACGACTCTGCTCCCCGAGTTTCATCAGAGCCTTTTGAATGTCTGGCAAGTCCTTGGAATACAACGATTAGAGGTGTCCTATGATGCCAAAAAATATGTGCATGAGCCATTGGTTCTGAATCCTTTATTCCCTGAAATTTCAACCTCCAGGTCATTTATGCATTGCTTCACCAGTAATGGAATAAACAGAGTGCGAGACCTGATGAAGCCTTCCCTAAATGGATGGTTATCCACTGGTTCTCTCACATCAAAAGTGGGGGTTCGGTCATCTAGAATGGTGGACAAAGTTTTGAGAGTTGTGATTAAAACTTTCAGGGAATTAAATATCGGGTGGACTGGGGCAGATGAAGTGGTGGACTCTCGTCTCTATTTCCCCGAGCTCCAAATCACCTAAAAAAAACAACAACAGTGTGTCTTCTCAAATTCAGATGGTTGTGGTGTGTTTCATGTGATGGGGAAAAAAAGTTATTTATGGGATATGCCAAGAGGTGCTTATACCGGGTTTCACAAAACCTTTAAAAAATCGGTGGGAGGAGATCATTCCGGCTAGTTCGTTCCTATCTCCAGTGTGGAAAGAGATGTATAGATCTCCAACTTTAGGTCGAACCGGAGACTTAAATTGGAGATTAGTTCATCAGGCCCTGGTCACCAAATACTTACTTAATAAGTTTGATCCCTCTGTACAGAATGTTTGTCCTTTTTGTGAAGAGGCTGAAAATGTGACCCAAGCTTTCGTGACATGTAGGAGATTGGTACCCCTTTTTTGTTTCCTCCAACAGTTATTTTATAAATTTAAGTTTGTTTTTTTCTGTTGCAATTTTTGTGTATGGCATTGAAAGGAGCACCAAGAGCAAGACAGTGGTCCCTTTCTTGAATTTTCTGTGCGGAATTGCTAAACTTGCAATTTATAAAACTAGGAAGATCAAATTGAGTGGCAGAGTTGAAAATGTGCTCTTTTGCTTTGAAGGAATAGTGTCGGCCCGGATAAGTTTCGGCAGTGTGAACGACGATTTTTTTACAGATGAGGTGTTGAGTTTGTTTTTGTAAATTTTACTTATGCTCAATGTCCACATATACATGTGGACATGAGTCTACCATTAGAAAGAGGCTGCACAAATTTGATCTACATGGGAGGTGTGCCAGTAGGAAACCTTTGCTGTCCAGAAAGAACATCAGGGCAAGACTAAAGTTTGCCAATGAACACCGAGGCAAAGACCAGCACTTCTGGAACAATGTGCTCTGGACAGATGAGTCAGAGGTAGAGCTATTTGGCCACAGCACCAGAAGACATGTTTGGCGAAAACCAAAGACAGCATTTGACCACAAGAATCTGATACCAACTGTAAAGCATCGTGGTGGAAATATTATGGTTTGGGGCAGCTTTGCTGCATCAGGGCATGGGCAGCTCACCATCCTAGAATCCACTATGAATTCTTCATTGTACCAGAGGGTGCTTGAGGATAATGTGAGGCCATCTGTCGGAAAGTTGAAGCTCAACCGAAGGTGGACCTTGCAACATGACAATGACCCTAAACATACCAGTAAATCCACCAAGGAATGGCTGAAAAGAAAGAAATGGAGGGTTCTGGAATGGCCAAGTCAAAGCCCGGATCTAAATCCCATCGAGATGTTGTGGGGGGTTTTGAAACGAGCTGTGCATGCAAGAAACCCCTCAAACATCGCACAGCTGAAAGAATTCTGCATGGAGGAGTGGGCAAAAATTTATCCTAGTCGATGTCAGAGACTGGTAGACAGTTATAAGAAATGCCTACTTGAGGTTGTTTCTGCCAAAGGGGGCAAGACCCCCTATTAGAGCCAAGGGTGTACTTACTTTTTCCACATGCGTAATTTGCATTTATGTTTATTTAAATTATACAATGGACTACAAAATGTAAATGTTTCATGATATTTATTATATTATATCACCTTTATCTATCAATATTGTTGAAATGAAGATCAAATAGCTGTATGTTGAAATATGATGAAAAAGTGAAACCTTTACATGGGGTGTACTTACTTTTTCACGTGACTGTACTTATTGACTCAAGACATTTCAGCTTTTCAATTTTAATTAATTTGTAAAAAATTCGAAAAAGAAATTTCTACTTTGACAATGTAGGTTATTATGTGTATATTCGTGCCAAAAAAATCTCATTTGAAACCATTTTAAATTCAGGCTGTAACAACAAAATGTGAAAAAGTCAAGGGGTGTCAAAACTTTCTGAAACCAGTGCATCGACACACCATATATGGTACAATAAGGGTTTATCTACACACTATGTGGTACTGTTAGCCTGTGTTTACACACTATATATAGCATACGGTAAGACTGTACCTACAGACTCTACATGGTACTGTAAGGCTGTATCTACACATTGCATATGGTACATTGGTACATACTGCAAGAGTATCTCAACACACTCTACATGGTACTGTAGGGGAATTTGTAGCTGAGAGACTCACAGGACTCCAATGACCGGACACAGGTTTACAAAAGGTCTGGTTTATTAACTGGTTATTCACTTCATTCCATTTACCAAATAATACCGCATAATATAATGGATCAGGTTAACTCTTTTCGCATGGTCCTTCTCGTTCGGCTGATGTTCCTCTGCCACTCCCGTTGGTCAGAGCTTCTGGTAGCAGGTTCTGTCGACTCCACGTTTGCTCTCGTTTATATGGACAAACTGGACTTAATCCCCTCTCCGCTAATGCCCCGAGGTCATGCATGTACCAAGTCCTGGTATCAGCTCGCTCCCCTCCTGTTGTGAGTTCCGTTTACCAAACGATAGGGGGGTGCTTCAGCCAGGGGCTGTGACCAGGTGGACAAGAGATTATCATGTTCGGGCGCATTCCTGACTCATTTACAAACTCGTCTTTCACAGAGTTTGCATGTAAAATGTATCTGCTTTGTTACCAGGTTAATTAATAAGTTACCAGTGCCAATTAATAAGTTACACTGAGTTACACTTCCACAATTCCCTCATCTTTTTGTTTTTTGTTTATATTAACCATTAATCTAAACATCAATATAAGTAAACAATCAATCACTACAAGTAAACATCATTACAAGTATAAGTAAATAATCAATCACTACAAGTAAACATCATTACAAGTATAAGTAAATAATCAATCATTTTGGTAATCAAATTCCCTTGGGCATACACCGTCATCCTGCAAGAATCACAAAACATTTCGTTGGTCATTGACTCCTTCCATATCGTTCAATCTATTGCATTTGCATCACAAATATATTTTCAAAACAACACTTCACCATCACCAAGATACAACAATTTCACTTCATTTTCAAGTTTTGTAAAGCATCTGCACCATCTGGTAAAAACGTTTGCCTCCACACAAATGTTGACTTTGTTTGAAAGGAAGGGCTGATCACTTGTGTTTGAATCCTGGTATGAAACATTTTCTCCTAATGTCTTCATAGCTCCTGCACTACTTCGTGTAGGATTTCGCTGTTGTGGTAACATTGCGGAGTCATAGACTGACCCTGCTCTCCTTGTAGCATTCTTGCCACTTTTTGCTGTAAACCATAGTAATTCCTGAACACGGCCTTCACCCAGTTGTAGTCGACTTGCCTCCACCCTCATTGTGAGTGGGCAGCAAGTATTGGTGTGACGTTGATTGGCCAGCAAGATGTGGAACAGGGATGCCGGATGCATCCACAATGATGTTGGGACCATGGTGTTCAGGTCATTCATGGTCCTTACCAGGAGCAACCAGCAGAATCGTGCACAGCTGTTGTGACAAGGGCACAGCCGTTTTTTTGCAGCTCCATGCTAGTTCCCCGGACGTTGGTGAAGTAATAACATATGTCCCCGCATTTCACAGAGGTTGCCGGTAAAATGTCGTTGTCCTGCAACTTCTGATGTGGTGAATGTTCGAAGCCTTCGAACAAGAGTAAGTGATCGCCTTTCTTTCATATGTTGCAGTGTGATCCAGGCAAATGGTCACATAAATTTCCTTGGTGAAGGTAAGCATTCATCTCCAAGTTACACGGGAGAATGTCTTCATCATTCTTTGAGAAAGAGGGTGTATGCCACGATTAACTTCATTTTTTAGCCACAAATTTTCTTTCTCGAACTTCTTCCCAATTCCGTTAGCAATCCCTCCAAAATGTGATCTCGTCTTATCCTTATGCCCAGTCACATCTGAATCTGCTTTCCGCACACACTGAGTCAGATAGGGTGCATCTTACCATGAAATCAGCATAATCATGTATATCTTCCGACAGTTTCACATTCAACAATTTGTTGTTTTTCCTTAACACAAAAAGTTATATTCATTTATATGCGTCACACAAATAATATTCAATCAGGTATGTATTTTATTACTAAACTAAGAATAGCATTGTATATGATTACAATCACAAACGGGAATACCTAATTCCCAACAACAATTTTTTCAAACCAACAAATTAAACATAATGTATTATTACCATAATTCCTCTCCACTTTTCTTTTCCCTCTTTTTCCTAACAGTGTGTCACTCGTGGTGATATGAGTTCACTGATATTGTAATTGACACAACTCATAACATTGTCGTTATGCCATTATCTTAATTCTACTGTTTCATTTGCAACATCACTTGATTTAATCTTTTAATCTCAGTATTTATTCATATCATCATAACAATCTTTCTATTTTAGGTCCATATTTGTTTCTATTCTTATCAACCTCCTACGGTTTATCAATTTGTTCCAAAACACTGCAACCAAAGGTTTTAACCAAAGCTCTACCAAACTATTTCCAATTTGAACTCAACATGCTAATTAAACAACAATTCAAAGAATTAACTTCAATGGGTCAACAAAACTCATTTTATAAACAGATCTAATTTTCCCATCCAATAATTTTCCTTGCCAAATGTCATATTGCAACACTTTAATAAACCTTCGAAAAATGTCTCCCAAATCAATAAATTCCCTTTTTACTTCCCAAATACTCATCTGTAAATTACATATTCAATTACAGTTTTTTCCTATTTGTTCGGCCTAAATGGCCACTGAAGTGGCTGCCAACATGCAGTATCGTTTTTATCTACCAAGCAAGTATTCGTCCACATAAGATCTCTACCAAAATGTTGTTTGTAAAAACAAATCTGGGATTTCTGATTACATGGATGCACACTCTCAGGACATTTCAGGCTGCTTGTTAACAATCCACTACGATTAATTAATTCCTTTACCCACAATCAAATAATTAGTACAAATTGAGGATATTATCCCTATCACATTCATTTATAGATTCATTATGTTGGATCTAAATTTTCTCCCACTGCTGCAAGGAAGAACAATAGCTCTAATAAGTCTTTGTAATATCTCACTTCATTTACCCAGCATCGAAGAATTTATTTACTATCCATTCCCATCTGTTAACCAGTGACTTTGTTTGAACTCCAAAACTTAATTTGATGAATCCCATGTGTATGGTACCACTTATTGAAACCCCTACTTTTGTAGAAAATATCCAAGTAAGTGTTTTTTTACACCCCCTTAACTGTTGCTCATCCATTTCTATGCACCCAGTGAGTACTACTGACACCAGTATGCCAATATAGGTGTGCGAGATTAACAAATATGTTGCAGGTACACGTAACAGCGCGTTCTGAGTATAAATAACGTAACAGCGCGTTCATGTCTGCCCCTTGGTTTAAGATGCACAATGCATTCCGTTTTAAAACTCACAATTGTTCAAATCAGCAAGATTTTCTTTACTATTTTCCCATATCATCTATGCCTAATACACATCCATACATGCAGCACAATTTATATGCTGATAAAATTCAAGTTTATATATATATATATAAATCCATGAGCAGAGTATTCTGGGAAGTCAGTGTAAGACCTCTCCCAAATTTGGATAATTTTGTACTCCCTCATTTCTTTTTATGAAGCTCATATCCATAAATAGCTATTATTCTCATATAAATTCTATCAAAAATGGAATCCCCAAATTACTCACAATTTTACTATTTAATTAATGGCTGCTCATAACCCAGCACATCAAATCTTTATATTCCATCTCCCTTGACAAAAGAGATAATGTTCATAATCAAATTTTATTTCTATTTTATTTTACGGATTCTCTGCATATTCAATCCCATCCACATAAAACTATCCATTTCCAGACAGGCACACTGTCGGTGTCAACAATCTTGTAAGATTGATACACAAAACAATAAAAAACACTAACATTGACACACAAAAAATACACACACACATGCATTATGCGTATTTGTTTGCGTTGGAACTATTATTTACAGATCAAGATGGGTGTCAATTTTATTTCAATTTCATAAAATTTGTCCTTCAATTTTAGAAATGCTAATACACAAATGGACCAAAAGCTTATTCTTAGAAAACCCCTATGATGTCACATTGAAATTACCCTTTCAGTTCCCACAATAATTTATCCAAATTTGACTACACACCCATTTACATGTCAGTCGACCACTGACTTATCAATCGTGTGGAACAATAGTCCGAAATTCCCACCTGATCATCACGTGACCCTTGTCCCTTGGTTTAAAATTTGCAAAGCAATTGTTCCAACTTTGTAAATTTAAAATTGTGTGCCCAACATAAAAGATCCAATTTCGGCATTTGATCAATTAATTATCAATTTGCTTACAAGCAAAAGAAAAAATGAATAATTCTTGCTCCGAAAACTTTTCAGACCCAAGAATCATCGACAGTTATTCATGTTTGTCCAGTAATCTAATTTGTTGAGGCCAATCGTCATTTGGGATTTGTCGCAATGAAGGCCTAATCATTGTCTGAGGTATCGGTCAGCACTGGTACCCTTGATCTTGGTTTCTTTGTCCTTGGTTTCTTTGTCCTTGGTTTCCCTGTCGAAATTGTCTTCTGCTCAGATATGGGCATCTCCTTATCCAGTGTCCCATCTCTCCACAGTTGAAGCACCGGCTTCTGTCGTTACCTGCTCTGTCCACCTGTGCATTTGTATTGCTGGGCTGCATCTCTACATCCCTGAGTTGCCACTGCAATCTCTCGTTGTCTCCTGAAACACGAAAAAATTCTCTGTACCGTCCTTTTTGGGGAGACAACTGGAAATCAGATGGGACAACCGTCACTTTCATTCCTAATTTCGAGGGCAGTTGTGCATTTGTCTCCTCCACTGTATCCTGTATCCTTTTTATTTTTAGTTCTAGATCCGTTATCCGTTCTTGCTGTTCCCGTTGTCTGGATTCACCATCCCAAAGATGGAATGCAAGCCAGTCTACCGTTAGATTCTGTCTCTTCCTGGCTTTCAATCTTTGTTCCAATCTTTCCAATCGACTTCGCTCAAATGTACCATCTCTTGGAAACTCCTCATCATGTCCCTTTGTCCACAAATACCAATTCTCGACCTGCCTTATAGCTTCTGCACCATAACGGTCGTACATATGATGTGTACAAGTACCTTTTTGTGGAATCTCTGGTTGTCCTTGTGTATTCTTGCAGGCTCCATTTCCCATTCTGCCTTTTATCAAAGTAGCGTTGGATGTGTTGTAGTTTGTTCCTCTAAAGCTTCACTCGTACCTCCAGGAAGGGTCTCTCCACCTGTTCACACGGTGATTTCCAGAGAATCTCCCTCAGCCGTGGCTTTTGCACAATCCAATCTCACAGATCAGTATTTGCAGATGAGCCGGAGGGTCAGTATGAAATGGGTGAATCCTCAGGTGTCCGCTCTGTTGACGGGGAAATCACACAATGGTAACCGCACATATATATCTGTATATAAACTCACCACCTTGCTCAATTTTCCCAGGTTGTCTCCACATTGTTAATATCTCGCAAAGATATCAAAGCTTCTTTCTTGAGACCGCATTTTCATCAATCAAACAATCAATATATTCAATTCAATTTATTCAGTTAAATTTATTCAATTAAATTCAATCAATTAGATTCAATCAATTAACAATTCAATCAATTATTCAATTTCAATTAATTCATCAATATTCATCAATAAATCAAATTAATCATTTTGGATGACTCCTTGCATAAGCCCTTTCCCCAATGATGTCAGGACAGGTCCATCCATTGACGTCACCTCTGGTTCGTACCTCATGTTAATTGATGAATCACCGTCCTGTCCTAGGGTCATATCTGACATATTTCCCCATTTTGCCTGGTCTCCACAAATTTTCTTTGCAACCACTAAAGGCAACTCATCCTTCATTCGTGAGACAGCCAAAATGGATGGCAGATATTAAAGTTCTTTGGGAAAAATATCTCATCATTTTTCTTTTAATAGTACCCAAAATCTCTTGGCAATATAAATTTCGTAAAACTCCTGAAATGGGACTGTCAAATTCCTTCAATCATGCTAAATTTTGAAACTCCATCGCTTGTAATACCCAATTTATCCCATAGGGCTTGAAAGTTCTTTCCCAAGTTCATGCAGCATTCTGCATTTGAACCCTATGATATCATTCATAATAATCATCATGATTTTATAGTCATGGTCCTATCATAATCATCTATTTAAACGAACATTTCCTTTATCACCACAGCTATGTGGTATAATCAACAATAGAATAAAACTGTGCATAGCAACAGGCTACCTCATGGCCACTTAGTATACTTATTGACAATAAGTCATAACAATATCGAATAATCATTGAACAATTCAAAAATCGCTTCCACTGCTCTAGCCGCAGCATTCGTCATTTTGTTTGCTCATTCACTATTCCTGATTCGTCATCAAGGATCTCCATCATCACACAGCGTACTTAATTCCGCATTTTAATGAGAATTCAACAGGAATTTACGACTCAAAGGAAAAAGAACGAGCAGACCTTTTGCAGGATGATCGTTACAAAAATCGTTACATATATTAAAGTATTTATAATGTCGACAAATCATATCTTAATTCTTACAAGATTTTGGTTCTTTGAATAAATCACAGCACCGGGAGAACCAGCTCCAAAAATGGATCTTTGTGTTTATTCAGCACCCTAGTAATTGGCTCTTTGTGTACTAATTACACAGCACCCAGGCCCCGCTCATATGGATCTTTGTGCAGCGCTACACAGCACCTGAGCAAAAGGGGTTTCATCTACATTTTCCCTATCCGGTGTACCATCCGTGATATTTGTTTGCTCATTCACTATTCCTGATTCGTCATCAAGGATCTCCATCATCACACAGCGTACTTAATTCCGCATTTTAATGAGAGTTCAACAGGAATTTACGACTCAAAGGAAAAAGAACGAGCAGACATTTTGCAGGACGATAACTGGAATTAGTCGTGAAAATATGTCCAAAATACACAAAAATACACACCCACACAAATAAACAACATTTATTCCGTTTAACAGAACAAACATTTCCTCTATCATGACATGCATGTCTTCAAAATTATATGACCAAGATAAAAAGTAAAACTAATTAAAACTGCGGGCAGTGATAATCCGGGGACCATACCGCTCCATCCTGATTGGACGAGTGCGTGCTAGAGTCGTTAACAACGACAGTCCAGATCCGAGTGTTCAAAATTTCAACTCAATCGATCGAAAAAATGAACGCAGGGATGCATTTTAAAGGTGCAGTGGCACTAACTGAGTTGCCACGAATATGGCCACGAAATTGCCAATATGGCCATCACAAAATATTTTCCTTAATCAATTGGCTCATAGCATAACCAATCTGTAAGTATTTCATCCGAAGATGTATCTCTGAGGACTTTTAATTAAATAAGTCATTTATAAATCAACGAGTTAATTTATTAAATGATTAATCAATAAATCAATATTTTCCTTGACAGCCACATCACTTGGTCAGTGTCATGTCCAAATATCAGCTTCCTTACTCAAAAGGTGCCTGAGTTAATGTAATGTAATTACTGTAATAAGATTACTGCAATTACTGTAATGATTACTGTAATTACTGTAATTACCGGAACTGTAATTACTGTAATTACCTCAGGTAATTACTGTAATGTAATTACTGTAATTTAATAAGAAATGTAATTAATTAAATAAGTACTTCTATAATCGCTCATAATTAAATAACTCGTGAATTCTTATCCGGTTTATTTAACATTTGAGTGTCCCCAAAACGTTGGAGCAAAACGTTGCAACAACGAAAGTAAAACGTTGTAGCGACGTTGTGGAAACGTCAGCAAAACCCAACATTTGAATGTTCCCAAAACGTTGGAGCAAAACGTTGCAACAACGAAAGTGAAACGTTGTGGCGACGTTGTGGAAACGTTAGCACAACCCAACATTTGAATGTTCCCAAAACGTTGGAGCAAAACGTTGCAACAACGAAAGTAAAACGTTGTAGCGACGTTGTGGAAACGTCAGCAAAACCCAACATTTGAATGTTCCCAAAACGTTGGAGCAAAACGTTGCAACAACGAAAGTGAAACGTTGTGGCGACGTTGTGGAAACGTTAGCACAACCCAACATTTGAATGTTCCCAAAACGTTGGAGCAAAACGTTGCAACAACGAAAGTAAAACGTTGTAGCGACGTTGTGGAAACGTTAACAAAACCCAACATTTAAATGTTCACAAAACGTTGGAGCAAAACGTTGCAACAACGAAAGTGAAACGTTGTGGCGACGTTGTGGAAACGTCAGCAAAACCCAACATTTAAATGTTCGCAAAACGTTGGAGCAAAACGTTGCAACAACGAAAGTAAAACGTTGTAATTAATCAATAAATCAATATTTTCCTTTAAAATCCCATTAAAATCCCATATCTTGTCACCCTTTGCATTGTTGAAAGCAATTAATTCCATAACTTAATATTACCTCAATTTATATATACTAGGGCGTGCCCGCACGTACGTGCTTGCCCGTACGTGCTTGCAAAAAAAACATGCGTGCAAACAACAACAACAAAAAAACTTTGAAACCACGTGGCAGTAACAACCACAGAACCCCCCTTCTATTTACATGCAATGGTTTGGTCCATTCGCAAAGCCAAAACGAACGACCACAGAACCCCCCCCCTCTATTTACATGAAATGGTTTGGTCCATTCGCAGAGCCAAAGCGAACGGCTTGCGAGTACGGTGACCATACCTTGGGACCCACTTGTCCGATTAATTTCAAACCTTGACAAATTTTCCATTCCTTCCCTTCCTGATCTTTCGATGTAGGGCTGGGTTCTTTTTTTAGGATCATGTTGCTTCGAGCATTATTTTCCAAAACAGTGTGAACATTAAACCACACCAAAACCTCTGACATCCCACCATTAACACCTATTGTAAGCGTGCCGAATCAGTAAGCATCACCCCTTCTATGAGCCTCGACCAGAGGGTGGTTGTTACTCACAAACACTCGTCGCTAGCTGTTCCATTGTCTGCCGATTCCCACTCTGCTGTTTTTGTCTCATAATCACCAAACAAGAACAGTACACATTTCCTGTAATTATCTCTCATAATCAGGATAAATTTGGAACAGCCCTTAAACTAACACCAAGCAGATCAATTTTTATATTTAGGTTGAGGTTTCACACAAACTGGTTAACTAAATAATACAGAATTATTTTTCGTTAAAAAAACAACAGCACTGGTTCCGTGTCACCCATGCTATTTATCTGGCAAATTTCGTCAAAAAAAAACAACAGCACTGGTTCCGTGTCACCCATGCTATTTATCTGGCAAATTTCGTCAAAAAAAAACAACAGCACTGGTTTTGTTTCCTGGAAGCGTCCTGCAAAACGCTTTGCTTCTCTCAAAACGTCCGCCAATGGGAAGTAAAGGGAGGGAAAAAGAGCGGGAGCAAGAGACAGGGTGCCGGAATGGACATGAGGGACAATGAGGGACAGTGAGGGAGTGTTGGTATGCAATTTTTATCCAATCGCCATCTTTCACAGTAATTCTGGACCGGCATGAGGTGGGATTGTCTGTCATGAATTTATTTGTTGATCGAACGAGTTTTAATTTGTCTAAATCCGACCAGTCGTTCCAAAGATATAAGCCTTTTTGTCGCAATACCATAAATTGGAATGAGGTAAAAATATATATATATAAATATAATTCCCTTTCCCGGTTCCCTGTCGCTCGCCGAGCGCCGAGCAAGTTGCTCGCTCGACGAGCAAGTTGAGTGCTTTGAACAAGTGCAAAAAAAAGAAGTACTTTATACGTGTACGGGTGGGTAAACGAGTGTACCGGCCTTACACGTCCTGGAAGCAAATGGTCGCAAGGTGCACGCTTGCTCCGTTTGCTCCCAGGTCACAGTAAGACCCTTAATGACCAGCGCAAAAATACGTATTTACAGAAATCATTTAGAAAAAAAAAACACGAATAAATTGCTACAGTCGTTTATCGAAGTACCATTCGTGATGGCTCACGCCACCTATCGCGGCATCGGTGCGCACGGAACCCCCCAGAACCACCTCCTTCCCCATGTATGTACAAAACTATTTCCAAGTTCGTCATCATATTGGACAAAACAAGACACACTCACCTTTTTTTAAAGACTTGTTCGTACAATTGATGTCAGCGGTGCCTCCAAATTGTAGGGGAATTTGTAGCTGAGAGACTCACAGGACTCCAATGACCGGACACAGGTTTACAAAAGGTCTGGTTTATTAACTGGTTATTCACTTCATTCCATTTACCAAATAATACCGCATAATATAATGGATCAGGTTAACTCTTTTCGCATGGTCCTTCTCGTTCGGCTGATGTTCCTCTGCCACTCCCGTTGGTCAGAGCTTCTGGTAGCAGGTTCTGTCGACTCCACGTTTGCTCTCGTTTATATGGACAAACTGGACTTAATCCCCTCTCCGCTAATGCCCCGAGGTCATGCATGTACCAAGTCCTGGTATCAGCTCGCTCCCCTCCTGTTGTGAGTTCCGTTTACCAAACGATAGGGGGGTGCTTCAGCCAGGGGCTGTGACCAGGTGGACAAGAGATTATCATGTTCGGGCGCATTCCTGACTCATTTACAAACTCGTCTTTCACAGAGTTTGCATGTAAAATGTATCTGCTTTGTTACCAGGTTAATTAATAAGTTACCAGTGCCAATTAATAAGTTACACTGAGTTACACTTCCACAGTACTATAAAGGTTTATCTACACACTCTATGCATGGTGCTGTAAGACTGTATCTGCATATTATATATGGTACTGTAAGACTGTAACTAGGTCCCCCGTCGGTGAAGTGATGTGAGTTGACAAAGTGGAAGACGCAAGGCGGCCATCTTGAATTTGGATGTGGCGACCCAATTTTCAATAGGGTTCTTCCTTATGCCTAGATACACCCACACACCAGATTAGAAGTTGGTACTTCGCTTATTTTTCAAGATATTCTGCTCACGAGGTTCAAACATACATGGCAGTGGCCATCTTGGATTTTGACGTGGGTTGCACCCACACACCAAATTAGAATTCGGTCCTTCGCTTACGCACGCACGCACGTACGCACGGACGCACACACGGACCATAGTCCCCTTTCGCTCCGCGGTGCGACGGGGGACAACTATGTATATATGCACACCAACACTATATGGTACTGTAAGACTGTATATTCACATTCTATATGGTACAGTACGACTGTATCTACACACTCTATGTGGTACTGTAAGACTGCATCTATACACCATATGGTGCTGTTGTAGCAGTTCCCGCTGCATTTACACAATCGCCTAGCACCTGCCAGGACGCGGCCAGGGCGCGATCGCCATGCCGGGCTCGTCCGGACGGGCCCAGACGCACCTCTCCTGGGCATGCCCGGACTCGCTGTTCCCGGGAACGCCCGAACCTCCCGGGCACGCCCGGTCGCGTCTTTCCCGGGCATGCCCGCTCTCGCCTTTCCAGGGCTCGCCCAGAGCGCCCGGGCATGCCCAGCCTCGACTTGCCAGGCCGCGTCCAGGACGCCCGGGCATGTCCAGACTCGCCTTTCCAGGGCTCGCCCAGAGCGTCCGGGCATGCCCGCTCTCGCCTTTCCAGGGCTCGCCCAGAGCGCTCGGGCACGCCCAGCCTCGACTTGCCAGGCCGCGTCAGGGACGCCCGGGCATGTCCAGACTCGCCTTTCCAGGACTCGCCCTTGACACCCGGGCATGCCCGGTCTCGGTTTTCCCGGGCAAACGCCCCGGCATAAATGTGTATATATATTGCTGCCCGATAAACGGGCTTGTCAGAATACCTGAGCTGTTTTGTTTCAATGAAGCAACTCGGACGAATTCCGTCTTTGGTCGCGTCAATTCTTTCGACTCGCGTTGGAGCGCAGCTCCTTCACTGGTGACCTACCGACATGGACACGGCAGTGACTCTTAAACTGCCTACCTTCTGGGAGGCTCACGCGGCTGTTTGGTTCGCCCAGGCGGACTCCCAGTTCGCCCTGCGAGGCATCACCGCGGACGACACCCGCTTCCACCACGTCGTGGCAGCGCTCGGTTCCGCCACCGCGGCCCGCGCCCTGAGCCTCCTCGAGCACCCGCCGGCTGCTGACAAGTATGACGTGCTGAAGACGCTCCTCCTCGACGCTTTCACCCTCTCACCGGCGGCACGCGCACGGCGCCTGCTCGACCTGCCCGAGCTCGGCGACACGCGCCCGTCCGAGCGCATGGACTATATGCTCTCGTTGCTCGGTGAGCACTCTCCGGATTTTCTGTTCCACGAGCTGTTCCTTCGCCAGCTGCCTCACCCGGTACGCCTCGCCCTGGCTGGCACATCGATCACCGATCCCCGCGCACTCGCCAGGGAAGCCGATAAGATCTCCTCGGCGGGCCAACACATCGGCGCGGCTACCTGGAGCCTGCCGCCGTCCGAGGCGACGCCCACGACGCCAGAGCGCCCTGCGCGGTCGGAGGCCGAACTGCCGGTGCAACAGGCGGCCGCCACGCCGCGCCGACCGCTTCCGACACGACGGCCGGGGCCTCCACCTGACCAGGCGTGGTGTTATTACCACGCCAGGTTCGGACACAAGGCTCGGACGTGCCGACCCCCGTGCACTTTCGGCAAGTCGGGAAACGGCCGGGCCGGCGTTCATTCCCAGCCATGAGTGCCGGCCACTCAGGCAACTTGCTTTTTATTCGGGACAAAGCGTCCGGGCGGCGTTTCCTTTGTGACACAGGCGCCCAACTGAGCGTCATACCCGCCTCCGAGCAGGACAGGCGGGACGCCGTTTGCGGCCCCTCTTTGGTCGCTGCTAATGGCTCAGCCATACGCACTTTCGGCCCGCGCGACGTCACCCTCTGCTTCGGCAGCCAGCGCTTTCAGTGGACCTTTGTGACCGCCTGCGTCCCCATGGCTTTGCTGGGCGCCGACTTCCTCTGCGCGCACGGGCTGCTGGTCGAAGTCAAACGACGTCGCCTTGTCAACGCCGAGACCTTCAGCTCCCTGGCGTGCATGATGAGCAGCTCCGCGCCGACCGAACTGGCGTGCGCCCTCCCGACAGCGAACGAGTTCGCTCGCCTGCTCACGGAATTCCCGGCCCTCACGAGGCCGACGTTTTCGGCCGTCGCAGTGCGGCATGGGATCGAGCACCGCATACCCACTACGGGCCCGCCGGTCTACGCCAGGGCCCGCCGCCTCGACCCAGCCAAGCTCGCCGTGGCAAAGGCCGAGTTCGACGCGTTGGAGCACCTCGGCATTGTGCGGCGCTCCAATAGCGCGTGGGCCTCACCACTGCACATCGTGCCAAAGCCGGGGGGCGGATGGCGCCCGTGTGGCGACTACCGCCGCCTCAACGATGCTACCACCCCCGACAGGTACCCGATCCCGCACATCCAGGACTTTTCCGCCCGTTTGGCGGGACGGGTCATATTTTCCAAAATTGACCTGATACGGGGATACCACCAGGTACCTGTCCGGGCGGCCGACGTCCCGAAGACGGCCGTCATCACGCCGTTCGGCCTGTTCGAATTTTTGAGGATGCCGTTTGGCCTCAAGAACGCGGCCCAGGCGTTCCAGCGCTTAATGGACAGCGTGCTGCGCGACCTGCCATTTCTTTTCCTCTATCTGGACGACATCCTCGTCGCCAGCACGTCCCGCGCCGAGCACCTCCTCCACCTCCGAACACTGTTCGGTCGCCTCAGCGAGCACGGCTTAATTGTCAACCCGGCCAAATGCCACTTCGGCACGACGACCGTTGACTTTTTGGGCCACCGCATCACCAAGACCGGGGCCGTTCCGCTGCCGACCAAGGTCGAGGCCATCACCACGTTCCCGCGTCCCTGTTCCATCAAGGCCCTACAAGAGTTCCTCGGCATGGTGAATTTTTATCACCGATTCGTGCCACGCGCTGCTCAGCCCATGCGGCCCCTTTACGAGGCCCTCCGGGGCAAGCCGGCCAAGCATGACATCGTATGGTCCGCGGCCATGGACGCGGCCTTCGCGAGCGCAAAACGGGCCCTCGCCGACGCAACGCTGCTGGCTCACCCAGTGCTCAACGCGCCCATCGCCCTCACTACGGACGCCTCCAACTACGCGGTGGGCGCCGTCCATGAACAATGGGTGGACGGGGTTTGGCAGCCACTCGCTTTTTTCAGCCGGCAACTCCGGCCGAACGAGTTTTTTTTTTTTGTTTGTTTTTGTTTACTGAATCGAGGCTCGTGAAAGAGCTAACATTTACTTCACAAACAAATCGACCAGACAAACAAAATACACAAAAAGAGGGAGCGGAAGACAAGATAGGGAGAGATGGGGAAGCACACAAACACAACATCCGAGAGCAGGGAGATGTGTGGAAGGGAGAGGGCCCGGGGGGAGGAGGCATGGGAAGGGGGGGGGGGGGAGGGAGAAGTATAAAGCACAAGGACACCAAGGACTTCCAGCACAGAAGTTGGTATTTCAAAAAGTGGAATTGGGGTGAAATTAGCGGGGGTAGAAAGGATCAAGGTTTTGGATGGGGGAAGATAAGAGATGGTGGTGAACAGCTGTTTTAAAGACTTGGAGGGTGGAGTGGGATTGAAGAGAGTGAGGGAGTTTGTTCCAGAGGCGGGAGAAAAGAGGATTGAAGGAGTGAAGGTGAGCAGAGAGTCTTGATTTTGGCAGTTTAACCAAAAGAGGGTTGCAGGCAGATCTTGTGCGACCTGTAGGAATATTTGCGGGACAGAGCCCAGAGAGAGCTGGGGGGGCAAGGCCAGAGAGGAGTCGGTAGAAGACGGAAAGACCACCAACCTGCCTGCGGTGAGTGAGTGAGAGGCCCTTGGAGTTAGCTTCATCGCGGGAGATTCCAATGATTCTGAATGCTTTGGTTTCAACAGCGCGAAGGCGAGCTAGGTGTAAGGCAGGAGCACCAGCCCAGAAGGGAGAGCAGTATTCCATTGAGCTGCGGATGAAAGCCTTGTATGTGGTGAGGAGCTCAGGTGTGCCAAGGAAGGACTTCGCACGACGGAGGATGCCCAGTCGGCAACTGGCTTTGGAGGCCAGATTTGAAATGTGGTTTTTCCAGGAAAGATCATGGCAGATAGTGAGACCCAAAAGCTTGAGTGACAGAACTTCTTGGAGAGGATTATTCAGAAAGTGGATGGGAGGGTTGTCCAGTCGGTCTTTTCGGAGAGACATCGTAAGAGTGTGAGATTTGTCAGGATTGAAAGACATGTTCCACTTGTTTGCCCAGTCTGTGATTTTGTCAAGGTCTGCAGAGAGTGAGGAGGCTGCAGACTGCCGATCTGAGGGATGAAGAATGGAGCGACAGAGAGTAGAGTCGTCAGCAAAGAGATAGAGAGGATTTTCAAGAGAGTCAGAGAGATCATTGATGAAGACCAGAAAAAGCACAGGGCCCAGAACACTGCCTTGGGGAACTCCAGCCTGAACAGGAAGAGGAGATGAGAGAAACCCATTCAGGGCCACACGTTGACTACGACTAGAGAGGAAGTCCACCAGCCATGCGTGGAGATTTCCATGGATACCAAAAGAGGAGAGTTTGGTGAGCAGAGCGGGGTGCCAGACCGTATCGAAGGCACGTGATATGTCAAGGGAGACTGCTCTAATTTCCTGTTTGGCATTGAGGACCTCCATCCATTGTTGAGAAAGCAGAAGCAGCATGTCCAGAGTGGAGTGTCCAGGTCTGAAACCAAATTGATGATCAGAGATCAAGCCATTGGAGAAGAGGAAAGATTTCATATCTGAAGCAATGATGGATTCCATGACTTTGCTGATAATTGGGAGAAGGCTGATTGGTCTGTAGTTGCTGGGATCTGTTTTTGCACCTTTTTTGTGCAAAGCGGTGATGTTGGCAGATTTCCAAGCAGATGGAAGATGACCTTGAGCAAAAGAGAGGGTGAAGAGAACAGAGAGAGGGAGTGAAAGAGAGGAAGAACATGATTTTAGGACCCGTGGGCTGATGCCGTCAGGTCCAGTTGCAGAATCAGAGTCGAGGGTTGACAGAAACTTTTCCACCTTGTCAGGAGGAAAGGACACAGAGTCCAGGAGCAGCTGGGTACGACGGGTACAGAGAGGGATGGGTTTGGGACACAAGATTTAGAGGCAAACACAGAGTTGAGGCATTCAGCTTTTTCACGTGCGGAGTCAGCCGTGTGGCCATTTAAGGTGAGGGAGGGGATGGAGGGGGAACAAACACCAGAAACAGATTTTACCAGACGCCACCAGGATTTGGAAGAGGGAGACAGATAAGAGAGTTCGGTCCTGAGGACGGAGAGATATTGTTTCCTGGCTCTCCTGAGGGCGGACACACACTTGTTTCGGGCTTTGTGAAAGGAAATGAGATTTCCTTCCGTTGGATTTGCTTTCCAGGAGACGAAAGCAAGTTGTTTCTGGGCAATAGCCTCACCACAAGATTCCGTGTACCATGGACGGGAGGAAGGGTATGACAACTGAAGACGAGAAGGGATAAGTCTGTGCATGAGAGAGAGCAATTTGCTTTGTTAGAATTCCCAGGATGAGTTGATGTCAGAGGCAGTAGAGATGGGAGACCAGTCCAGATGATTGATGGCTGCTTGAAGACCGTGCCAGTTGGCCTGAGTGAAATGCCAGACTCGTCGACGCTGAGGAGGCTCTCTGAAAATGGTCAGAGAGATGTCCACTTTAACAAGCACATGATCAGAAGAGCCGATTGGAGCAGAAGAAGAGCAGCAGACATTTTCAGGGAAGTTAGTCATAACCAAGTCCAGAAGAGAAGATTCTCCGTTGACTGAGATCCGGGTTGGGAAATTGACAGATTGTGTCAGTCCCAGTGAGTCACAGAAGTCCTTTGCTGAAGAGCCATGGCTGGTGAGAGAGGTACCCACCCCCAGCCAACTGGCATGGTGACAGTTGAAATCACCACATATGAGGAAGAGAGAGTTGGGATGGGTAGATAGAAGTTGGTCCATATTATCAGACAGCGAGATGTAGATGGTGTCATCACTGTTTGGTGGACGGTACAACACGCATATGAACAAAAGGTGGGAGCGAAGGGGAAGCCGTAGCCATAGGTATTCCTGGGGGTGAGGTGGAGAGAGGGCAGTGCAGGGCGAGTGAGGAAGAGAGTTTTTTTATAAAGATAGCAACCTCACCTCCAGGACGAGGCTCAGGTCTATCATACCGGAGGAGCGAGTAACCTGGGAGAGATACCAAGGAATCAGAGACATCATGAAGGAGGAAGGTTTCTGTTAAGCAGATCACGTCTCCTTTGTCAGAAGCAACCTGTATGGAGAGATCAGTTAAGTTTGAGCGAAGGCCCCGGATGTTTGAGGTCCATACTGTTAAGGAAGAGGAAGGGGGAGCATCGGATACAGAACAGGGGGGGGGGGGAGTGGTAGGGCAGGATGTGGAAGAGGAGGAGGAGGTAGGGAGAGCTGTTGCAGGTGTATCAGAGATTACAGAATAGCTTGGAGAAAGGGAAGAATGGGGCGGACAAAAGGTTTGATGGTGTTTGGGTGAGGCGCAGTGAGGTATTATTTGAGGAGGGGGAAGAGTGAGGCAGAAGGTTGAGGAAGATGAAGGTGAAAGTTGGAAGGGGGAAGAAGCGGGGAGGACGCTTTGAGGAGGAGGGGTGAGAGGGGGCCTCCGCCTGGCCGAGTTAAAATACAGCACGTTCGACCGCGAGCTGCTCGGTCTATTCCTGGCCGTTCGCCATTTCCGACACTTCCTGGAGGGCCGCCCGTTCACGGCTTTCGTCGACCACAAGGCGTTGGTCTACGCAATGGCCAAAGTCACAGAGCCGTGGTCGGCCCGCCAGCAGCGCCACCTCTCCGCCGTGTCGGAATTCACCACGGACATCCGGCACGTCGCCGGCAAAGACAACGCCGTGGCCGACTGTCTTTCTCGGGCCAGCGTGAACGCGGTCCACCTCGGCGTGGACTTCGCGCTCATGGCGGCCGACCAGACCACCGACACCTCGGTGCAGGCCCTCCGGGCGGCGGACATGGGCCTCCGCCTGGCCGACATCCCCTTCGCGGGCACCGTCCTGCTCTGGGACGTCTCCCAGGGCCAGCCTCGCCCCATCGTGCCCGTTTCCTGGCAGCACCGCATCTTCACCTCCATCCACGGCCTTTCTCACCCGGGCCGGAAAGCTTCTCAGAAGCTGGGGTCGGCGCGTTTCGTCTGGCACGGCCTTCGACGGAACGTCCGCGACTGGGCCAACGCCTGCACGGCCTGCCAGCGGGCCAAGGTCCACCGTCACACCCAGGCCCCGCTAGCCCCTTTCACCGTGCCTGCACGGCGTTTCGACCACGTCCACGTGGACCTGGTGGGTCCCCTGCCCCCATCGCGAGGGTTCACCCACCTGCTCACCATGGTGGACAGGACCACCAGGTGGCCGGAGGCCGTGCCCCTCACCTCCACCACCACCGCCGACGTGGCGCAGGCGTTCATCGCCACCTGGGTCGCGCGCTTCGGCGCACCGGCGGACATCTCGTCCGACCGCGGCCCACAGTTCACGTCCGAACTTTGGGGCGCGGTCGCCCGCTCGTTGGGGGTCACGCTGCACCGCACCACGGCCTACCACCCCCAAGCCAACGGGTTGTGCGAGCGGTTTCACCGCTTCATGAAGGCCGCACTTATGGCCGGCCTTCAGGACGACGGTTGGACCGACCGGCTGCCGTCGGTCCTTTTGGGCCTCGCACGGCCCCCAAGGAGGACCTCCGGGCGTCTGCCGCCGAGCTCGTCTACGGCCAGCCGCTCTGCGTCCCGGGCGAGTTCGTGCCCGACGCTACCAGTCCCTGGTCCGCCGCACACCAGCGCTCGGACCTCCAGGAGGCCGCCCGACGATTTGCCCCCGTGCCAACGTCCCGCCACGGTGGACCCCAGTCCTACGTCCCCCCGGCGCTTCGCACAGCGGAGTACGTCTTTGTGCGTCATGACGCGCACCGGGGGCCACTCCGGCCGCCGTACGACGGGCCCTTCCGGGTCCTGCGACGGGGCGACAAGTCCTTCGTCGTCGACGTCGGCGGCCGGTCGGACCGGATCTCTGTGGACCGCCTCAAACCGGCGCACGTGGACGTCGACCGACCACCACGTTTGGCCCTTCCTCCGCGGCAAGGCCGCCCCCCGTCCACAGTTCCCCCCGCTCGACCACCCACCACCAGATCGGACCCCCCCCCCCCCACGACCCTCCAGGGGTCGCTTCGGCTGGGTCATCCGGACCCCCCTTAAATTGACCCTGCCGGTGCAGGTCGATTCTGGAGGGGCGTGTGTAGCGGTTCCCGCTGAATGTACACAATCGCCTTGCACCTGCCAGGACGCGGCCAGGGCGCGATCGCCATGCCGGGCTCGTCCGGACGGGCCCAGACGCACCTCTCCTGGGCATGCCCGGACTCGCTGTTCCCGGGCACGCCCGAACCTCCCAGGCACGCCCGGTCTCGTCTTTCCCGGGCATGCCCGCTCTCGCCTTTCCAGGGCTCGCCCAGAGCGCCCGGGCACGCCCAGCCTCGACTTTCCAGGCCGCATCCAGGACGCCCGGGCATGTCCAGACTCGCCTTTCCAGGGCTCGCCCAGAGCGTCCGGGCATGCCCGCTCTCGCCTTTCCAGGGCTCGCCCAGAGCGCTCGGGCACGCCCAGCCTCGACTTGCCAGGCCGCGTCCAGGACGCCCGGGCATGTCCAGACTCACCTTTCCAGGACTCGCCCTTGACACCCGGGCATGCCTGGTCTCGGTTTTCCCGGGCAAATGCCCCGGCATAAATGTGTATATATATTGCTGCCCGATAAACGGGCTTGTCAGAATACCTGAGCTGTTTTGTTTCAATAAAGCAACTCGGATGAATTCCGTCTTTGGTCGCGTCAATTCTTTCGACTCGCGTTGGAGCGCAGTTCCTTCAATATACACTATATATATGGTACTGTAAGAATGTATATATTTTAGGAGTCGCGGAAGGCGAGAGAACGAGGCCATTCATAGGGTTCGAAGTTGATTTATTCAAACAGCAAGATCCAGCACACTAAACTCGAATGGAAGTCGGCACGCTTATATAAAGCCAAAAGCCCTCTTCGGAGGGCATGGCTCCGGCAACCGCGCGTGCGTCACGTCCGCACAACCACAGGTCCAACAGGCCCGTGCACGTGTATTATGCCCAAATAAGGTAATCACATAAGGTAACCACCACATGCGGTTACCTGCACATAAGGTAACCGCCACATACGTCCCCCCAGAATGCACTCCACGGGCCTATACGTAGGCCGAGGCGACCGAGGGGCTGGGCAAGTCCTCGGGGGAGGCTGCCGAGGTTCCTCGCGGGCCTCCCGAGGTTGCAGGTCGCGGGTGCAGTGCCGAGAAGGCTCGAGCGGTGCGCGCGAAAAGCGGGTGAGCTAACCGAGGGGCTGGTCAAGGCCTCGGGGGAGGCTGCAGAGGTTCCTCGCGGGCCTCCCGAGGATGCAGGGTCGGAGAAGTAGTTGCGGTTGTAGTTGTAGTTGCGCGAGGGTGACGAAGCGGCCGTGCCGCTAACGTCAGCGCGCGCGAAGGTGACGAAACAGCCGTTCCGCCAACGTCAGTGCGCGCGAAGGAGACGAAGCAGCCGTGCCTTCGGAGGGTCTTGGAATAGGTTCGCCCCTCCGGTCGTAGAGGAGGAGCCGAGCGCGGTGCGTGAACCTCATAGTCATGGCCGTCGTCGTTACCGAAACTCCGGCATTTCGAAACCGCGTTCGAAACTGCGCCCGAAGCCGTGCGGGAGAAGCCGGCCTCACCAGCTTAGGTGGCTTCCCTGGCTCGGGCGCGCTTGCCGTGTTCATTCGCAGCCTCCGAATCCGTTCGGGGGAATTCGGAGGTCACCAGTTTAGGAGTCGCGGAAGGCGAGAGAACGAGGCTATTCGTAGGGTTCGAAGTTGGTTTATTCAAACAGCAAGATCCAGCACACTAAACTCGAACGGAAGTCAGCATGCTTATATAAAGCCAAAAGCCCTCTTCGGAGAGCGTGGCTCCGGCAACCGCGCGTGCGTCACGTCCGCACAACCACAAGTCCAACAGGCCCGTACACGTGTATTATGCCCAAATAAGGTAATCACATAAGGTAACCGCCACATGCGGTTACCTGCACATAAGGTAACCGCCACAATATACACTATATATATGGTACTGTAAGAATGTATATATACACTATATATATGGTACTGTAAGAATGTATATATGCACTATATATATGGTACTGTAAGAATGTATATATACACTATATATATGGTACTGTAAGAATGTATATATACACATTCTATATGGTACAGTACGACTGTTAGCAGAGCAGTTGAGAGGAAGCATCGTTCATTTTTTCAGGAAAGCACCAAATTTGGCACAGGTGTAGTATGGACCTATACAATTGTTTTCCTGAGGGGCACCCAAAAATTCAGAACCCCTGGTGGCCGCCATATTGAATTTCAACATGACCGCCCTCTGTGACCTATTTCCCTCAATAACGTCTATACTATGAGTGGTCTTGGTCTTGTATTGTGGTCTTGGCAATAGCACACTACTTTACCTACCAGTCACACGGTGTGGAGGAACTCTGGATTGCCATTAATAAATATATAAATAACCACCTTTAGAGGCCATTTTTCCCCGCAAGCGGGGGTTGGCCTTTTTGCGGGGACCGTGGTTGTTGTTGTTTTTTGGTCCCCTTTTTGAAGCAATGTTTTACGGCCGGATGCCCTTCCTGCCGCCAACCCTTTTTGTCGCCTTTTTACGACAAACAGGGAATTACCAGTGAACTGGTACTCAATTTGCCGACCTCGGAAGGATGACAGGCTGAGTCAACCCCCCTGGTGTTAATTCAGCGATCGACCGGGATTCGAACCCAGGATCCTAGGATCCTAAGCTGGCACCCTAGCCGCTAGCCCAACACCAGGCCGCCATTGGCACTGGTAAAAGCTACCGCTACCTTGCCATCCATAAAATTGCCACCAGCCTTGGCCGCAGGAAGTCCGAGTCTTTGCCATTAATTCATGCCTTCACTGGCTGCGACACAGTGTCATTTTTTGCCCAAATTGGGAAAAAGACAGCCTGGAAGGCTTGGGAGGCATACCCCAGCATCACGCAGACCTTTCATGCTCTCGCTTATAGGCCATCTGTGGACGCTATTACTATGGAACTACAGAGCATAGAAAGATATGTTGCCATCCTCTATGACCGGACTACCGAGATAAAGACAGTGAATGACATGCGCCGACACTTGTTCACGAAGAAGGCAAGAACAATTGATCACATTCCCCCAACAGCAGACGCCTTCGAACAACACCTAAAACGTGCATGTTTTCAGGCTGGACACGTATGGAGTCAGGCACTTGTGCCCTACCCAGAACTTCCATCACCAGCTGATTGGGCCTGGATGAAAACAAGGACTTCTTGGACACCAATTTGGACCACAATACCACTGATACAGGAGGCATGTTCAGAGCTTACAAGCTGCCATTGTAAGTCGGCCTGTAAAGGCAACTGTAAATGCTCCAGGGCAAATCTGCCCTGCACATCACTGTGTGACTGCAATGGACAGTGCTGGTCGTACTACGCGTCTGTGCGAGAGCCTCCACCTTTCAAGTGCCCACAATATTTAAAGTTAAAACTGCAACTGTGTGTAACTTTGATTAATTAATACCATTCCATTGTTATCAGAGGCCAATAAAACAATGTGTATCACTTGGAATTGAAATTTTACCTAAAATACTATAAGAGATTCAAGGAAAATGGAAACACCATGGCGGCCATCTTGAAATTAAAGATGATGGATGCCAATCTTTATGCAATTGATCCCATTGGATTCAGAGACCATGAAAACATGGGGTAAGACACTGGAACTGTGGTGTTATCGCTCATAGTATAGAAGTTATTAAGGGAAATAGGTCACAGAGGGCGGTCATGTTGAAATTCAATATGGCGGCCACCAGAGGTTCTGAATTTTTGGGTGCCCCTTAGGAAAACAATTGTATAGGTCCATACTACATCTGTGCCAAATTTGGTGCTTTCCTGAAAAAATGAACGATACGCCCTATTTTTCGGTCTTAACTGCCTAAGTATGTATCTACACACTCTATGTGGTACTGTAAGAATGGTATATATACACTATATATATGGTACTGTAAGAATGTATTTTCATATGCCATAGTTATATATTCCCAAGTAGAACACTTTTTCTGTAGAGAAGCAAAGTTTTCCACATAACATAACTCGTGGGCTTTCAGAGAAAGGGAAAGCAAATGATAATGTTTGGGTAAATACAAGATCATCAATGAATGGCATTTATGATTGTACTTGAAGTGTTTGAAGTGAATGGGTAAGGAGTAACTATGCCATGACCCGTTAGGAACACACTGCTCTGCACATCCAAACGTAGTTGTCAATGCGACCGAGAAACGGCCATATTTGTTTCATTCCAAGTAGTTTCAGAATGGGTGGTGGGTGGATCGAGTGCAGCCACCCGGCTGCTGGTTGCATCATTTTCAGTTGGTGCATCATTTTTCTGTGGGCGCGTCTGCTGCTGATGCAATGCATCTCTATAACCAGTTATCTGGTACTCATTTTGCCGACCTCGGAAGGATGACAGGCTGGGTCAATCCCACCTGGCGTTATTTCAACGGGATTCAAACTCAGGACCTTAGGATCCCAAGCCTGCCACTCTAACCATTAGGCCAACACCAGGTAGTTTCAGGATGGTCGGCAAGTTTTACTAAATCTAACCACTAAAAGTAGCATTTGTATTTATCTTTTCAAAACAGGCAACTAAGTTGCTGATGACTCCACCCTGTGCAGAACGACATATCACACTTGCGAAAACGCTGGCAGCTGCTAGCTGAATCCCTTTCTTCAGACCTGGATAAAGATAAGCCGTTGGTCAGCTACTTGGAACATGCTGTTCAACGCTGGCAAGTTGCACAATCCCTCTCCACAAGGATCACACGATAAGATCCACTTCTCTGATAGACACTGGAAGAGGTGTAGTACCTGGAACTCTCTGGGCCTCACTTTCTACCTTTTCATGGGAGGATCATTTCACCAAAGGCCAGTTGTCTAGGTATTTTCCATAGAGCTATGACATTCCGAACTTTCACACAGCTCCATGGAGTATGGCTCCCCAATTGGGGCCGGTGCTCCTTTTACCCACCTTTGCTAATGCTAAATATGGTCTGTCAGCAACCGTCGATCAGTCCAGGCCTGGTACAACCCTTAATAAGTACATTCGTAAGCATTGTACTTATACTTAATAAGTACATTCCAGTCTTGGAGAACACGCTGACAAAATTTCATAGTAGGAAGTAAAGCCAAGAAAGGAATGAAATTAATCCATACTCATCTGTCAGGGCCAGCCATCACTGGAGCTATCCTTGAGGGGTCACAACCTCCATTGTGCTCCAAGATCTGACGACCCAAGTAGGAAACAGACTTGCAGAATAAATAAGACTTTCTCGGACTTAACTCGAGGCCGAATTCACAGAACTGATGAAACACCTGACTTCTGCTCTTCTTCTGCAAGATTTCAAAAAAAAGTGGATCTGGGGTGAATTAACGGGGGTAGAAAAGATCAGGGTTTTGGATGGGGGAAGACAAGAGTTGGTGGTGAACAGCTGTTTTAAAGACCTGGAGGGAGGAGTGGGATTGAAGGGAGTGAGGGAGTTTGTTCCAGAGGCGGGAGAAAAGAGGAATGAAGGAGTGAAGGTGAGCAGAGAGCCTAGATTTGATTTGAATGAAGGAAAGGAGTGCTTTACTATCAGGATGAAGGGACACTTGAGGTGTGGATGGTCCCCAGAATTGGGACACAAATTGCCTGATGAAGAGAAGAAGAAGAGGTCTGGGCATGTATGATATATACCACTAGATTAAGGGGAGATGAATATGGTAATTTCCAAAAGATTATTTCAAAATTTCAAAATAGTATAATTAAATAAGGAGCAAGGTGTAAAATAAAAAACTCGAGGCACCCCGCCTTTTGGCTGGTATGAGGAATAGGTCTGTGTAATATGAAAACGAAATGTACAACAGTTTTTGAAATTTGAAATATCGCATTCACAGCCAAGATACTGAGATGTTGCCTTGGCAACATAATTCAGCCAATCACAGCCGTGATCTAACCAGGTTGAGATCATGTCATGAGGAATATATATACAGTATATATATCTTATAATAATAAAAGGCAGTGTGTGTGTGTGTGTGTGTGTGTGTGTGTGTGTGGGTGTGTGTGTGTCTCCTCCATAACCCCAAAACCATGTAACCTGGTGGCCCCAAACTTTGCATCCACACAAAGGGAACTCCGCGGGAGTACATGAATTAAAACTGGACGTTTGCACAAATGTAAACACCCCTTTTTGAAGATAATTAATGTGAGTGTGCTCTCCAGGCTGCTTTTGTAAGCCATAGGGATACAATAGACAGCGCTCCTTTTTTCACGTACGCTTCCTAATGCCTCACACCCTCATTTTAACTTTGATTTGATTTCTGTATTAATTTCTGGTAGTCACTAAAGTAACTTAAGACTCTGTAAAATCAAATTCTGTGAATTTTGTAAACAATTCGAGTTTATTATAAAATAACCGCTGTGAGTCATGAATCACTGTTAAGGGGTACTATATACTATGCAATTTACCACCTGGCCTCACATCCTGTCCCCTTTGGGGAATGCTTATTCTCTACGTGACTTGTATTTACATTTTTATAGGTCCTTCAAGGTGCTCCACACTAAATTAAACAAATGAAAAACAGATGTTTTAAAATGAAATTGCATCGTTCAGGATGACGCTCTATCTGCAAGGCTTATGTTACACGGCGACCGGACCACGCGGCCTAGTTCCCCGGGCCTCTGCACCGCCGGACAACCGATGTCCGTGAGAGACGCCGCCATGGGAGTGTTGGTGATCCGAGGATTCTCGTTCACCTTCCTCCTTTTGCTCGACCTTCTTCTAAAACAAGTTTAGGGGAAGTCTGAATATTTTTAGGGATTACACACCTTCATGATATTGTTACGTTTGTAGGGGGTAGACAATGATTACCTTAGAGCCAGGTAGAGGGTATTAATTAGTGTGCTCCGACTGTTGTGAAGAAGAAGAAACCGCGATGTATCATAAGAAGAAAATTTGTGTAAACCGGATGTTGTGGAAGAGCTTATATCTTTGTCCCCGTGAGAGGGGTGGTTTGTTAATTAGCGAGGGATTATGGGTAAATTAATCCCCTGTACATAATTATCTCTGTAATCTTTTCCTGTGCACCTTATGACACCGCACTACAGACACTTAGTAAGAAATTGGCCATTAACCACAGGAATTAAAAACCAACCGGAAACCAGGCATCAAGCACTATCGCTGATAACACCGACTTGGTGAGCGCAGAGGCACAAAAGGTCCGGGAAGCCACACCCCGAAGAGCAGTGATTGGCAGGGTTTTGATTGGCGCAGAGACTGGTAAGATGAGGCTCACTGATAGGAGCGGAGACGGAGACGTCGTGGGATGACGTCAGAGCCTCAAGTACAAAAATAATTGGAGCGGCGGACATTTTGTATCTTGGTGTCTGGACTTTGTTGGTGAACGGTGGCCGAAAAGCTCTCTCTCTCTCAGCATCGACGTCCCCTATCGCTCCTTCTCATTTTGGAACTGGTGGTGAACGGTCGAGTGCCGACATTTTGCCTTCTCGTTCTGGATCCCATAGCGAATGGTCACATTTTATTGCTCTTGCGCAAGAAAGCTTCATCACGAATGGTTGTGTTCCGACATCTTGCGAGTGATCGTGAGGAGGAAGAGCTGCGGACCAAGAACTGCGGTTTCCCGCGCACGGACGACGAAGACGAGCGCGGCTGGGCGAACGAGGGTGTGTGAGGCCTAGTTCGTGCCCACAGACACGCAGCGAGGCCTACTTCACGCCCACGGAAGTGCAGCAAGATAATTTTCCCGCCAAGGCCTCAGACGATTTTTGACGATTCCTGACGAGATACACGAGCCGATTGGAGATAAGTGCCACAAATCACACCTAGTTATTTTCCAGTTATTTTATCCTTTGTCTGTCTTTGTGTCTGTGTGGGAGCGCTCCAATTAGGAATATAATTTTATCGTGTTTTCTTTGTTACCGGCATTTTCTTTAATAAATCCGTTATTTTTGTACATTTTAATTCCGTGTTGTTTGAGTTAATTTATCCAGGCATGAAGACATTGGGTGGAGGCCGTCCAGGTAAGTTCGACATCCCCCTTTCCCTCGTGTGTAAAGAATACCGTCATTTTTTGATTGAACGCTTCAGAGTATTAAGCTCGTTTGGTCATCTGTGTCACCCTGCGGTGTTCACCAGAGGGTAGTTGTTTTGTATTATTGTATGGGATTAACCGGAAGTGCGGTCATAAAAGAGGAGGGGCTTACGGTGTGGCAGAGGAAGCTGGGCCTACGCTGGGCGCTTGTGTTTTTCCCGGCTGCGCAATAAAAGACCGATGGTGCACTCAAACTGCCTTCCCAGCCTGATACATTACATGGCGACGAGGATGCGATTCTGGTGAGCGCCCGCAAAGCAAGCTGAGCTATTGCAGTTAGCTGTTGGCCGACCAACTCGTTATTTCACGGCATACGCAACTTGATCACCATGTCCTACGGCCGGATTGACGAGTTCAACCCGCGCGAAGGAAGCTGGGAGGCCTACATTGAGCGTCTACAGTATTACTACCAAGCTAACGGCATCGAGGATTATGCCAGGAAGAAAGCAATCCTGATGTTGGTATGCGGCAGCGAGACATTTACTATTCTGAAGAATCTCACCATGCCCAGGACCACGATGGATTTAACACACGCCGAGCATGTGGCAGCTATGAAGGAGCACTGCGATCCTACACCCTCAGTCATTGTGAGTCGATTCAATTTTTACATGTGTCACCAAACCTCAACGCAGTCCATTTCGGCATTCATAGCTCACCTGAAACACCTTGCCCAGCATTGCCAGTTTGGTGCTGCATTCGACGACATGCTAAGGGACTTGCTCGTAGTGGGAGTGGAGCAAGATCGAATTCGCCGGCGCCTACTTACTGAACGGACTCTGACATTTTCCAGTGCTAAGGACAGTCCTATCGCAATGGAGTGTGCAGACAAAAATGCTGCAGATACCAGCCTAGAGCTGACCTGTCATCTGTCCATCGGGTGGGACAACATCCAACCAGAAAATTCGACACCAAAACACCTGGAAACTGCTTGACAGCTGGTGCTGGCAAATGTTTCCGCTGCAATGGGGAGCATTCTCCCACTACGTGCCGTTTCAAGAATGCCGCTTGCAACTACTGCCACAAGGTGGGTCATCTGCGTGCTTGTCTCGAAAACAGAGGGCAAGGAGAGAGGAATGCAAAACCCACCTCCTTGACTCAGAGCATAACCAAGAAGATTGACTGATGGAGACAGCCCTAACAGCCACAGTGTTCAGTCGTATGACCTTTTCCACACAAGGTCTGGCAGACAGTCTACTCCAATCCTGGTTATAGTAGATATAGACGGACGGAACATGGAAATGGAGATAGACACGGGTGCTGCCATCTCACTCATGAGCGAAGCAGCTTTCCATAACCTGTGGGGGAATTGTGAACAACCCAGCCTCCATTGGTCCCCAATCCAACTCACCACATATACTGGTGAGTCAATGCAAGCCCGCGGGTCGTGTGATGTCACAATAACCTACAGAAACAACACTCACCAATTACAACTCTTGGTCGTCCCTGGGGATGGACCCACACTTCTCGGGCGAAACTGGCTCGATGTTGTCAAACTCAATTGGGAACACATCCACTAACTACAGGCTTCCAAGCCACCAACTGTACTGCAGCACCTCCTCGTGAGATAGCCGGACATCTTCAAGGATGAACTCGGGACATTGAAGGGCTTCACTGCCAATCTCAACGACGAGAAAGATGTGGAGCCAATTTTCTGCAAAGCATGCCCAGTCCCTCTCGCATTGCAAGAGAAAGTTGACGCAGAATTAGCCAGACTGGAAAAGTTAGGTATCATTGAGTCAGTTCAGTACTCAAATTGGGCTGCTCCAGTTGATCCTGTTGTGAAGGCAGACAGATCGATACGCCTTTGTGGGGATTACAAAATGTCGATCAACAAATGTTCCACCTTGGACAAATATCCCATACCAAGGATCGATGACTTATATGCAAAACTGAGAGGAGGACAGTCCTTCACCAAGCTCGACATGAGATCGGCCTACCTACAAGTCGTTCTCGATGAGGATTTCAAAGAATATCTCACCATCAACACGCATCGGGGGCTCTACAGATACAACCGCCTGAGTTTTGGTGTCAAATCGGCACCAGGAATCTACCAACGTTGTATGGATAGCCTGTTCGCTGCTGAACCACACGTTGTTGTTTACCAAGACGACATCCTAGTCACTGGCCAATCAGAGCTTCATCATCTGGACAACCTCGAACGTGTGCTGCGTATTATTTCCGACTCTGGACTATGCCTGCGGAGAGACAAGTGCGAGCTCATGGTTCCGTCGGTGACCTATTTGGGCCATCGTATCGACGCCGAAGGCTTACATCCCACAGAAGAGAAGATCAGAGCAATCAAAGATGCCCCTGTTCCGACCAACATTTCTGAACTCAAGGCTTACATTGGCATGCTGCAGTACTACAGCAGGTATATCCCAAACATTGCTACCATGCTTGGCCCACTGTATTGCCTGTTAAAAAAAGGCATCAGCTGGAAATGGGACATTCCGGAGTCAGCAGCCTTCCAGAAGTCAAAAGACATGCTGCGGTCTTCAAATGTGCTAGCTCACTACGACCCAAAGACATGGTCCTGTCGTGTGACACGAGTCAGTACGGGGTTGGTGCTGTTCTGTCACACATCATGCCAGATCGCACAGAGAGACCAATAGCATTTGCATCTCGTACACTGTCTCCTGCTGAGAAGAACTACAGTCAGCTGGACAAAGAAGGACTCAGCATTGTATTCGGAGTTAAGAAATTTCACCAGTACGTTTTCGGTCAGCATTTCACGATTTACACGGACCACAAGCCACTGATTAGTTTGTTTGGTCCATCAAAGGCTACCTCAGAGGTCTTACCACCTCGGATCATATGCTGGTCACTTTCACTCTCGGCTTATGATTACGATATTACATACAGACCTGGCTCCACAATTTCAAATGCAGACACCATGAGTCGCCTACCACTTCTGGACACAGTGTTTGACCCCCCTGTACCTGGCAGCGTGATATCTCTAATGGACTTTTTGAATGACAACCCAATTGATGCCAACCATATATGGACCGACACCAGGCATGACCCACTTCTTTCCAAGGTCATTCGTGCTACTGGGCATGGGTGGGGCCTTCTACGCGATGCTGACCCTGAATTGAATTCTTACAAGGCCAGGCAAAATGAACTAAGTGTCGAGAATGGCTGCTTGCTGTGGGGATGCCGAGTGGTCATTCCGCCAAACTTGCGCACAAAGATTTTGGATCAGCTTCACGACTGTCATCCAGGCATTGTAAGAATGAAATCGCTGGCACGGAACTATGTCTGGTGGCCTCACCTCGACTCTGACATCGAACAGTGTGTGAAACATTGTTATCCATGCCAAAGCAGTCAAAACGCTCCTGCTAAGGCACCACTACACCCCTGGGAATGGCCCACTGAACCATGGCAGAGGATTCAGCTTGACTATGCTGGACCCATCGAAGGCCGTATGATCCTTGTTGTTACGGATACTCACACTAAATGTATCGACGCCTATGTAACACATACAGCAACCTCACACGCTACCATAGGCTGTGCCAGTGCTTTGCCACTCATGGTTTGCCACGCTTGATAGTCACTGACAATGGAACCTGTTTCTCAAGTTCTGGATTCACTGAATTCACCTGCCTGAATGGTATAATTCACAAGTTTGTGAGCCCACACCATCAAGCTTCAAATGGACTATCTGAAAGCTCTGTGAGTTTCGTCAAGTCTGGTCTAAGTAAGATACACGGCGGAAGCCTTCAGACCAGACTATCACGTTTGCTTTTCGCTCACCACATCACTCCCCACACAACAACAGGGGTGACACCGGCTGAGCTGCTGATGAAACGACGTTTGCGTACACGACTGGATTGTCTGAGACCAGACGTGGTGTCGGTCGTGTATCAAAATCAGTGGAAACAGAGACTTCACCATGACAAACATGCTGTACAGCGCTCTATAAACATCGGGGACCCGGTGTTTGTGAGAAACCTTGGTCGCACAATGGTTTGGTTACCAGGGTGGGTTCACAAAAATGAGGGACCATTGTCCTATGTTATCAAACTAGAGGACAATCGAGTCGTCCGGAGGCACCTTGATCATGTCCGGTATCGATCCTGTGATCCTGTCATTTTCACAAATGATATCTCGCCACTTCCTGAACCTGTGAACAGCAACATTGTTGCCGCAGATAGTAGTACACCACTCCCTGAGGCTGACCCCAATAACGCTGTTGCAGCACCACCAGTGGGACCGTGTGGCGGCTTTGCACCCCGACGATCAGCCAGAGTTCTAAAGGCGCCTATCCGCCTTGACTTGTAGCTAATATTCTTGTATGCATTTTGCATTCGATTTTCAATTTTATTCAATTCAATTTTTGCATTCAATTTTGCATTTGCAATTTTGCAATTTTGTATGTTTGCATTCTTGTATGCATTTGTATGCTTGTAGTATGCATTTTCACTGTTAATGGGAGGGGGGGGGGGGGGAGATGTTATATATTATTGCATGGGATTAACCGGAAGTGCGGTCATAAAAGAGGCGGGGCTTATAGCGTGGCAGAGGAAGCTGGGCCTACGCTGGGTGCTTGTGTTTTTCCTGGCTGCGCAATAAAAGACCGATGGTGCACTCAAACTGCCTTCCCAGCCTGATACATTACAGTAGTCACACGACAATATCATAGAGTTTGCATTTCGAGGCCTCACTGGTACAAGTATTTATCTGGACTAGTTTAGTCCACGGAACCTCCGTGCAACAGACGGTGGAATTTGAGGTGGGGAGAACTTGGTCAAGAGAATAGACAGTTCTGTGGGATAAATGGAATCACACCTCAGTGGTTAAGGTGTGTGTGAACTGTGAATCCTCCTGTTATGACATTATAGGTTGTGCAGAGAAATGCTGTTTTTGAAGTAAACATTGCTGGTATAATTGTACATCTCGCAAATCACCTTTATCTCCAGGTTACCTGAAAATACGCCAAGGCGTCCCATGTCTGCCCGATATTGACCTCTCGTAACTACACACTGTGGTATTCTATCTGGGCCACATGGATCCACAAAATATGCATACGTGATGAACAGTTTCCGTCACAGGTGGACATGAGTGTTCTTATTACCCTCCACAAATAAAGCGAGACTTGAAAATAAACAGTTCCCATCACCAAATATCTCCTTCATGAAAAATGTCCGATTGTTTGGAGCAGTAAATATCGCCATTTTGCAACAAACTGAACTTCTACACAACATATTACAAAACAACAACAACAACAACAACAACAACAACATCACGATTGCTTCGGAGAAAGAAATATTACCTTGTAAATGTGTAAGATAACACTCACAGCTTTATTGGCAGGTCATGGCTGTATGGCATACTCTTGCGAGATCTCACACAATCTCGTTTGAGTTTCAAGGGCATATGGTATTTCACAAAACACGGAACCAAACACGCACATGGAGCAGGAACATGTAGCATTAAACTACATTACATGTCCTCTCCTTCAGAATGAAAATCAACTTAAAGATTGAGTTTCAGAAAAATAATCAACAGAATGAAAATCAATTTAAAGAAAGTATTTACATTTTTAGAGATCCTTCGAGGTGCTCCACACAAGATCAAAGGAGTGAAAAACGAATGAATGAATGACTGATCGTTTTAAGGCCATTTTCCCTGCTAGAGCGGGGGTTAGCCTTGCGGGCCCCATGACAATCATGGTTCCCTGTTTGAGGCAATGTTTTTATGGCCGGATGCCCTTCCTGACACCAACCCTTGGTCACGCTCTTACGATGCGCAGGGATACGGTGTACCTATTCTAAAAAGGAGTGAAAAACATGTTTTAAAAATAAAATTGCATCGTTCTGCGCGGTCTGCAGGCAGAAGTAATCACGTGATCCACACACAAGCACATGCAGGCAGGATGACGCCCTATCTGGCCTTGCCCCCCCAGCTCTATCTGTGCTCTGTCCCCCAAATATTCCTAAAGGTCGCACAAGATCTGCCTGCAACCCTCTGATGGTGAAATTGCAAAAATCAAGACTCTCTGCTCACCTTCACTCTTTCATTCCTCTTTACTCCCGCCTCTGCAACAAACTCCCTCACTCTCTTCAATCCCACTCCTCCCTCAAGGTCTTTAAAACAGCTGTTCACCACCATCTCTTATCTTCCCCCATCCAAAACCTTGATCTTTTCTACCCCCGCTAATTCACCCCAGATCCACTTTTTTGAAATACCGACTTCTTTCCTGGAAGTCCTAGCTGTGTCCATGTGTTTTATACCTCTCCCACCCCGACCCTCCCCTTCCCATGCCTCCTCCCTCCAAGCCCTCCCACAGATCTCCCGATGTCCCTGCTCTCCTTTATCATATGTTTTATGTTTTATGTGTCAGTTTGTCTTTTTGTGATCAATGTTAGCTCTTACACGAGCCTCGATCTTGTATCCAAAATATATATATATCTCTGCAGGGTTCTTCCCCTCCCTCACCATCTCCGACACAATTTGAGAAGAGGACACCCAGGAGGGGAGAGGTTACCTGTTAGGCCTGAAGCAAACAAGCACATGGTGTCTTGCTGAGGCAGACAAACACAATATCAAATTTTACAGGACAGGACCAGTACATATGGATAAGATACAGGAACAGGGTTGTAAGACAATTAACAAGGCGAACGGGATAAATAAATGACAACAGATAGGATATATATCTTGTTCGGAATGATTAGCTTCTGAACTGATCTTCATCAGGAAAGAAACAATTCTCACAATTATTTTGAGCTTTTTCTTAGTCGTCATTCGGTTTGTGTGCTGAATGTGCCTGCTGGTTTGCATCAATGCTGTGAGCGCAGCTGTGCGGGCGTTGCAGTGCCCCTTGGTTCGTTAAGGCAGGTAATTTGTAATTACCTTCGCCAGAGGAGAGGGTATTGCAGTTGCGTCCATTTTTTTGCCCGCAGAGAATGTGCCAATGTAGGCCACAAACGCCACCGAGTGGTAGCCAGCATCTTTTTTCAACGAGTTTCCAGTACCTCCATTAAGTATGTACAATTAGAATGTGAGTACGTCTATGAAGTATGTTGAACCAACAATTGCAATGCGATAAAACCGCATACAATTCCTGGCTATATAATGTGAGTACGTCTATAAAATACGTACTATAAAACCACACAAAACAGGTCCTGCTGAGGATATGCAAGCTTGGCCCTTCTGGATGTTGAGGTTGCTTCTGTAGATTACCTACTCTTCGTGAAGGACACCGTGGGATATTTAACATCCACCAACTAATGCTAGTAGACAGGACGGACAGTTCAGCGTTTTTCTGATGGATGGAATGCATATGATGCAGCGTTGATGCAGTGCCCCAATTACCAGCAAGCTGGTACTCAATTTGCCGACCTCAGGGGGATGGATGGATAGGCTGGGTCAACCCCACTGGCAACGTTAGACCGGGATTCGAACTCAGGATCCTCGGATTCCAAGCCAGCACCCTAACCGTTAAGCCAACATCAAGCTTTCCCTGCCCGTGAAACACCAGGGTGACAATTTATACACGATTGAGTTATAAGGTGTACACCCACTCATCACTTACTCGATCAGTATTGTGACAAACATCCACCCAACCCTCTTGGGACATAAATAGGAGCCAAATGGGGGCCAGCTCGAATTGTCAGCCAACCGGGGTTTGCTCAATGCACATGGAAACAGGATGAGGGACAGTCGAGTTTCAAACCTGAGTTGGGTGGTACATGGAAACAGGATCAGGGACAGTCGGCTTTCCAACCCCGGTTGGGTGGTACATGGAAACAGGATCAGGAACAGTCGGGATTCCAACCCGAGTTGGGTGGTGCATGGAAACAGTATGAGGGACAGTCGGGATTCCAACCCGAGCTGGGTGGTGCATGGAAACAAGATCAGGGACAGTCGGGATTCCAACCAGAGTTGGGTGGTGCATGGAAACAGGATGAGGGACAGTCGAGTTTCAAACCTGAGTTGGGTGGTGCATGGAAACAGTATGAGGGACAGTCGGGATTTCAACCCGAGTTGGGTGGTGCATGGAAACAGGATCAGGGACAGTCCTGTTTCCAACCCGAGTTGGGGGGTGCATGGAAACAGGATGAGGGACAGTCGGGATTCCAACCCGAGTTGGGTGGTGCATGGAAACAAGATCAGGGACAGTCGAGTTTCAAACCTGAGTTGGGTGGTGCATGGAAACAGGATGAGGGACATTCGGGATTTCAACCCGAGTTGGGTGGTGCATGGAAACAGTATGAGGGACAGTCGGGATTCCAACCCGAGTTGGGTGGTGCATGGAAACAGGATCAGGGACAGTCCTGTTTCCAACCCGAGTTGGGGGGTGCATGGAAACAGGATGAGGGACAGTCGGGATTCCAACCCGAGTTGGGTGGTGCATGGAAACAAGATCAGGGACAGTCGAGTTTCAAACCTGAGTTGGGTGGTGCATGGAAACAGGATGAGGGACATTCGGGATTTCAACCCGAGTTGGGTGGTGCATGGAAACAGTATGAGGGACAGTCGGGATTCCAACCCGAGTTGGGTGGTGCATGGAAACAGGATCAGGGACAGTCCTGTTTCCAACCCGAGTTGGGTGGTACATGGAAACAGTATGAGGGACAGTCGGGATTCCAACCCGAGTTGGGTGGTGCATGGAAACAGGATCAGGGACAGTCCTGTTTCCAACCCGAGTTGGGTGGTACATGGAAACAGTAACAGGGACAGTCGTGTTTCCAACCCGAGTTGGGCGGTGCATGCAAACAGTATGAACTAGAAGGGCACTCGGTAGAGCACAAACCTTCGCCAGGCTGAACAGTTTATGTCTTGCTTCCCACTGATAGGCCGGATCTGGATCCAGATATGAAACAAAATCTAATCGGCTTGTTCTTGTCACTTACCCAACTCATCCATCAAGTTTTGTGATAATTCGTCCACACCTTTTTGAAATATCGTGCTATATATAGTTTTTGGCTCGATTTCTCAATGGTGAAGAATCATTAAAAAAAATTATCGGATCCGCAGCATCTGGATCTTCACCAACATCTAATCAATTCGTCCTTGGCAGAGACCCAACGTCTCCAGCAAATTTCATTTTCGTCAAGCGAGGAATCCGTCCACAAACAAACAAACAGATCGGGTCGAAAACATAACGTACGTCCGTCCACCTTTGGTGGAGCAGGTAAATAGCACGGAGCGATTTTTTTTTTTTGTAACAGCTGCATCTTGTTTTGTGCGATTTGAGGTTGATGAGGGTTAAGGAGTTCATTTCAGTGTATCTATCTATAATTCCAGCAATCTCTCTGTGTGTGTGTGTGTGTGTCTGTGTGTGTGTGTGTGTCTGTGTGTGTGTTTGTTTGTCTGTGACCGCTGTTTGTCGACAACCACGGGTCCGATATACTTGAAACTTGCCAGGTATATTGCTGGGGACCCGAGGATGTGCCTTTTCAAGGTTTTAAATTAATCGCAGAAGTAGTTACCGAGCTATGTCCAAAAAACGATTCAACCAATCAGAGAGCAGCGAGCTATCACGTGTGCCGAACGTGGCGAACAGACTCTGCCTCGGATGGCACATTTGAGAGCGTATTCATTTATTTCCCGTCGGCAAACTATGTTGGCGCTATGTTGGCGTTAAACGATGTTTTAAAACTAATTAAAACTAATTTGCGATTCTTTCGCTTTCCTGCGATATGCGACCTTCCGGAGCTCCTGTGAGAGCGTGCGCCATTACGGATAGTAATTCAATTAAAAACATAAAAACATTGTCCCAATTCAGTCAGAGCGAAGGACGTTGTTTTAAGCGAAGAGCGTTTTATTTTTCCCCTAAAATTCAGTCGCCGGACGGTGAAAGCTTTTTTTGGGGGGCAGCTACTGGCAGCCACGTACGGCCAATCACAGGACACGTTGTTGTGTCGACGTGCCGTGTTGTTTTCCCTCGCGGTTTGGAATGTTTTTCCTTTTCATTTTTTTCCCTCTTCTCTTTCTCCTTTTCCTTGCGATTAAATTGCAAAAAGCCAAAATACGTTGGCGAAAATTGAATAATTGGGCATTAATAGATAGATAGATAGATATGCGATATGCGAACTTCCGGACAGTGAAGACGTCACTTCCGGCCTTACGAAAGTGCCGACTTACTGTCTCGATTGTATCTTCCCACTGTCTTATTGTTACATCCATCTTTTCTATCTTATCTATACTTACCGTCTATATACTTACTGTCTATCTTATAGATAGATTGTAGATAAAGACAATGCCCCAATCGAGTCGTCGTTTACGAGAACGAAGGAACGAAGCTGCACGTAGTGCACGATTTTGGCAAGGAACGGGCACCCACGTACGGGCACGTCCTAGTACTGTATTATAATCTCACAAAACCCCTGTATGTGCATTTTTTTTGCGAGTTTTTGGAGGAATCTGACATAAGGTTCCCTCGAGACTTCTTTGACCTCTCCTTGATGCTGCTCTCCGATGACACCTTACTTTTGTTACAGCATATGAGACATCCGCTTTTATTTGAGTCTATCTATATAATATTCTCCGTAGGTGATTCTGTCTGTCTGTGATATGTCTGTCTGGGGGAGTGGCTACACCCGGTCTGGGCGGGGCTTCAAAATCAAATATCCACTATTTTGTTCACTCGCATAGCTTTGAGGCCTCTTTTGTCGTGCCCATGGTGTCTTTCTCTCTCTCACAGTTTTATTTCAACTCTAACTCGATATCTCATTTCATTTTTCACAGTCGCGAACATGGTTTTAGGCTCGGTTGAAAAAAACGGTAATAAAATTCAATTAAACGTTAGCGTTTATAGAACAAAATGCATTTCAAAGGCCTGTAACATAAAGTTCTTTGAGACTCTCTCACGGCTTTATCTGGACTCTAAATCACCATCTGATTTCATTTTTAACTCAACTGGACTACCGTCCAGTTGAGTTCATCACATACTGAAGCCTCCGGCGTCCGTCGTCTGTTGTCGTCGTCTGTCGTCTGTTAACTTTTCGACGTTAACACTCCAGCGTCCACAAATATAAACCGATTCTGATCAAACTTGACAGGCAGCATCCTTACCCCAAGGACCAGGTTGGTATTACATTTCAGCCCGATCCGATGAAAAATGGCGGACTGAGGCGACCATTTTGTTTTTGGTCATGAAAACGACGTTAACACTCTAGCGTCCACAAATATTAACAGATTTTGATCAAACTTAGAATGTTTAACCCTTACCACACAAGGTAGGTTGCTATTGCATTCCAACCCGATCCGTCACAAAATGGCCGCCATAGGCCGCCATATTGTTTTCAGCTCCGAAACGACGTTAAGACTTTAACGTCCACAAATATTTATGGATTTTGATCAAACTTGGTGTGTGAGACTCTTACCACACAAGGTAGGTTGTTATCACATGTCAATCCGATCTGTCACAAAATGGCCGCCATAGGCCAGCATTGAAGTTGTGCAGTCAGTTCAGTTGAGTTCTGCTTCCCTGGAAGCTCTAGTTATAGATGGTTTTAGACTCAGTTTCAGAAATAATTGAGAAAATTCACACACACATGGGAAATTGCTGACATTTCAGAAATTTGCGGCTCTATATATCTTACACCGCCTAAAATAACAAAGACACAGGAAAATGCCGAGATATATTAAAAATTTGCGGCGGACTTTTCCATCGTCACAACAAAATGTTTAATTTAGACGTAGTCACAATAAAAAGTCACCAATGTGGGGAGTGGGCCGGAGCTTCGTTCACGTATCGCCACAGACGGGAAATTGCCGACAGATATTTATTCGTTCTTATTTTATAAGTTATCATCATCATTCATCCTTATTATACGGAAATAAAGGTAATCCTGTTTAAATTTCCATTCATTCCATCAATGTTTTTTTTTGTTTGTTTTCACACGAGTTTTCAAGGCTGAATCGTGTTCACATCCAGGATTAATAAAGAAACTCCATCTCACGTGTGCATGGACATGTAATTCACATATGTAAAATAAATAAATAAACACAGACAGGAAATTGCCAAGAGATATTTTTTCGTTCTTATTTTATAAGTTATGTGCACATACACTTTAAAGAAGTTTATTTGAAATCTTTAATTAAAAAAACTAGCAACGGTACCCGCCCTACGGGCGGGGCTTCAATTGGGAGACCCAAATGAAAAGGCTAAATATCAGAAATGTAAGGGTTTTTTTTTCTTTTAAACGATTTATATAAACATCCGTTAAATCTCGATCAGTGCAGTCGTTTGTGCGGCACCCGGGAAAATAACGTCATGCGAGAGCAAGTATCAGCAGGATGTGGCAGTGTGGGAGTCCACGTTTCTGATCCTCCTTCATGCCGAAGTAGCCCACCACTTCTCCAAGCATTCTGCTCTTCAGATCCGCCATGAGAGATTTAAGCTTGATACTGAAGACGCGTGCAGTTAGTACTCCCGATGTCGTATGTACTCCCGATACGTGTTTCCTTCATTGTAAAAACTACCAAATCAACAGTTAAAAGGATTTTGAGCCGAAAGCTGTTATGGCCTTGGTAAGATCTCGCCGTGAGAGAGTCTCAATGAACTCTCGCCCAAATAGTAGTGAAATGTTTTGCAGAACAGTACACGCATGGTGAAGTCATCGGACTTGCACCGCAATGATGATCATCTATGATCCAATACTTCATCCGGATTCATTACAGCTGCTCTTGTATAGGTTTGCTGAGCACACATTACCTTCCAATGTCTTTGTTACTCAGCATCCCGTGCAAGTCTGTGTTAACGTTCATTGGTTCATTAGTCACCGCCCAAATAGCTATGTGGAATTCTCTCATGTAGAGATTAAACTCACGTCATTTGAAATTTGGCCGAGGTCATTATTTACTTTTAATGATGTTTATATACGAATGATGTTTAATGATGTTTATATTGGTTTTGGGTCGTCCTTTCCGCATATCTCGTGGGATTGTGAGTTGGAGAGACGGCCGTGATGGCGGAGAGGGGGTTGGAATTCTCTCAAGCAGGGATTCAACCCGTGTCCTTATAAAAGATCTTTGTCCAAGGTCACCAAGTCCGATCGGTGCAGCTGTGCAGCGATCGGTGCAGCCGTTTGTGTGGCACCCGGGAAAACAACATCATCACAATGAAAACATCGTCACAATGAACGTTATGTGAACGCGAATGTTATGCGGGAATCCAAACCTGAGAATGCTGGAGACCAAAGCTGAAATTGGGAAAACTAAATAGCCTATTTTACTCCTGGAGATCCCAGGATTACCCACCCAAAATATCGTTGCGATCGGTTCAGCAGTTTTTACTGTACCTTCGAACGGACAGACAGACATACAGACAGACAGACAGACAGACGGATGGACATTTGGTGAATTATAGTAAGATGTAATATTGTATGCTGTAACGAAAAGAGCAACTTTGGTTTTCGTGGGACAGAAAGGTGCAATGTAATGTTCTTATACACTGCCCAAAATACTTTTTTCTCAGGGACTTTTCCATTTGAGCTGTATTCTTTCTATAGTCGGTATGTTTCAATCTTTAGACGTAGTCACAATAAAAAGTTGCAATTAGGTACTCTGCACATGGGGAGAAGGGCGAAGCATCGTTTACGTGTCGCCACTCACGTTTGTAAATGCTATCTCCAAAATTAATAAAATAATAAGGGAACAGAACGAGACCACCAATGAACGTTAACACAGACTTGCACAGGATGCTGAGCAACAAAGACATTGGAAGGTAATGTGTGCTCAGCAAACCTGTACAAGAGCAGCTGTAATGAATCCGGATGAAGTATTGGATAATTGAAGATCATCATTGCGGTGCAAGTCCGATGACGTCACCATGCGTGTACTGTTCTGCGAAACATTTCACTAATGAATGAACAGGACAAGGGGGCAGGTTTACACTGTGTTGCTCCAAGAGAAAAGTTCAATTACCTCTAATATTTGCTGTAATTGCTTGATTGGAACAACTGCCGGAGTGAGGGGGTGGGGAGGGCACTGAGGGAGGGGGAGAGAAGACTGGGGGAGGGAGAGAGGAGACTGGGGGAGGGGGAGAGGAGACTGGGGGAGGGGGAGAGGAGACTGGGGGAGGGGGAGAGAAGACTGGGGGAGGGGGAGAGAAGACAGGGGGAGGGGGAGAGGAGTGAGGAGGAGTTGGAAAGGAATGAGGAGGGAGGAGTAAAGTGACACCCACTCTCCCCCGTGCGGGACCCACTCTCCCCCGTGTGTGACCCACTCTCCCCCGTGTGTGACCCACTCTCCCCCGTGTGTGACCCACTCTCCACCATGTGTGCAGTGTGCATGATGTGGGAGGGATGGGGGCGGAGAGGGATTGGATTTGAGCTCTTGAAGTCACATTTTACATGAGATGTAATTACACCATTTCACCCCCGGGTTTGGTTATCTCTTTTTATGGCATAGGGCGTGTATCCCATAGGACAAAGCCGTCTAGAATAGTGTTTGTCTGTCTGTATGTATGTATAGCCCTCACAAACGTACACCAATCAGAGCTGAGGATCTGGTCACATGACAGGGGTGATGTGAAGTGTTTACTTCTGTTGATGACTTTATGGCATAAGACGGCTAACTCCACACACCGCCATTTTGATTTATATGGTGTTCAGGCGGAACATATCGTCGAACCTGTCATATATCACAATCGCCATGCTCTACCTTCATGTTTTTCATTCAGTGTGAAACACAAACAAACTGATTGTTAAAATGACCATCAAATATCGAAAGCATAGAGGTTACGGGTCTTCCAATGACACAATATGTATAGGCCTTAGGCTTCATGCCTTCAAGCTTCACTTTCAGGCCACTTGGGACAAATTAGCCCAGGTTTCTTAATATAGTAGTATCGTTTTCGTAATAACAATAACGTTAATAATATTAATATAGTAAATATAATCATAACACTGCAATCCCTTTGTCATGACTGCAAAGTCATTGGATTGAAGTGGTGTTATGAAATCAAGTCGAGACCTCGGTTTCCAAATATGAGTCTTTATTGAAATCTATCTCCACATACCCTATACACAGAACAAAATATTATCAGAAGTACAGCAAAGATTCTACGAGCATTTCATTGTTCATAAGCAATGGAATAATTAATTCCCCGTCATACCTCTCTCGAGCGTCCGCTCACAAAAGACAGATTCCAGACCAAAAAACCCCCTCCTTTCTCGTACAACCCGTTATGCCCCCTTCTCAAGGCCATTCCATTCGAATCCTCTTCTTCATATTTTATTACATTCACCCTCCGTTAAAATACAAGCTAGCAATTAAGCAACGCAACAACAACAAAGCAAAGCTCCACCAACCAAAACAAGTTGGCGGTTGGCACAATCTTCCAGCACGAGTTCGATAATTTCCCTCAGTTCCAGGGTTTCCAGATTCACAAAGACAATCATCCTAATCAGTCAGCTCCTTTTGAGATCTCCCTGACTCCGACGGGATCTCCGTTACCTTGGCATTATCAAGCATTACTTTATCCCCGGTCAATCCGTGCTGTGACTCCGCTTTGACAGCTGAACCAGATATTTTGTTTCCCTTGTCATCAGCAACTTGCTCGTTTCCCTCGCCGCAAGGCGCGAGAGGGCGAACAGATACAGTAGTCTCACGCCCGTCCGGAAGCCTTACATGATCATACTCTGCATTTGCCTCTAGATTTCTACGCAATCTGCCAACGGTTCGTATTTACTTTGTCTGACCGCTCGCTTCAGAAGAGCAGGACTGGGGCCGGCCAACAAAGAGGGCAACGCTTGCCCACTTGCACTACGTCGCTGAAAGTGGAACATTCTTTTGTGGGGAGTTTAATTCATAGTGGTACACGGTAACAACCGAATTACGTGCAGGGCATCCGGAAGTACATGTTCCCACTGCTGCGAAGGTAACCCGTGCGACTTCAAGCTCATTGACACAGCTCTCCATACAATCCTGTTATAACGTTCCACCAAGCCATTGCCATGAGGATTGTATGGTGGTACGGCTCATGGTGACACCTCAATCCTGGAGAAACTGTTTAATGTCCCGAGACAGAAAAGCCGTACCTCTGTCGCTGTGAATGAACGCAGGATATTCGAACATTAAGAACAATTGCCGCAAACATTCAATCACCATGGCCGAAGGCATGTCAGTGCACGGAAAAGCAAACGGAAATCGCGAGTACTCGTCGACTACAGTAAGAATGTAACGGTGCCCCCCTGCAGCTGGCAATGGACCCTTGAAATCAACGTTCAAACGCTCCCACGGCCATCCGGCATGAATCAGCGTCCCCATAGACGGTTTATAAAAACTCGGTTTAACCTCGGTGCACATGGAGCATGTCTTGGAAGGATGCCGGACGTCCTCTACAGAAAAAGGTAAATTTCTGCTTCGCACGAAATGAGCCAGTCGAGTGACGCCGGGGTCAGTTTTCACTCTGGTTGTTTGTTTTCTTCTTTTCTTTCTTGTTGTACACCGCACCTTTCCTATGCCATCTCCAGGCATTGCAAATCGTCATTGCTGGGCACCGAAGGGGGCTCGGCAGTGACGCACGCTGAAAGGGAGTACTCAGTTTTCACTCTGGTTGTTTGTTGTACACCGCACCTTTCCTATGCCATCTCCAGGCATTGCAAATCGTCATTGCTGGGCACCGAAGAGGGCTCGGCAGTGACGCACGCTGAAAGGGAGGACTCAGTTTTCACTCTGGTTGTTGTACACCGCTCCTTTCCTATGCCATCTCCAGGCATTGCAAAACGTCATTGCCGGGCACCGAAGGGGGCTCGGTCGTGACGCACGCTGAAAGGGAGTACTCAGTTTTCACTCTGTTTGTTTGTTTTCTTTGTTTCTTGTTTGTTTTCTTGTTTGTTTGTCCGGGCGATATCTCAGCCATCCTTTGAGCTAGGAAGCTGAAATTTCAGCACAATTGTGAGCAAGTCCTTTGTCAAAAACAGTATTTTTTGTTTTCTGATTAATCAAATAATTGAGGAGTTATTTAATTATTAGCGATTAATTAAGTACTTATTTAATTAATCAAATTTCCTTTCTCTTCTGACCATTAACTCAGGCACCTATTGAGTTAGGAAGCTGATATTTGGACATGCCAATGACCAGGTGATTTGGCTGCAAAGGCTATTTTTGATTTATTAATTAATCAATTAATCAATTCATCGATTAATTATTTAATTATTCGATTAATGACAAAAAAAATTTTTTTTTTTTTAGTTACAGAATCTGATGAAATGGTGGTGGTTTATGTGTTCTCAGACCGAATTGATCAATAATTTAATTTTTTATGATTATTATTGAGTTATTTTCATTATTAATCATATTTTTATTTTCTTTCTCATTTGGCCAATATCTCAGGCACCTTTTGAGCTGGGAAGCTAATATTTGGACATGACAGTGACCAAGTGATGTGGCTATCAAGGATATTTTTGATTTATTGATTAACCATTTAATCGATTAATTATTTATTGATTAAGTGATTAATTATTGATTTTTCAATTAATTATTTAATTTTTTATTAATGACTTATTTAATTAAATTCCTAAAAGATACATCTTCGGATGAAGCACTTGTGGTTTAGTTATGCTATTAGCCAATTGATTAAGAAAATATTTTGTGATAATCTTTTATTGATTTTAATTATACAATTAATCAATCAATTAGCGTACACCTCTCCCTCCCAATGCAGCCTCTATGAGGTGCACTGCGGTATTGCCAGGCACCGGAGGCGGATATTTATCCCAATATCCCAATATTTATCCCAATAAATAATGGGATATTTAATTATTTGGCATGGGGGCGGTGTACTTTGAATGTATCTGTACTTGTACAGTGTACACCGCACCTTTCCTATGCCATCTCCAGGCATTGCAAATCGTCATTGCCGGGCACCGAAGGGAGCTCGGCAGTGACGCACGCTGAAAGGGAGTACTCAATTTTCACTCTGGTTGTTTGTTTGTTTGTTTGTTTATTTGCTTTCTTGCTTGTTTGTCCGGACGATATCTCAGCCATACTTTGAGCAAGGAAGCTGAAATTTTGGCACAGTAGTGAGCAAGTCCTTTGTCAAAAACAGTATTTTTTGTTTTATGAATAATCAATTAATTAAGGACTTATTTAATTATTAGCGATTAATTAAGTAGTTATTTAATTAATTAAATTTCCTTTCTCTTCTGACCATTAACTCAGGCACCTTTTGAGTTAGGAAGCTGCTATTTGGAAATGCCAATGACCAGGTGATTTGGCTGCAAAGGCCATTTTGATTTATTAATTAATCAATTAATCGATTAATTATTTAATTATTCGATTAATGACTATTTTTTTTTTTTTTTAAGTTACAGATTCTGATGAAATGGTGGTGGTTTATGTGTTCTGTGACCGAATTGATTAATAATTTAATTTTTTTATGATTATTATTTATTTATTTTCATTATTAATCATTTATTTCTTTCTTTCTCATTTGGCCAATATCTCAGGCACCTTTTGAGCTGGGAAGCTAATATTTGGACAGGACAGTGACCACTGACCAAGTGATGTGGCTATCAAGGATATTTTTGATTTATTGATTAATCAATTAATCGATTAATTATTAGTTATTGATTAATCGATTAATTATTTATTGATTAATCAATTAATTATTTAATTTTTTATTAATGACTTATTTAATTAAATTTCTAAAAGATACATCTTCGGATGAAGCACTCGTGGTTTAGTTATGCTATTAGCCAATTGATTAAGAAAATATTTTGTGATAATCTTTTATTGATTTTAATTATACAATTAATCAATCAATTAGTGTACACCTCTCCCTCACAATGCAGCCTCAATGAGCTGCACTGCGGTATTTCCGGGCGCCTGAGGCGCCCCGGCAATGCCTCGCTGCAGGATATTTAATTATTTGGCATGGGGGCGGTGTACTTTGAATGTATCTGTACTTGTTGTACACCGCTACTTTCCTATGCCATCTCCAGGCATTGCAAATCGTCATTGCCGGGCACCGAAGGGGGCTCGGCAGTGACGCACGCTGAAAGAGAGTACTCAGTTTTCACTCTGGTTGTTTGTTTTCTTGGTTGTTTTCTTGCTTTCTTGTTTGTTTGTCCGGGCGATATCTCAGCCATCCTTTGAGCTAGGAAGCTGAAATTTCGGCACAGTAGTGATCAAGTCCTTTGTCAAAAACGGTATTTTTTTTTTTGATTAATCAATTAATTGAGGAGTTATTTAATTATTAGCGATTAATTAAGTACTTATTTAATTAATTAAATTTCCTTTCTCTTCGTACCATTAACTCAGGCACCTTTTGAGTTAGGAAGCTGAAAAATGGACATGCCAATGACTAAGTGATTTGGCTGCAAAGGCTATTTTTGATTTATTAATTAATCAATTAATCGATTAATTATTTAATTATTCAATTAATGACCAAAAAAAAATTTTTTTTTAAAGTTACAGATTCTGATGAAATGATGGTGGTTTGTGTGTTCTCTGACCGAATTGATTAATAATTTAATTTTTTATGATTATTATTTATTTATTTTCATTATTAATCATTTATTGTACACCGCTCCTTTCCTATGCCATCTCCAGGCATTGCAAATCGTCATTGCCGGGCACCAAAGGGGGCTCGGCAGTGACGCACGCTGAAAGAGAGTACTCAGTTTTCACTCTGGTTGTTTGTTTTCTTGGTTGTCCGGGCGATATCTCAGCCATCCTTTGAGCTAGGAAGCTGAAATTTCGGCACAGTAGTGAGCAAGTCCTTTGTCAAATACGGTATTTTTTGTTTTTTGAATAATCAATTAATTGAGGAGTTATTTAATTATTAGCGTTTAATTAAGTACTTATTTAATTAATTAAATTTCATTTCTCTTCTGACCATTATTAACTCAGGCACCTTTTGAGTTAGGAAGCTGATATTTGGACATGCCAATGACCAGGTGATTTGGCTGCAAAGGATATTTTTGATTTATTAATTAATCAATTAATCGATTAATTATTTAATTATTCGATTAATGACAAAAAATTTTTTTTTTTTAAAGTTACAGATTCTGATGAAATAGTGGTAGTTTATGTGTTCTCTGACCAAATTGATTAATAATTTAATTTTTTTATGATTATTATTTATTTATTTTCATTATTAATCATTTATTTATTTTCTTTCTCATTTGGCCAATATCTCAGGCACCTTTTGAGCTGGGAAGCTAATATTTGGACATGAGTGACCAAGTGATGTGGCTATCAAGGATATTTTTGATTTATTGATTAATCATTTCATCTATTAATTATTTATTGATTAATCGATTAATTATTTATTGAGTAATCAATTAATTATTTAATTTTTTATAAATGACTTATTTAATTAAATTTCTAAAAGATACATCTTCGGATGAAGCACTAGTGGTTTAGTTATGCGATTAGCCAATTGATTATGAAAATATTTTGTGATAATCTTTTATTGATTTTAATTATACAATTAATCAATCAATTAGTGTACACGTCTCCCTCCCAATGCAGCCTCAATGAGCTGCACTGCGGTATTGCCGGGCGCCTGAGGCGCCCCGGCAATGCCGCGCTGCAGCATATTTAATTATTTGGCATGGGGCGGTGTACTTTGAATGTATGTGTACTTGTTTCTTTCTTTCTCATTTGGCCAATATCTCAGGCACCTTTTGAGCTGGGAAGCTAATATTTGGACATGACTGACCAAGTGATGTGGCTATCAAGAATATTTTTGATTTATTGATTAATCATTTAATCGATTAATTATTTAATTATTCGATTAATTACTATAAAAAAAATAAAAAAATCAGTTACAGATTCTGATGAAATGGTGGTGGTTTATGTGTTCTGTGACCGAATTGATTAATAATTGAATTTTTTAATGATTATTATTTATTTATTTTCATTATTAATCATTTATTTATTTTCTTTCTCATTTGGCCAATATCTCAGCCACCTTTTGAGCTGGGAAGCTAATATTTGGACATGACAGTGACCAAGTGATGTGGCCATGAAGGATATTTTTGATATATTGATTAATCATTTCATCGCTTAATTATTTATTGATTAATCGATTAATTATTTATTGAGTAATCAATTAATTAATTATTTTTTTATTAATGCTTTTTAAATTAAATTTCTAAAAGATACATCTTTGGATGAAGCACTAGTGGTTTCGTTATGCTATTAGCCAATTGATTAAGAAAATATTTTGTGATAATCTTTTATTGATTTTAATTATACAATTAATCAATCAATTAGTGAACACCTCTCCCTCCCAATGCAGCCTCTATGAGCTCCACTGCGGTATTGCCGGGCGCCACAGGCGCCCCGGCAATGCCGCGCTGTCGAATATTTAATTATTTGGCACCGGGGCGGTGTACTTTGAATGTATGTGTACTTGTTGTACACCGCTCCTTTCCTATGCCATCTCCAGGCATTGCAAATCGTCATTGCCGGGCACCGAAGGGGGCTCGGCAGTGACGCACGCTGAAAGAGAGTACTCAGTTTTCACTCTGGTTGTTTGTTTTCTTGGTTGTTTTCTTGCTTTCTTGCTTTCTTGTTTGTTTGTCTGGATGATATCTCAACCATCCTTTGAGCTAGCAAGCTGAAATTTCGGCACAGTAGTGAGAAAGTGCTTTCTCAAAAACGGTATTTTTTGATTTTTGAATAATCAATAAATTGAGGAGTTATTTAATTATTAGCGATTAATTAAGTACTTATTTAATTAATCAAATTTCCTTTCTCTTCTGACCATTAACTCAGGCACCATTTGAGTTAGGAAGCTGTTATTTGGACATGCCAATGACCAGGTGATTTGGCTGCAAAGGCTATTTTTGATTTATTAATTAATCAATTAATCGATTAATTATTTAATTATTCGATTAATGCCAAAAATTTTTTTTTTTTTTAAGTTACAGATTCTGATGAAATACTGGTAGTTTATGTGTTCTCTGAGCAAATTATTAATAATTTAATTTTTTTATGATTATTATTTATTTATTTTCATTATTAATCATTTATTTATTTTCTGTTGTACACCGCTCCTTTCCTCTGCCATCTCCAGGCATTGCAAATCGTCATTGCCGGGCACCGAAGGGGGATCGGCAGTGACGCACGCTGAAAGAGAGTACTCAGTTTTCACTCTGGTTGTTTGTTGTACACCGCTCCTTTCCTATGCCATCTCCAGGCATTGCAAATCGTCATTGCCGGGCACCAAAGGGGGCTCGGCAGTGACGCACGCTGAAAGAGACTACTCAGTTTTCACTCTGGTTGTTGTACACCGCTCCTTTCCTATGCCATCTCCAGGCATTGCAAATCGTCATTGCCGGGCACCAAAGGGGGCTCGGCAGTGACGCACGCTGAAAGAGAGTACTCAGTTTTCACTCTGGTTTCTTGTTTGTTTTCTTGTTTTCTTGGTTGTCCGGACGATATCTCAGCCATCCTTTGAGCTAGGAAGCTGAAATTTCGGCACAGTAGTGAGCAAGTCCTTTGTCAAATACGGTATTTTTTGTTTTTTGAATAATCAATTAATTGAGGAGTTATTTAATTATTAGCGTTTAATTAAGTACTTATTTAATTAATTAAATTTCATTTCTCTTCTGACCATTATTAACTCAGGCACCTTTTGAGTTAGGAAGCTGATATTTGGACATGCCAATGACCAGGTGATTTGGCTGCAAAGGATATTTTTGATTTATTAATTAATCAATTAATCGATTAATTATTTAATTATTCGATTAATGACAAAAAAAATTTTTTTTTTAAAGTTACAGATTCTGATGAAATAGTGGTAGTTTATGTGTTCTCTGACCAAATTGATTAATAATTTAATTTTTTTATGATTATTATTTATTTATTTTCATTATTAATCATTTATTTATTTTCTTTCTCATTTGGCCAATATCTCAGGCACCTTTTGAGCTGGGAAGCTAATATTTGGACATGAGTGACCAAGTGATGTGGCTATCAAGGATATTTTTGATTTATTGATTAATCATTTCATCTATTAAGTATTTATTGATTAATCGATTAATTATTTATTGAGTAATCAATTAATTATTTAATTTTTTATAAATGACTTATTTAATTAAATTTCTAAAAGATACATCTTCGGATGAAGCACTAGTGCTTTAGGTATGCTATTAGCCAATTGATTAAGAAAATATTTTATGATCATTTATATATTTAAATTTCACAATTAATCAATCAATTATTGTACTCCTCTCCCTCCCAATGCAGCCTTAATGAGCTGCACTGCGGTATTGCCGGGCGCCGGAGGCGCCCCGGCAATGCCGCGCTGCAGCATATTTAATTATTTGGCATGGGGCGGTGTACTTTGAATGTATCTGTACTTGTTTGTTTTCTTTCTTGTTTTCTTTCTTGTTTGTTTGTCCGAACGATATCTCAGCCATCCTTTGAGCATGGAAGCTGAAATTTCGGCACAATAGTGAGCAATTCCTTTGTCAAAAACGGTATTTTTTTTTTTGATTTATCAATAAATTGAGGAGTTATTTAATTATTAGCGATTAATTAAGTACTTATTTAATTAATCAAATTTCCTTTCTCTTCTGACCATTAACTCAGGCACCTTTTGAGTAAGGAAGCTGTTATTTGGACATGCCAATGACCAGGTGATTTGGCTGCAAAGGCTATTTTTGATTTATTAATTAATCAATTAATCGATTAATTATTTAATTATTGGATTAATGGCAAAAAAATTTTTTTTTTTTTAGTTACAGATTCTGATGAAATAGTGGTAGTTTATGTGTTCTCTGACCAAATTGATTAATAATTTAATTTTTTTATGATTATTATTTATTTATTTTCATTATTAATCATTTATTTATTTTCTTTCTCATTTGGCCAAGATCTCAGGCACCTTTTGAGCTGAGAAGCTAATATTTGGACATGAGTGACCAAGTGATGTGGCTATCAAGGATATTTTTGATTTATTGATTAATCAATTAATCGATTAATTATTTAATTATTTTATTAATTACTAAAAAAAAAAAAAAAAATCAGTTACAGATTCTGATGAAATGGTGGTGGTTTATGTGTTCTGTGACCGAATTGATTAATAATTGAATTTTTTAATGATTATTATTTTTTAATTTTCATTATTAATCATTTATTTATTTTCTTTCTCATTTGGCCAATATCTCAGGCACCTTTTGAGCTGGGAAGCTAATATTTGGACATGACAGTGACCAAGTGATGTGGCCATCAAGGATATTTTTGATTTATTGATTAATCATTTCATCGCTTAATTATTTATTGATTAATCGATTAATTATTTATTGAGTAATCAATTAATTATTTAATTTTTTATAAATGACTTATTTAATTAAATTTCTAAAAGAAACATCTTCGGATGAAGCACTCGTGGTTTAGTTATGCGATTAGCCAATTTATTATGAAAATATTTTGTGATAATCTTTTATTGATTTTAATTATACAATTAATCATTCAATTAGTGTACACCTGTCCCTCCCAATGCAGCCTCATTGAGCTGAACTGCGGTATTGCCGGGCGCCGGAGGCGCCCCGGCAATGCCGCGCTGCAGCATATTGAATTATTTGGCATGGGGCGGTGTACTTTGAATGTATGTGTACTTGTTGTACACCGCTCCTTTCCTATGCCATCTCCAGGCATTGCAAATCGTCATTGCCGGGCACCAAAGGGGGCTCGGCAGTGACGCACGCTGAAAGAGAGTACTCAGTTTTCACTCTGGTTTCTTGCTTTCTTGTTTGTTTGTTTTCTTTCTTGGTTGTCCGGACGATATCTCAGCCATCCTTTGAGCTAGGAAGCTGAAATTTCGGCACAACAGTGAGCAAGTCCTTTCTCAAAAACGGTATATATATTTTTTGATTAATCAATAAATTGAGGAGTTATTTAATTATTAGCGATTAAGTACTTATTTAATTAATCAAATTTCCTTTCTCTTCTGACCATTAACTCAGGCACCTTTTGAGTTAGGAAGCTGATATTTGGACATGCCAATGACCAGGTGATTTGGCTGCAAAGGATATTTTTGATTTATTAATGAATCAATTAATCGATTAATTATTTAATTATTTTATTAATGACTAATTTTTTTTTTTTTTTAAGTTACAGATTCTGATGAAATGGTGGTGGTTTATGTGTTCTCTGACCAAATTGATTAATAATTTAATTTTTTTATGATTATTATTTATTTATTTTCATTATTAATTATTTATTTATCTTCTTTCTCATTTGGCCAATATCTCAGGCACCTTTTGAGCTCAGAAGCTAATATTTGGACATGAGTGCCAGGTGATGTGGCTATCAAGGATATTTTTGATTTATTGATTAATCAATTAATCAATGTATCGATTAATTATTTAATTATTCGATTAGTTACTAAAAAAAAATTTTTCCCCCCAGTTACAGATTCTGATGAAATGGTGGTGGTTTATGTGTTCTGTGACCGAATTGATTGATAATTTAATTTTTTAATGATTATTATTAATTTTTTTTCATTATTAATCATTTATTTATTTTCTTTCTCATTTGGCCAATATCTCAGGCACCTTTTGAGCTGGGAAGCTAATATTTGGACATGACAGTGATCAAGTGATGTGGCTATCAAGGATATTTTTGATTAATTGATTAATCATTTAATCGATTCATTATTTATTGATTAATCGATGAATTACTTATTGATTAATCAATTAATTATTTAATTTTTTATTAATGACTTATTTGATTAAATTTCTAAAAGATACATCTTCGGATGAAGCACGAGTGGTTTTGTTATGGTATTAGCCAATTGATTAAGAAAATATTTTGTGATAATCTTTTATTGATTTTAATTGTACAATTAATCAATCAATTAGTGTACACCTCTCCCTCCCAATGCAGCCTCTATGAGCTGCACTGCGGTATTGCCGGGCGCCAGAGGCGCCCCGGCAATGCCGCGCTGTAGGATATTTAATTATTTGGTAAGGGGGCGGTGTACTTTGAATGTATGTGTGCTTGTTTTCTTTCTTGTTTGTTTGTCCGGGCGATATCTCAGCCATCCTTCGAGCTAGGAAGCTGAAATTTTGGCACAATCGTGAGAAAGTGCTTTCTCAAAAACGGTATTTTTTTTTTTGATTAATCAATAAATTGAGGAGTTATTTAATTATTAGCGATTAATTAAGTACTTATTTAATTAATCAAATTTCCTTTCTCTTCTGACCATTAACTCAGGCACCTTTTGAGTCAGGAAGCTGATATTTGGACATGCCAATGACCAGGTGATTTGGCTGCAAAGGATATTTTTGATTTATTAATTAATCAATTAATCGATTAATTATTTAATTATTCGATTAATGACAAAAAAATTTTTTTTTTGAAAGTTACAGATTCTGATGAAATAGTGGTAGTTTATGTGTTCTCTGACCAAATTGATTAATAATTTAATTTTTTATGATTATTATTTATTTATTTTCATTATTAATCATTTATTTATTCTCTTTCTCATTTGGCCAATATCTCAGGCACCTTTTGAGCTGGGAAGCTAATATTTGGACATGAGTGACCAAGTGATGTGGCTATGAAGGATATTTTTGATTTATTGATTAATCATTTCATCTATTAATTATTTATTGATTAATCGATTAATTATTTTTTGAGTAATCAACTAATTATTTAATTTTTTATAAATGTCTTATTTAATTAAATTTCTAAAAGATACATCTTCGGATGAAGCACTAGTGGTTTAGTTATGCGATTAGCCAATTGATTATGAAAATATTTTGTGATAATCTTTTATTGATTTTAATTATACAATTAATCAATCAATTAGCGTACACCTCTCCCTCCCAATGCAGCCTCTATGAGGTGCACTGCGGTATTGCCGGGCGCCGGAGGCGGATATTTATCCCAATATCCCAATATTTATCCCAATAAATAATGGGATATTTAATTATTTGGCATGGGGGCGGTGTACTTTGAATGTATCTGTACTTGTACACCGCACCTTTCCTATGCCATCTCCAGGCATTGCAAATCGTCATTGCCGGGCACCGAAGGGAGCTCGGCAGTGACGCACGCTGAAAGGGAGTACTCAATTTTCACTCTGGTTGTTTGTTTGTTTGTTTGTTTGTTTTCTTGCTTTCTTGTTTGTTTGTCCGGACGATATCTCAGCCATACTTTGAGCTAGGAAGCTGAAATTTTGGCACAGTAGTGAGCAAGTCCTTTGTCAAAAACAGCATTTTTTGTTTTATGAATAATCAATTAATTAAGGAGTTATTTAATTATTAGCGATTAATTAAGTAGTTATTTAATTAATTAAATTTCCTTCCTCTTCTGACCATTAACTCAGGCACCTTTAGAGTTAGGAAGCTGCTATTTGGACATGCCAATGACCAGGTGATTTGGCTGCAAAGGCCATTTTGATTTATTAATTAATCAATTAATCAATTAATCGATTAATTATTTAATTATTCGATTAATGACTAATTTTTTTCTTTTTAAGTTACAGATTCTGATGAAATGGTGGTGGTTTATGTGTTCTCTGACCGAATTGATTAATAATTTGATTTTTTTAATGATTATTATTTATTTATTTTCATTATTAATCATTTCTTTCTTTCTTTCTCTTTTGGCCAATATCTCAGGCACCTTTTGAGCTGGGAAGCTAATATTTGGGCAGGACAGTGACCACTGACCAAGTGATGTGGCTATCAAGGATATTTTTGATTTATTGATTAATCAATTAATCGATTAATTATTAATTAATCGATTAATTATTTATTGATTAATCAATTAATTATTTAATTTTTTATTGATGACTTATTTAATTAAATTTCTAAAAGATACATCTTCGGATGAAGCACTCGTGGTTTAGTTATGCTATTAGCCAATTGATTAAGAAAATATTTTGTGATAATCTTTTATTGATTTTAATTATACAATTAATCAATCAATTAGTGTGCACCTCTCCCTCACAATGCAGCCTCAATGAGCTGCACTGCGGTTTTTCTGGGCGCCTGAGGCGCCCGGCAATGCCTCGCTGCAGGATATTTAATTATTTGGCATGGGGGCGGTGTACTTTGAATGTATCTGTTCTTGTTGTACACCGCTACTTTCCTATGCCATCTCCAGGCATTGCAAATCGTTATTGCCGGGCACCGAAGGGGGCTCGGCAGTGACGCACGCTGAAAGAGAGTACTCAGTTTTCACTCTGGTTGTTTGTTTGTTGTACACCGCTCCTTTCCTATGCCACCTCCAGGCATTGCAAATCGTCATTGCCGGGCACCGAAGGGGGCTCGGCAGTGACGCACGCTGAAAGAGAGTACTCAGTTTTCACTCTGGTTGTTTGTTTTCTTGGTTGTTTTCTTGCTTTCTTGTTTGTTTGTCCGGGCGATATCTCAGCCATCCTTTGAGCTAGGAAGCTGAAATTTCGGCACAGTAGTGATCAAGTCCTTTGTCAAAAACGGTATCTTTTGTTTTTTGAATAATCAATAAATTGAAGAGTTATTTAATTATTAGCGATTAATTAAGTACTTATTTAATTAATCAAATTTCCTTTCTCTTCTGACCATTAACTCAGGCACCTTTTGAGTTAGGAAGCTGTTATTTGGACATGCCAATGACCAGGTGATTTGGCTGCAAAGGCTATTTTTGATTTAGTAATTAATCAATTAATCGATTAATTATTTAATTATTCGATTAATGCCAAAAAAATTTTTTTTTTTTAAGTTACAGATTCTGATGAAATACTGGTAGTTTATGTGTTCTCTGAGCAAATTGATTAATAATTTAATTTTTTTATGATTATTATTTATTTATTTTCATTATTAATCATTTATTTATTTTCTGTTGTACACCGCTCCTTTCCTCTGCCATCTCCAGGCATTGCAAATCGTCATTGCCGGGCACCAAAGGGGGCTCGGCAGTGACGCACGCTGAAAGAGACTACTCAGTTTTCACTCTGGTTGTTTGTTGTACACCACTCCTTTCCTTTGCCATCTCCAGGCATTGCAAATCGTCATTGCCGGGCACCAAAGGGGGCTCGGCAGTGACGCACGCTGAAAGAGACTACTCAGTTTTCACTCTGGTTGTTTGTTTTCTTTCTTGTTTTCTTTCTTGTTTGTTTGTCCGAACGATATCTCAGCCATCCTTTGAGCAAGGAAGCTGAAATTTCGGCACAATAGTGAGCAATTCCTTTGTCAAAAACGGTATTTTTTTTATTATTATTTATCAATAAATTGAGGAGTTATTTAATTATTAGCGATTAATTAAGTACTTATTTAATTAATCAAATTTCCTTTCTCTTCTGACCATTAACTCAGGCACCTTTTGAGTAAGGAAGCTGTTATTTGGACATGCCAATGACCAGGTGATTTGGCTGCAAAGGCTATTTTTGATTAATTAATTAATCAATTAATCGATTAATTATTTAATTATTCGATTAATGCCAAAAAAAATTTTTTTTTTTTAGTTACAGATTCTGATGAAATAGTGGTAGTTTATGTGTTCTCTGACCAAATTGATTAATAATTTAATTTTTTAATGATTATTATTTATTTATTTTCATTATTAATCATTTATTTATTTTCTTTCTCATTTGGCCAAGATCTCAGGCACCTTTTGAGCTGAGAAGCTAATATTTGGACATGAGTGACCAAGTGATGTGGCTATCAAGGATATTTTTGATTTATTGATTAATCAATTAATCGATTAATTATTTAATTATTTGATTAATTACTAAAAAAAAAAAAAAAAAACAGTTACAGATTCTGATGAAATGGTGGTGGTTTATGTGTTCTGTGACCGAATTGATTAATAATTGAATTTTTTAATGATTTTTTTTTTTTTTTCATTATTAATCATTTATTTATTTTCTTTCTCATTTGGCCAATATCTCAGGCACCTTTTGAGCTGGGAAGCTAATATTTGGACATGACAGTGACCAAGTGATGTGGCCATCAAGGATATTTTTGATTTATTGATTAATCATTTCGTCGCTTAATTATTTATTGATTAATCGATTAATTATTTATTGAGTAATCAATTAATTATTTAATTTTTTATAAATGACTTATTTAATTAAATTTCTAAAAGAAACATCTTCGGATGAAGCACTCGTGGTTTAGTTATGCGATTAGCCAATTGATTATGAAAATATTTTGTGATAATCTTTTATTGATTTTAATTATACAATTAATCATTCAATTAGTGTACACCTCTCCCTCCCAATGCAGCCTCATTGAGCTGAACTGCGGTATTGCCGGGCGCCGGAGGCGCCCTGGCAATGCCGCGCTGCAGCATATTGAATTATTTGGCATGGGGCGGTGTACTTTGAATGTATGTGTACTTGTTGTACACCGCTCCTTTCCTATGCCATCTCCAGGCATTGCAAATCGTCATTGCCGGGCACCAAAGGGGGCTCGGCAGTGGCGCACGCTGAAAGAGAGTACTCAGTTTTCACTCTGGTTTCTTGCTTTCTTGTTTGTTTGTTTTCTTTCTTGGTTGTCCGGACGATATCTCAGCCATCCTTTGAGCTAGAAAGCTGAAATTTCGGCACAACAGTGAGCAAGTCCTTTCTCAAAAACGGTATATATATTTTTTGATTAATCAATAAATTGAGGAGTTATTTAATTATTAGCGATTAAGTACTTATTTAATTAATCAAATTTCCTTTCTCTTCTGACCATTAACTCAGGCACCTTTTGAGTAAGGAAGCTGTTATTTGGACATGCCAATGACCAGGTGATTTGGCTGCAAAGGATATTTTTGATTTATTAATGAATCAATTAATCGATTAATTATTTAATTATTTTATTAATGACAATTTTTTTTTTTTTTTTAAAGTTACAGATTCTGATGAAATGGTGGTGGTTTATGTGTTCTCTGACCAAATTGATTAATAATTTAATTTTTTTATGATTATTATTTATTTATTTTCATTATTAATTATTTATTTATCATCTTTCTCATTTGGCCAATATCTCAGGCACCTTTTGAGCTCAGAAGCTAATATTTGGACATGAGTGACCAGGTGATGTGGCTATCAAGGATATTTTTGATTTATTGATTAATCAATTAATCAATGTATCGATTAATTATTTAATTATTCGATTAGTTACTAAAAAATTTTTTTTTCCCCCAGTTACAGATTCTGATGAAATGGTGGTGGTTTATGTGTTCTGTGACCGAATTGATTGATAATTTAATTTTTTAATGATTTTTTTTTTTTTTCATTATTAATCATTTATTTATTTTCTTTCTCATTTGGCCAATATCTCAGGCACCTTTTGAGCTGGGAAGCTAATATTTGGACATGACAGTGATCAAGTGATGTGGCTATCAAGGATATTTTTGATTAATTGATTAATCATTTAATCGATTCATTATTTATTGATTAATCGATGAATTACTTATTGATTAATCAATTAATTATTTAATTTTTTATTAATGACTTATTTGATTAAATTTCTAAAAGATACATCTTCGGATGAAGCACGAGTGGTTTTGTTATGGTATTAGCCAATTGATTAAGAAAATATTTTGTGATAATCTTTTATTGATTTTAATTGTACAATTAATCAATCAATTAGTGTACACCTCTCCCTCCCAATGCAGCCTCTATGAGCTGCACTGTGGTATTGCCGGGCGCCAGAGGCGCCCCGGCAATGCCGCGCTGTAGGATATTTAATTATTTGGCAAGGGGGCGGTGTACTTTGAATGTATGTGTGCTTGTTTTCTTTCTTGTTTGTTTGTCCGGGCGATATCTCAGCCATCCTTCGAGCTAGGAAGCTGAAATTTTGGCACAATCGTGAGAAAGTGCTTTGTCAAAAACGGTATTTTTTTTTTTGATTAATCAATAAATTGAGGAGTTATTTAATTATTAGCGATTAATTAAGTACTTATTTAATTAATCAAATTTCCTTTCTCTTCTGACCATTAACTCAGGCACCTTTTGAGTCAGGAAGCTGATATTTGGACATGCCAATGACCAGGTGATTTGGCTGCAAAGGATATTTTTGATTTATTAATTAATCAATTAATCGATTAATTATTTAATTATTCGATTAATGACAAAAAAGAATTTTTTTTTTTAAGTTACAGATTCTGATGAAATAGTGGTAGTTTATGTGTTCTCTGACCAAATTGATTAATAATTTAATTTTTTTATGATTATTATTTATTTATTTTCATTATTAATCATTTATTTATTTTCTTTCTCATTTGGCCAATATCTCAGGCACCTTTTGAGCTGGGAAGCTAATATTTGGACATGAGTGACCAAGTGATGTGGCTATCAAGGATATTTTTGATTTATTGATTAATCATTTCATCTATTAATTATTTATTGATTAATCGATTAATTATTTTTTGAGTAATCAACTAATTATTTAATTTTATATAAATGACTTATTTAATTAAATTTCTAAAAGATACATCTTCGGATGAAGCACTAGTGGTTTAGTTATGCGATTAGCCAATTGATTATGAAAATATTTTGTGATAATCTTTTATTGATTTTAATTATACAATTAATCAATCAATTAGCGTACACCTCTCCCTCCCAATGCAGCCTCTATGAGGTGCACTGCGGTATTGCCGGGCGCCGGAGGCGGATATTTATCCCAATATCCCAATATTTATCCCAATAAATAATGGGATATTTAATTATTTGGCATGGGGGCGGTGTACTTTGAATGTATCTGTACTTGTACACCGCACCTTTCCTATGCCATCTCCAGGCATTGCAAATCGTCATTGCCGGGCACCGAAGGGAGCTCGGCAGTGACGCACGCTGAAAGGGAGTACTCAATTTTCACTCTGGTTGTTTGTTTGTTTGTTTGTTTGTTTTCTTGCTTTCTTGTTTGTTTGTCCGGACGATATCTCAGCCATACTTTGAGCTAGGAAGCTGAAATTTTGGCACAGTAGTGAGCAAGTCCTTTGTCAAAAACAGTATTTTTTGTTTTATGAATAATCAATTAATTAAGGAGTTATTTAATTATTAGCGATTAATTAAGTAGTTATTTAATTAATTAAATTTCCTTTCTCTTCTGACCATTAACTCAGGCACCTTTTGAGTTAGGAAGCTGCTATTTGGACATGCCAATGACCAGGTGATTTGGCTGCAAAGGCCATTTTGATTTATTAATTAATCAATTAATCGATTAATCGATTAATTATTTAATTATTCGATTAATGACTTTTTTTTTTTTTTTTAAGTTACAGATTCTGATGAAATGGTGGTGGTTTATGTGTTCTCTGACCGAATTGATTAATAATTTGATTTTTTAAATGATTATTATTTTTTTATTTTCATTATTAATCATTTATTTCTTTCTTTCTCTTTTGGCCAATATCTGAGGCACCTTTTGAGCTGGGAAGCTAATATTTGGACAGGACAGTGACCACTGACCAAGTGATGTGGCTATCAAGGATATTTTTGATTTATTGATTAATCAATTAATCGATTAATTATTAATTAATCGATTAATTATTTATTGATTAATCAATTAATTATTTAATTTTTTATTGATGACTTATTTAATTAAATTTCTAAAAGATACATCTTCGGATGAAGCACTCGTGGTTTAGTTATGCTATTAGCCAATTGATTAAGAAAATATTTTGTGATAATCTTTTATTGATTTTAATTATACAATTAATCAATCAATTAGTGTGCACCTCTCCCTCACAATGCAGCCTCAATGAGCTGCACTGCGGTTTTTCCGGGCGCCTGAGGCGCCCCGGCAATGCCTCGCTGCAGGATATTTAATTATTTGGCATGGGGGCGGTGTACTTTGAATGTATCTGTTCTTGTTGTACACCGCTACTTTCCTATGCCATCTCCAGGCATTGCAAATCGTCATTGCCGGGCACCGAAGGGGGCTCGGCAGTGACGCACGCTGAAAGAGAGTACTCAGTTTTCACTCTGGTTGTTTGTTTGTTGTACACCGCTCCTTTCCTATGCCACCTCCAGGCATTGCAAATCGTCATTGCCGGGCACCGAAGGGGGCTCGGCAGTGACGCACGCTGAAAGAGAGTACTCAGTTTTCACCCTGGTTGTTTGTTTTCTTGGTTGTTTTCTTGCTTTCTTGTTTGTTTGTCCGGGCGATATCTCAGCCATCCTTTGAGCTAGGAAGGTGAAATTTCGGCACAGTAGTGATCAAGTCCTTTGTCAAAAACGCTATCTTTTGTTTTTTGAATAATCAATAAATTGAGGAGTTATTTAATTATTAGCGATTAATTAAGTACTTATTTAATTAATCAAATTTCCTTTCTCTTCTGACCATTAACTCAGGCACCTTTTGAGTTAGGAAGCTGTTATTTGGACATGCCAATGACCAGGTGATTTGGCTGCAAAGGCAATTTTTGATTTATTAATTAATCAATTAATCAATTAATTATTCGATTAATGCCAAAAAAATTTTTTTTTTTTAAGTTACAGATTCTGATGCAATACTGGTAGTTTATGTGTTCTCTGAGCAAATTGATTAATAATTTAATTTTTTTATGATTATTATTTATTTATTTTCATTATTAATCATTTATTTATTTTCTTTTGTACACCGCTCCTTTCCTATGCCATCTCCAGGCATTGCAAATCGTCATTGCCGGGCACCGAACGGGGCTCGGCAGTGACGCACGCTGAAAGAGAGAACTCAGTTTTCACTCTGGTTGTTTGTTGTACACCGCTCCTTTCCTATGCCATCTCCAGGCATTGCAAATCGTCATTGCCGGGCACCAAAGGGGGCTCGGCAGTGACGCACGCTGAAAGAGAGTACTCAGTTTTCACTCTGGTTGTTTGTTGTACACCGCTCCTTTCCGATGCCATCTCCAGGCATTGCAAATCGTCATTGCCGGGCACCAAAGGGGGCTCGGCAGTGACGCACGCTGAAAGAGAGTACTCAGTTTTCACTCTGGTTTCTTGTTGTACACCGCTCCTTTCCTATGCCATCTCCAGGCATTGCAAATCGTCATTGCTGGGCACCGAAGGGGGCTCGGCAGTGACGCACGCTGACAGAGAGTACTCAGTTTTCACTCTGGTTTCTTGTTTGTTTTCTTGTTTGTTTGTCCGGGCGATATCTCAGCCATCCTTTGAGCTAGGAAGCTGAAATTTTGGCACAATAGTGAGAAAGTGCTTTGTCAAAAACGGTATTTTTTTTTTTGATTAATCAATCAATTGAGGAGTTATTTAATTATTAGCGATTAATTAAGTACTTATTTAATTAATCAAATTTCCTTTCTCTTCTGACCATTAACTCAGGCACCTTTTGAGTTAGGAAGCTGATATTTGGACATGCCAATGACCAGGTGATTTGGCTGCAAAGGCTATTTTTGATTTATTAATTAATCAATTAATCAATTAATCGATTAATTATTTAATTATTCGATTAATGACAATTTTTTTTATTTTTTTTTAGTTACAGATTCTGATGAAATGGTGGTGGTTTATGTGTTCTCTGACCGAATTGGTTAATAATTTAATTTTTTTATGATTATTATTTATTTATTTTCATTATTAATCATTTATTTATTTTCTTTCTCATTTGGCCAATATCTCAGGCACCTTTTGAGCTCGGAAGCTAATATTTGGACATGAGTGACCAAGTGATGTGGCTATCAAGGATATTTTTGATTTATTGATTAATCAATTAATCAATTAATCGATTAATTATTTAATTATTCGATTAATTACTAAAAAAAAAAAAAAATTTCAGTTACAGATTCTGATGAAATGGTGGTGGTTTATGTGGTCTGTGACCGAATTGATTAATAATTTAATTTTTTAATGATTATTATTTATTTATTTTCATTATTAATCATTCATTTATTTTCTTTCTCATTTGGTCAATATCTCAGGCACCTTTTGAGCTGGGAAGCTAATATTTGGACATGACAGTGACCAAGTGATGTGGCCATCAAGGATATTTTTGATTTATTGATTAATCATTTAATCGATTAATTATTTATTGATTTAAAAAAAATTTTTTTTTTGGGGATACAAGATCGAGGCTCGTGAAAGAGCGAACATTAATCACACAGAAAGACAAACAGACACATAAAACAAATAACATCGGGAGCGGTAGACAAGATGGGGAGAGAGGGGGAAGGACACAAACACAACATTTGAGAGCAGGGACCGAGAGACATGGAGACATCGAAAGAACTGTGGGAGGGAGAGGGCTTTGGGGGGAAGGCACGGGAAGGGTGGGGGTGGGAGAGGTATAAAACATATGGACACTGCCAGGACTTCCAGGAAAGAAGTTGGAATTTCAAACAAGGTGGATCTGGGGTGAATTAGTGGGGGTAGAAAAGATCAAGGTTTTGGATGGGGGAAGATAAGAGATGGTGGTGAACAGCTGTTTTAAAGACCTGGAGGGAGGAGTGTGATTGAAGTGAGTGTGGGAGTTTGTTCCAGAGGCGGGAGAAAAGAGGATTGAAAGAGTGAAGGTGAGCAGCGAGCCGAGATTTCAGCAGTTTAACCATCAGAGGGTGGCTGGCAGATCTTGTGCGACCTGTAGGAATATTTGGGGGACAGAGCACAGAGAGAGCTGGGGGAGCAAGGCCGGAGAGGAGTCGGTAGAAGACAGAAAGACCACCTACCTGCCTGCGGTGAGTGAGTGAAAGGCCCTCAGAGATAGCTTCATCGCGGGAGATTCCAATGATTCTGAAAGCTTTGGATTCAACAGCGTGAAGCCGAGCCAGGTGTGAGGCAGGAGCACCAGCCCATAGGGGAGAACAGTATTCCATTGAGCTGCGGATGAAAGCCTTGTATGTGGTGAGGAGCTCAGGTGTGCCTAGGAAGGACTTCGCACGACGGAGGATGCCCAGTCGGCGACTGGCTTTGGAGGCCAGCTTGGAAATGTGGTTTTCCCAAGAAAGATCATGGCAGATAGTGAGACCCAAAAGCTTGAGCGACAGAACTTCTTGGAGAGGATTGTTGAGAAAGTAGATGGGAGGGTTGTCCAGTCGATCTTTTCGGAGAGACATAGTAAGAGTGTGAGATTTGTCAGGATTGAAAGACATGTTCCACTTGTTTGACCAGTCTGTGATTTTGTCCAGGTTTTCAGAGAGTGAGGAGGCTGCAGACTGCCGATCTGAGGGAAGAGGAATGGAGCGGCAGAGAGTGGAGTCATCAGCAAAGAGATAGAGAGGATTTTCCAGAGAGTCGGAGAGATCATTGATAAAGACCAGAAAAAGCACAGGGCCCAGCACACTGCCTTGGGGAACTCCAGCCTGAACAGGAAGGGGAGATGAGAGAAATCCATTCAGGGCCACACGTTGACTACGACCAGAGAGGAAGTCCGCAAGCCATGCATGGAGATTTCCATGGATACCATAGGAGGAGAGTTTGGTGAGCAGAGCTGGGTGCCAGACCGTATCGAAGGCACGTGATATGTCAAGGGAGACAGCTCTGATTTCCTGTTTGTCATTGAGGACCTCCATCCATTGTTGAGACAGCAGAAGCAGCATGTCCAGAGTAGAGTGACCTGGTCTGAAACCAAATTGATGATCAGAGATCAAGCCATTGGAGAAGAGGAAAGATTTCATATCCGAAGCAATGATGGATTCCATGACTTTGCTGATAATTGGGAGCAGGCTGATTGGTCTGTAGTTGCAAGGATCTGTTTTTGCACCTTTTTTGTGTAAAGCGGTCATGTTTGCTGATTTCCAGGATGCTGGCAGATGACCTTGAGCAAAAGATAGGGTGAAAAGAACAGAGAGAGGGTGAGATAGAGCGGCAGAGCAGGATTTTAGGACCCGTGGGCTGATGCCGTCTGGTCCAGTTGCAGAATCAGAGTCGAGGTTTGACAAAAACTCCTCCACCTTGTCAGGAGAGAAGGACACAGAGTCCAGGAGCAGTTGGGTTCGACTGGGAAGGGTGGGAACAGAGAGAGATGGGTTTGGGACTAAGGATTTTGAGGCAAACACAGAGTTGAGGCATTCGGCTTTGTCACGTGCGATGTCAACTGTGTGGCCATTTGAGGCCAACTGTGTGGCCAACTGGGTGGCCAATTGATTAATTATTTATTGATTAATCAATTAATTATTTAATTTTTTATTAATGACTTATTTAATTACATTTCTAAAAGATAGGTCTTCATATGAAGCATTCGTGGTTTAGTTATGCTATTAGCCAATTGATTAAGAAAATATTTTGTGATAATCTTTTCTTGATTTTAATTATACAATTAATTGATCAATTAGCGTACACCTCTCCCTCCCAATGCAGCCTCTATGAGCTGCACTGCGGTATTGCCGGGCGCCTCTGGCGCCCCGGCAATGCCGCGCTGTAGGATATTTAATTATTTGGCAAGGGGGCGGTGTACTTTGAATGTATGTGTACTTGTTTTCTTTCTTGTTTGTTTGTCCGGGCGATATCTCAGCCATCCTTTGAGGTAGGAAGCTGAAATTTCGGCACAATAGTGACCAAGTCCTTTGTCAAAAACGGTATGTTTTGTTTTTTGATTAATCAATTAATTGAGGAGTTATTTAACTATTAGCGATTAATTAAGTACTTATTTAATTAATCAAATTTCCTTTCTCTTCTGACCATAAACTCAGGCACCTTTTGAGTTAGGAAGCTGATATTTGGACATGCCAATGACCAGGTGATTTGGCTGCAAAGGCTATTTTTGATTTATTAATTAATCAATTAATTATTTAATTATTTGATTAATGACAAATTTTTTTTCTTCTTCTAAGTTACAGATTCTGATGAAATGGTGGTGGTTTATGTGTTCTACGACCGAATTGATTAATAATTTAATTTTTTAATGATTATTATTTATTTATTTTCATTATTAATCATTTTATTATTTTCTTTCTCATTTGGCCAATATCTCAGGCACCTTTTGAGCTGGGAAGCTAATATTTGGACATGACAGTGACCAAGTGATGTGGCTATCAACGATATTTTAGATTTATTGATTAATCATTTAATCGATTAATTATTTATTGATTAATCGATTAATTATTATTTATTGATTAATCCATTAATTATTTAATTTTTTATTAATGCCTTATTTAATTAAATTTCTAAAAGATACATTTTTGGATGAAGCATGAGTGGTTTAGTTATGCTATTAGCCAATTGATTAAGAAAATATTTTGTGATAATTTTTATTGATTTTAATTATACAATTAATCAATTAGTGTACACCTCTCCCTCCCAATGCAGCCTCTATGAGCTGTACTGCGGTATTGCCGGGCGCCGGAGGTGCCCCACTGCCCCAGCAATGTCGCGCTGTAGGATATTTAATTATTTGGCATGGGGGCGGTGTACTTTGAATGTATCTGTACTTGTTTTTAATCTTCTGTGTATGGCGTCCGTCATCCATGAACGCAACTAACTGTTGGTCTGTGATTAACTGGAAATGTTTCCCTAGAAGGAAATGACGCCACCGTCTGACGGCTTCAACGATCGCGCAAGCCTCCTTCTCGATAGCAGAATGTCGCCTTTCACTATCAGACAGTGTACGAGAGAAAAAGGCAACCGGCCTCCCAGCCTGATTGAGGGTAGCCGCTATAGCACAGTCCGAGGCGTCTGTCTCGATCATAAAAAGAATACTCTCGTTGATCGAGGTCACCACAGCACAAGCTTTGTCTGTTTTCAATAGCTGAAACGCAGACTTCACGGCTACGTTCAGTGGAAATAACTTACATTCCACCAAAGGCCTTATTTTTTCTGATTATACGGGGTATTCACTTTGAAAAGTGCGTGAACAGTCCCAGTACTCTGCTCAATGCCGCACAGTCGGTGGAAGGGGACATTTCGAGTAAAGGTTGTAGCCGAGCTGCCTCAGGTTGTATCTCCCCTCTGGTCACAGTGTACCCCAAAAGATCCACTGTCTGGACGGAGTAATTACACTTCTCTTCGTTGAAGGTCAGTCTGTATTTCTTCGTGACATCCACGAACCGCCGTAAATTCGAGTCATGTTCTATCTGGTCGCAGCCACATACGGTGACATTAATGACGTACACAAAAACATCTTTCAGTTGTACCCTGGTTAAAATGTCATCCATCACCCGTTGGAAACACGGAACCCCATTTGTGACTCCGAAAGGAATTATATGAAATTGATACAGCCTTTGACCCGATTTGAAAACTGTGTAAGGTCGATCATTCTCCCTGATAGGTATCTGGTGGTACGCACTTTGGAAGTCCAAGGTGCTGAATACCCTGTAGGTATTGTTATGAATTTTGGGTAGGGCATATATAGATCCAGGTAGATCTGCATAGGTAGGTGCTCCGATGATCGTGGGTAGCAAGAACCATCTCGATGTAAATAAGTAGAGGACCTGTCTAGCCCGGATGTCGGATAAGTTGGATATGTGTCCCCGCCACGGAGCATGTTAAGTAGGCATGTTAAGTAGTTGTAGGGAATATGTTAATTCCCCTGTGTGTCATTTCCCTCTGTGATCATACCTGTGTCCCATATGGCAACACACCATAGACATTAGTTAGGCCCACTAGTTACACCACACACACATTAATTAATTCCCCCATAATAATAAAACTCACCACAAGCTAGTTCGGGGCACTGCAGACGGAGCCGCAGCCAGCTACAACGCCAACCTGCATGGCAACACTCATTACTCAGGCAGGCAATAGCCACGCCCAGAAGGACTCGTGATCGACTGAGGGGAGGAGCATGAAGCGCTCGGCCAGTGGGAAGGGTCGGTGACGTGAGACGACGAGCCAGACCACGAACCGCGAGCCGACATTTTTCTTCTTGTGATTCTGGACACGATAGCGAACGGTCGCATTTTGGCTCGCCAGCATCAACATCCCTTTCTTCTTTTCTCGTGCTGGATTCCGTAGAGAGTGGTCGCATTTTGGCTTTGTGAGCGTCGACGTCCCCATTTTTTCTCTTGGTTGGACTGCCTCTTGCGCTGGGACCTTCTGCTTGCCCTGTACTCTCTTCTCTTCCTCGTGCGATGCTCTTTCCTCCTCCTCTTGCTACCTTCCTGACGCTGTCCTCTGCCCTTGGCTCGTGTCCCTCGTTCCGGACCTCGCGAGAAAATGATACGTGGAGAGCAGGCTCCACAAAGCGATCAGAGACGCCACCGGGAGACATGCCGAATTCTACAGACGGAGAGTGGCAGTTTTGCCAGGCAGAAACGATGCGTGGGCGAGCGCTGCTTGACAAGATTTGTAACGTGCTGAGGCCAAAGTGGGCGAGACGCCGGTGAGGCCTAGCGGCGCGTGGAACCGAGTGGATTGCGGCCTTCCTCCCACCAACACCGGAGTGCACACTCTGACTGGACGATCGCTGCCAAGGTGCCAATCGAGCTGAGTGCACGATAATTTACACATTTACTTTCCTTCCTTTTATATTCCCATTTGTTTGTGTTTAAGTCTGGTGTGGGGACGTCCTGATTTAGGATATTTAGTTACCGGCGCATTTCATTGTTATCGGCATCCGCGGCAATAAAGCCTTATTTATTTTCACTGTACATTTTAACTCGGATTCCCGTTTGAGTTTATTTCCTACAGGATCGGACTGCCCGGCGAGATCGTGTCAGGTAAAAGCTTCCCGCTTCTTCTTCCTATATCCTTCCTCCCCCGCGCATATATATAGTCAAATCTGCCATTGATTGTCGCCTCATTAATGCTCGTTTCCATCCGTGATTTCCCGGTCTTAACCGAGGGGGAGTCATGCGACAGTATATACCTCTCTGACCGTGTCATCCATCTTTGGTAGTGGGTAGGCGTCCAGTTGGGTAAAGCGAATGATCGTCTGAGAATAATCAATGACCATATGCTTCCGGTGATTAGGATAATTGACAATGAGCACTTGAGCCCCCCAGGGCGAGCTACTAGGCTTGATTATACCCTCATTTAGAAGCCGCTTGGTCTTGTCGGTGATAAATTGTGTATGTGGGCACGAATATCGCCGATATTTCTCAGTTATAGGGCGGCAATAAGGAGTTAGGCATGGGAACAGTGGGGGTGGTTCGATCGACATCTCCGTCAAGCTACATACGAAGAAGACTTTAGAGGGTTGTGCACTATCGAAGCGCATCTCGAAACGCCTGTGCCTATTCAAAAAATCATGTCCCAGGAGGACATCAGAGCATAGATTCGGCAATACCATCATTTTATCATCTGAGTACAGTATCTCGTTGCCTACAAAGTTCCCCACACAGAAGCCTTTGGAACTTTGCCATAGGGCAGCTGAAGCCAAATACACGCGCTGAGCGGCGGGCACCGTGGACCAGCCGTGTCTGCGAACAAGATCGTGGCTGACATAACTTTCACTGCTTCCAGTGTCGATCAAAGCGTCTGCCGCTTCGTCGTTAATCACCACAGGAATCATAGCCCTTGCCAGGTGGCGAGGCACAACCCCCAGAGCCGTCCTCAAGGCACGCATGCCCGCGAGCGTCGTTCGTCTGGTCTTAGTTGATCGACAAGCTTTGGCAAAATGTCCTTTCTTACCACAACTATTACACAGCGCATCTCTAGCGGGACATAAGCTCCTACGATGTCTGAGATTCCCGCAAAATAAACATTTCCTTTTGCAGCAGGGGTCCCGTCATCGCAGCAGGGGTCATGGCTGCCGTGGTAACCAAACCTCTCTCCTCGCCATCTGGATTCTCGTCAAGAAAATCCTGGCAAACGGCATGCGACAGACAACTGGACCCTGCAGGTGACACCGCATCTGAGCGTTTCTCGGCGATAGCAGCGTTCGCTGTCAAATAAGGTCGTCCGTATGTCTCCGATCGAGTCTGGGCCAGCTGCAAAACTCAGGCCCATGCGTACGCATCCTGAAAGGTCATATTCTCGGTCTCTAGCAGCCGGTGACGGATGGCCGGAAAAAGGAGATCAGTAATGAAAGCATCTCACATGAGATCATCGAGGGCGCCTGATCCAGCACTCCACAGTCCTTGCCGAGTTGTCGTAACTCCTGCCTATACTGTAGTCAGGTTCACTATGTTAACAAATATAATTTCGTTCAAAATTTTGGTAGATTAGCAAAACTATACATTTTTGGAATATTCAGAGCATGAGGAATCCAAAAATTAATGTTTACATTTGCGTAGACACCTTTGCGAAAATGACACTCAGGACAGTGATGAAGATAGTCAGGTTCACTATGTTAACAAATATAATTTCGTTCCAAATTTTGGTAGATTAGCAAACCTGTACATTTTTGGAATCTTCAGAGCATGGAGAATCTGAAAATCAATGTTGGCATTTGCACAGACACCTGCATGGCCGCCATTTTGGATTTTGAAAATGGCCGCCATAAAATACATATTTTGCGTGATCTCAGCTTCTCGTCAACCTAGAGACTTAATTAAATATGCTAATCCTATGTTTTCTGGGTCAAGGAATCCAATAAAGGCCTCAAAATAGTGCTCAGGATTATAGAAAAGCAACAAACAAAGGTAATTGAAAACCATTGTCTTTATATTTGTGATATAACTGTATTACATAATACATGATATTGCAAGTCCTTTGAAGTTATAGGTTGTTATAGGAAGTTATAGGTAGTATCAGATTGAACTATAAGTCCTATACACAGGATCTACGAGGTCTATACCATTCAGGAATATGCTTTTACAGATCTTCATCACTGTCCTGAGTGTCATTTTCGCAAAGGTGTCTACGCAAATGTAAACATTAATTTTTGGATTCCTCATGCTCTGAATATTCCAAAAATGTATAGTTTTGCTAATCTACCAAAATTTTGAACGAAAAAACATAGTGAACCTGACTACTGCTCCAAAGTCTGAGCAGCATCTTGCCGGCGTGTAGCGAGCAAATGTCGAGCGTAAATAGTGCTTCGTGGTTTTACATAAAGAGCTCGTCGAGCTGCTACAGAATCGGTGTAAGTTTCACAGTTGGAGAAATATTCATAGACATCGCTGGACACGTTGCAAATGAAAAATCACTCATAGAGTGACACTTGGCAAAACAGAACAAAGTAGAATGGCACTCAGTCGAGCATCCTTTTGACTTCAAAAATAATTTGTGGTAGAATTCAGTGACCTGATATGCAAATCGTCTTCAAAATTTAAGTTAATCGGATGAAAATTGACAAGTTTAGAAATTTGGCTTATGTTGACCTTTTGGCCTATGTTGACCTCAAAAATAGTTGGTGGTTGGTTTCAGTAAGCTGATATGCAAATCATATTCAGATTTCAAATAATGGGATGAAAATTGAGGATTTAGAAATTTAGAAAAGTGGTTGACCTTTGGCCTATGTTGACCTTATGACCTATTGATCTCAAAAATAGTTGGTGGTTGAATTCAATTGGCTGATATGACAATCCTTTTCAAATTTCAAGTCATTCGGATGAAAATTGAGGATTTTAGAAATTTCAAAAAAGTGGTTTACCTTTTGCCTATGTTGACCCTGTGACCTATGTTGACCTCAAAAATAGTTGTTGGTTGAATTCAGCAAACTGATATGTAAGTCCCATTCAATTTTCAAGTCAATCGGATGAAAATTTAGGATTTTAGAAATTTGATATTGTTGTTGACCTTTGGCCTATGTCGACCTTTTGGCCTATGTTGATCTCAAAAATAGTTGGTAGTTGAATTCAGTTAGCCAATATGTAATTCCTATTCAAATTTCAAATCAATCGGATGAAAATTGAGGATTTTAGAAACTTGGAAAAAAGTGGTTGACCTTTGGCCTATGTTGACCTTTTGACCTCAAAAATATATAGGATTTTGTCGAACCACGAACTCTACCATTTGGTGAAGTTTCGTGAACATCGGTTTAAAATTGTGAGCTGTAGGCAAGTATAAGTGAGCCGACAGACAAACACACACACACACAAAGAAACACACAAACCTGAGTGATCAACATACCTGCAAAAAAAAAACATGCAATACAAACAGACTTAAATGCAATAACCTCTCCTCTGGCGAGAGTAATAAACCAGTGTCTCGATGCAATCTCTTGCCTTCCATGGTGACAGTCAGATTAAAGTCTTGGAGTACTTCAAAATAATTTAATACCGACATTATTTGCTAACTGGTATCCCCACCCAGGTCAAGCTAACTAAAGTATCAAACAAGACCGGCTACGCCACTGTCAGACTTACGGTCTCGTTTATATTATATGGGAATTAATTAAATAGCCTGAAACTCGCTTCTAATTACACTACAGTCACGGGAAAAAGTAAGTACACCCCATGTAAAGTTTTCACTTTTTCAACATATTTCAACATACAGCTATTTGATCTTCATTTCAACAATATTGACAGATAAAGGTGATATAATATAACAAATATCATGAAACATTTACATTTTGTAGTCCATTGTATAATTTAAATAAACATAAATGCAAATTTCGCATGTGGAAAAAGTAAGTACACCCCTACATTTATCACTACTTCAAATACCTAAAATTAGAATCAGGTGCACCAGCTCAGGTGCAAATGATGAGAACATCGTTAGAGAGGATCTTGGAGGAACCTGTCTTATTTAAACCTCAGACATCTAGTTTGGTTTGCTCTTTGTTGTTGAAGTGTGCGGCGTCACCATACCTAGATCAAAATAGCTCTCTGAGGCCTTCAGAAAGAAGGTTATGGATGCCTACGACTCTGGGAAGGGATTTAAAAAGATCTCCAAACAATTTGAAATCAATCATTCGACTGTCCGGAAGATCATCTACAAGTGGAGAAGATTCCAAACAACTGCCAACTTGTTCAGGCCAGGCCGCCCCAGCAAGTTCAGCCCGAGAGCAGACCGCAAAATGCTGAAATAAGTCTCCAAGAACCCCAGAATGTCATCACGGGACCTACAGGTAGCTCTTGCCACTGTTGATGTCAAAGTGCACGAGTCGACCATGAGAAAGAGGCTGCACAAATTTGATCTACATGGGAGGTGTGCCAGGAGGAAACCTTTGCTGTCCAGAAAGAACATCAGGGCAAGACTAAAGTTTGCCAATGAACACCGAGGCAAAGACCAGCACTTCTGGAACAATGTGCTCTGGACAGATGAGTCAAAGGTAGAGCTATTTGGCCACAGTACCAGAAGACATGTTTGGCGAAAACCAAAGACAGCATTTGACCACAAGAACCTGATACCAACTGCAAAGCATGGTGGTGGAAATATTATGGTTTGGGGCAGCTTTGCTGCATCAGGGCCTGGGCAGCTCACCATCATAGAATCCACTATGAATTCTTCATTGTACCAGAGGGTGCTTGAGGATAATGTGAGGCCATCTGTCGGGAATTTGAAGCTCAACTGAAAGTGGACCTTGCAACATGACAATGTTGTGACAACATGACAATGACCCTAAACATACCAGTAAATCCACCAAGGAATGGCTGAAAAGAAAGAAATGGAGGGTTCTGGAATGGCCAAGTCAAAGCCCGGATCTAAATCCCATCGAGATGTTGTGGGGGGATTTGAAACGAGCTGTGCATGCAAGAAACCCCTCAAACATCGCACAGCTGAAAGAATTCTGCATGGAGGAGTGGGCAAAAATTTCTCCCAGTCGATGTCAGAGACAGGTAGACAGTTATAAGAAACGCCGACTTGAGGTGTGCCAGGAGGAAACCTTTGCTGTCCAGAAAGAACATCAGGGCAAGAGTAAAGTTTGCCAATGAACACCGAGGCAAAGACCAGCACTTCTGGAACAATGTGCTCTGGACAGATGAGTCAAAGGTAGAGCTATTTGGCCACAGTACCAGAAGACATATTCGGCGAAAACCAAAGACAGCATTTGACCACAAGAACCTGATACCAACTGTAAAGCATGGTGGTGGAAATATTATGGTTTGGGGCAGCTTTGCTGCATCAGGGCCTGGGCAGCTCACCATCATAGAATCCACGATGAATTCTTCAATGTACCAGAGGGTGCTTAGGGATAATGTGAGGCCATCTGTTGGGAATTTGAAGCTCAACTGAAAGTGGACCTTGCAACATGACAATGACCCTAAACATACCAGTAAATCCACCAAGGAATGGTTGAAAAGAAAGAAATGGAGGGTTCTGGAATGGCCAAGTCAAAGCCCGGATCTAAATCCCATCGAGATGTTGTGGGGGAATTTGAAACGAGTGGTGCATGCAAGAAAACCCTCAAACATCGCAAAGCTGAAAGAATTCTGCATGGAGGAGTGGGCAAAAATTTCTCCCAGTCGATGTCAGAGACTGGTAGACAGTTATAAGAAATGCCTACTTGAGGTTGTGTCTGCCAAAGGGGGCAATACCACCTATTAGAGCCAAGGGTGTACTTACTTTTTCCACATGCGAAATTTGCATTTATGTTTATTTAAATTATACAATGGACGACAAAATGTAAATGTTTCATGATATTTGTTCTATTATATCACTTTTATCTATCAATATTGTTGAAATGAAGATCAAATAGCTGTATGTTGAAATATGTTGAAAAAGTCAAAACTTTACATGGGGTGTACTTACTTTTTCACGTGACTGTATATTGGTCGGTTGCGTTGGTTATTCTGTCGGTTTGTTAGACTGTCTGTCTGTCAATTGCCTCGAGGTCACAATTCTAAACGGATGGTCATGAAACTTTACCAAGCTGTACATGTAGTCCCAACTGAGAAGCCTATTTATTTTTAGGTGAAAGGTCAAAGATCATCTTGAAGTCAAATTTCTAAAATCGTCATTTTTCATCCGATTGACTTCAAAGTTAACCAGGATTTGCATATTGGGTTATTGAATTGGGAAACCAACTGTTTTTGAGGTCAACCAACTCCCCCCACCTCCTCCCCCCAAGCCCTCTCCCTCCCACACATCTCCCGATGTCCCTGCTCTCAAATGTTGTGTTTGTGTGCTTCCCGTTCTCTCCCCATCGTCTACCACTTCCCTTATTACAGACTTCGCATTTAATATGGAATATTTTTTTTGTGGGGGTGAACTTACTTTTCAAGATGTCTTAGAACCAAAAGTTCATTGGAATTATGTTGAATTTATTCTAGATTTTGTTAATGTGACCTTTAAAAGAAACAAAAAACACATTTGACATTTCGAAGCAAATAAATTGATCCTTGAAAGTGATGTGAACTGATATCGAACTCAATTCATGGACAGTACTGTGTTAAACATCTGTACGTTTTCCAGAAGTATCTCTTTATTTTGCACATTAGCCAAATTTTTTTTCAACAAAAACAAAAGCTAAATTATGACTGGGATTACGGACAGTAAAATTACAGTTCAGTACTGCGTGTAACCCCCACGAGCATTCAGGAGAGCACGTACACGTCGAGGCATGCTGTTCACGAGATTTGCCAAGGTTTGGACAGGAATCGCTTGCCATGCAGTGACAATAGTCTGCTGCAATTCATGCACAGAGGTCGGCTGCTGGTCCAAGTGGTCGATTTGAGGCGTTAATTCTGCCCACAAGTTCTCTATCGGATTCATATCCGGGGACATGGCAGGCAACTCCATATGCTCTACACCACGGTCAGCAAGAAAGTGTTGGATCATGCGAGCACGATGAGGCCATGCATTGTCATCTTGGAAGACAAAGTTTCCTCGAAAGGCTGCACGAGCAAATGGAAGCAATGTTCCTTCCAGAATGACCCTGTACTTGAACTGGTTCAGGTTTCCATTCAGAACAACCAGGTCAGTTTTGCCCCCTGCATGAAAAGCAGCCCAAACGGTCACCCCACCACCTCCAGCTTGCACTCTTGGCACTATACAATCTTCGTTGTGGGCTTCATGCACTTGTCTGCACACTCGGACACGGCCATCTTGACGATAGACCAGAAATCTAGACTCGCCACTGAAGGTCACGTGATTCCAGTGTCCTGGCTGCCATTGACGGTGCTCTCTGGCCCACTGCAATCGGCGCTGGCTGTGTTGTCTGGTCAGGCGTGGCTTTCTCAGGGGACGCCTGGCACGATAGCCTGCTTGAACCAGTCGTTGGTTGACTAGCCTTCTGGATACAGGCACATTTGTCAGTTGCTGCCACTCAGCCCTAAGCCGATTAGCTGACTTGGTACGGCCATTGCAGACTAACCGGTGCAGCTGGCGATCATCTCTCCTTGTGGTTCTGCGTGGACGTCCTGGCCTCGGTATTGGAGTAGGAACAGCCCTCTGAGCATTTCGGTTCAGGATCTTTGACACCTGACCTTGAGTGATGCCATACTGCCGAGCAATAACACGCTGTTTCATGCCGTAATTTCGTAAAGCCACCACTCCATGACAAACAGCATTGTCGAGTTGACGGACCATCTCCAGAGGAAGCGGCAATAACTTTTGTAGACGTGCAGCAGTTGTTCTCCACTAATACAGAACGCAACAACCCTTGTATACCCGACTGTGAAGCCAATCATCAAATGCACCTGTCCGTACATTTTGCCACACCACCTGTGATATAATCCTGTTGTTGAATTCTTGCCGTGACAGACAATCAGTGACATGGTTCTTTTAACAAATAAATCACCAAAGTGTTAAAGAAACTCACCAGATTGATATACTGAGTTAAGAAAGTAAAGCCAAGTCAAGAAAAAAAAATAATTCCATATTAAATGCCAAGTCTGTATATGTTTTAGGTGTCTGTTTGATTTTTTTTGTGTGATAAATGTTAGCTCTTTCATGAGCCTCGATCCTGTATACAAGAAAACAACAACAAAAAAAGGTTAACTCACGGTCAAACTTCTAAAATCATCAAATTTCATTTGAAAGTCGTCAATTTTCATCCGATTAACCTGAAAAGTAAAGAGCAATTGCATTGAATTGGGAAAGCAAGTATTTTTGAGTTCAAAGGTCAACTCAAGGTCAAACTTCTAAAATCATCAACTTTCATCTGAAAAATAATAAATTGCCATCCCACTGAACTGAGCTTTGATGAAGATCGGCAATTTTAAGCGAATAAAATGGACAATTAGATGCATCGATGCAAACTTTTGGGGGGGGGGGGGGTGGAGGGTGGGGGGAAGGGGGTGGATTTTGCATGTATCGTGCTCTGTCCGATGTCTTTCTTGTTTATACTTGGCACTTATTTTTTTTGTCAAGTATGTTGATCACTCCAGTTTGTGTTTGTGTTTGTTACTGGCAAAAATATTGTATTTCGACAAGTATGTTCGTCACTCGGGTTTGTGTGTGTGTTTGTCTATCCGCTCACTTATACTTGCCTACAGGTCACAATTTTAAACCGATCTTCCCGAAACTTCACCAATTTGTAAAGTTCGTGGTCCGACAAAATCCTATATATTTTTGAGGTCAAAAGGTCAACATAGGCCAAGGGTCAACAACCCTTTATCAAATTCCTAAAATCCTAAATTTTCATCCGATTGGTTTGAAATTTGAATAGGATTTTCATATCAGCTAACTAAATTCAACCACCAACTATTTTTGAGATCAGCATAGGCCAAAAGTTCAACATAGGCCAAAGATCATCCACTTTTTTCAGATTTCTAAAATCCTCAATTTTCATCAGATTCACTTGAAATTTGAATGGGATTTACATATCAGATAACTGAATTCAACAACAACTATTTTAGAGATCAGCATAGGCCAAAGGCCAACAACAATTTCATATTTCTAAAATCCTCAATTTTCATCAGATTCATTTGAAATTTGAATGAGGTTTTCATATCAGCTAACTGAATTCAACCACCAACTATTTTTGAGATTGGCATAGGCCAAAAGGTCAACACAGACCAAAGGTCAACAACAATTTCAGATTTCTAAGATTCTCAATTTTCATCCGATTTTCTTGGTTGGTTTGGTTCGTAAGAGTGTGAGATTTGTCAGGATTGCATTTGACAAAGAACCCACGGCAGTGATCTGTCATTGCATATCTTGCAGGTTTAAACGCAGAGATGGTGAACTTTTAAAAACATGCTTGTTTAAACACACACACACACCAGATTCACATCACATCACATCACACACACACACAAACACACACACACACACACACACACACACACGTAGACACGAAAACATCTATACACATACACACAAATATGTATGTACACGCACAAACATGTATACACATATAAACATGTGTACACATACAAGCACACATGTACACACATCGAGGCACGCACAAACACGTACATGTAGCATAAACACATACACACGGAAATGTATTGTACACACAAACATGTAGCGCGCGCACACACACACACACACACACACACACACACACACGTAGCATGCACACAAACATGCTATCGTACACACAAACATGTAGCATGCACACATACACAAAAACACATAGCACACACACACAGAAACATGTAGCATGCACACATACACAAAAACACATAGCACACACACACAGAAACATGTAGCATGCACACATACACAAAAACATGCTAGTGTACACACAAACATGTAGCATACATACACACACATACATACACAAACATGTACACACAATAATATACACATGTACACACACACAAACATGTACACACATACACATAAACATGTACACACATAAAAACATATACACACGTACACACACAGATGCATGTACACACAAACATGTACACAAGTATACATACATACACACACACACACACACACACACACACACACACACACACACGAAGGTGGATACACACGAAGGTCCTGGAAGGACTCCGTTCCACCTTCTGCAACCTGCATTTGGAGATAACAACAAACACGTTTCGTCGGAACGGAGTAGAGTAGCTCATACGTCGTACACCGATCTCGTGTACCGACGCGCGTACGCGTGCCCTTGCGAAGCAGTTTCGCCCGTTCCACCGCGCAGACTCCTGGGCGGGCCGCTAGGGGGCGGCACCGAGCCATAAGTACTCCCTCCCCCTCCCATCCCCCCCCCTCCAGCCCTCGCTCTGCTGTTTCTTCGCGCCGAGCCGGCCAGAAGGCCGACATTGCCGCCTCCACGTTCCCGAGGCCCACTCTTTCCTTCCTCTCGTCTCCGCGACGTTCGACTCTCCCATCTCGCGGACACTCCGAGGAATAACTTTTCCCTCCTTTTTTTTTTTAACTGTTATAATTTTCGTTCTCTCGTTTCCCCTCTACCCCCACCCCTCCGCTCTTCTCTTGTTCGTTGTTGAACGCCGAGATGGACATGAAGAAGCGAGTTCACCTGGAGTTGCGGAACAGGACGCCCTCGGACGTAAGGATCCCGTTTATGAAGCGATTGTTTGTATTAACCGTTTCAAGCCTGGCGCGCGCCCTCCCGACGTGTGCTCCTCGCGTTCCGCGCGCGCGACTCGCGACCCCCTTTTCCCTTTCCTCTTCCTCCTCGTTCCCTATCCCCGACTCCACGAGGCGACCGTCTCCCGCCCCCATCTCGACCACCCGGACCCGTTAAACTTTTGTTGTTGTGTCTCTTCTCCGCCGAATCGTGTCTCGTGCGCCGCGCGCCGCCATGGTCCGGGCAAATCCCGCGCTTTGGCGGATCCTCGGGTAACCTGTTGTTCGTCCCCGAAAGGCGGGAACGGGTCCCGGCTCGACGGTAGCCACGGCGGGAGAGACGAGGCGACATTGTGCGGCCTGACGGAGGGCGGGGAGGCGAGTGGCGCAGCAGACACACGGACGTGTCCCTCTCGCTGTCCGCCGACACGATCCCCGTCCCGCTCGAGGTGTCGCTTCCCGGCCACGTGTTTCAAACTTTAAAGTTTTTTTTTTTTTTTTTTGAGCGCGGACGTGACCCCTCGAAACAAAGCACGGGCGGAGGTCGGCCGGCTCAGCTATGGTGTGGCGCAATGGAGGCGACGATCGAGAGGGGCGGGGGTCGCGGCCGCCACGGAATAGGCGCGGAGAGCTGGGTTAGGGCGCGATTTTGGACGACCCGAGGATGCCGGACGACGACCGCGTGGGGACCGCACGGACGAGCGCGGCGTGGGGGACGCACGGGCTGCGTAGGCGGGAAGGTGAATTCGAGCTTTAGGAGACGTCTCCGTCTCCCTCCCGATGTCGCTCGGATTTTCTCCCCGAACGTGTGTTCGTCGAATTGCTCGTTTGTTTAAGCTGTGCTTTCGTCTAATCGTCTGTAAAAGGGGTCGCGGGTAATCTCGACAACGTGCTCGGTATGGCGGCGAGCCGCGCGGAACGCAGTGCGCAGGCGCCTTGTGGGCGAGTCACGTGGGACGGAGTTTTGTGCGGGAGACGTTGCGTTCGCGTGACGTCACGCTTTGGTGAAGAAGAGGCACAAGGTTGTGCACGTGATCGCAGTGCAATATCACGGTGATCGAGAGGGCGGGAGGGTGCTCGCGTTAGCGGTCAGACCATTCGAGCATCGAATGCCTCGAGTTTGTTCTACGACGAACCGAAGAGGTTGATAACGTATTGAAGCCCAGCTCGAGGTCGAGGAGGCATTTCGATCACCAGAGAGAATCGCTGCGCGGTTTTTCGTTGCGCATTACGGGCGCCATTTTGAGACTTTAACCCTCGCAGAGTCGACTCACTTGCGTTTATTTTTGGCAACTGGCTCTCTCTCTGTTCTGTGTCGCATAATTTTTTTTCCAGTTATACAATCGTATTTTTATTTATTTATTGTAAATTGCCCAACTTCATGCAAATACTTAATTTGCCATATTCACTAAAACGTTGCTTCACAAACAAAACATTGAAACCACACGTTTTACCGAACCACACGCAGGCAATCACCAAACGCAGGCCCCTCTTTACCTCACCATACGCAGGCACCTCTGTTTACCTCACCAAACGCAGGCCCCTCTCTTTACCTCACCAAACGCAGGCTCCTCTCTTTACCTCACCATACGCAGGCACCTCTGTTTACCTCACCATACGCAGGCCCCTCTTTACCTCACCATACGCAGGCACCTCTGTTTACCTCACCAAACGCAGGCTCCTCTCTTTACCTCACCATACGCAGGCACCTCTGTTTACCTCACCATACGCAGGCACCTCTGTTTACCTCACCATACGCAGGCTCCTCTTTACCTCACCACACGCAGGCTCCTCTACCTCACCACATGCAGACTCTTCTCTTTACCCCACCACACACAGGCTCCTCTTTACCTCACCACACGCAGCCGCCTCTACCTCACCACATGCAGACTCTTCTCTTTACCTCACCACACACAGGCTCCTCTTTACCTCACCACACACAGGCTCCTCTTTACCTCACCACGCACGGGCGCCTCTCTCTACCTCATCACACGCAGGGCCCTCTCTTTACCTCACTCTAGGTCACAAACGCTCTTTCTTCTCTCCTTATCTCAACACGTACAAGCCCCTCTCTTTCACCACCACATGAGGACCTCTGTGTCTGTCTCTGTCTCTGTCTGTCTCTGCCTTTGTCTGTCTCTGCCTCTGCCTCTCTCTCTCTCTCTCTCATCATGTAAAGCTCCTGTCCATCCCACCACATAATGTTCCTCTCTCGATCCCACCACATAATGTTCCCCTCTCTACCCCACCACATAATGTTCCTCTCTACCCCACCACATAATGTTGCTCTCTACCCCACCACATAATGTTGCTCTCTACCCCACCACATAATGTTCCTCTCTCTATCCCACCACATAATGTTCCTCTCTCTATCCCACCACATAATGTTCCTCTCTCTATCCCACCACATAATGTTCCTCTCTCGATCCCACCACATAATGTTCCTCTCTCTACCCCACCACATAATGTTCCTCTCTCTACCCCACCACATAATGTTCCTCTCTCTATCCCACCACATAATGTTCCTCTCTCTATCCAACCACATAATGTTCCCCTCTCTACCCCACCACATAATTTTCCTCTCTCTATCCCACCACATAATGTTCCTCTCTCTACCCCACCACATAATGTTGTGCTCTATCCCACCACATAATGTTCCTCTCTCTATCCCACCACATAAAGTTCCTCTCTCGATCCCACCACATAATGTTCCTCTCTCTACCCCACCACATAATGTTCCCCTCTCTACCCCACCACATAATGTTCCTCTCTCGATCCCACCACATAATGTTCCTCTCTCTACCCCACCACATAATGTTGCGCTCTATCCCACCACATAATGTTCCTCTCTCCACCCCACCACATAATGTTCCTCTCTCTATCCCACCACATAATGTTCCTCTCTCTATCCCACCACATAATGTTCCTCTCTCTATCCAACCACATAATGTTCCTCTCTCTATCCCACCACATAATGTTCCTCTCTCTATCCAACCACATAATGTTCCCCTCTCTATCCCACCACATAATGTTCCTCTCTCTACCCCACCACATAATGTTGCGCTCTATCCCACCACATAATGTTCCTCTCTCTACCCCACCACATAATGTTCCTCTCTCTATCCCACCACATAATGTTCCTCTCTCTATCCCACCACATAATGTTCCTCTCTCTATCCAACCACATAATGTTCCCCTCTCTACCCCACCACATAATGTTCCCCTCTCTACCCCACCACATAATGTTCCTCTCTCTATCCCACCACATAATGTTCCTCTCTCTATCCCACCACATAATGTTCCTCTCTCTACCCCACCACATAATGTTCCTCTCTCTACCCCACCACATAATGTTCCTCTCTCTGTCCCACCACATAATGTTCCTCTCTCTACCCCACCACATAATGTTCCTCTCTCTACCCCACCACATAATGTTCCTCTCTCTGTCCCACCACATAATGTTCCTCTCTACCCCACCACATAATGTTCCTCTCTCTACCCCACCACATAATGTTCCTCTCTCTGTCCCACCACATAATGTTCCACTCTCTACCCCACCACATAATGTTCCTCTCTCTACCCCACCACATAATGTTCCTCTCTCTACCCCACCACATAATGTTCCTCTCTCTACCCCACCACATAATGTTCCTCTCTACCCCACCACATAATGTTGCTCTCTATCCCACCACATAATGTTCCTCTCTCTACCCCACCACATAATGTTCCTCTCTCTACCCCACCTCATAATCTTCCTCTCTCTACCCCACCACATAATGTTCCTCTCTCTATCCCACCACATAATGTTCCTCTCTCTATCCCACCACATAATGTTCCTCTCTCTATCCCACCACATAATGTTCCTCTCTCTACCCCACCACATAATGTTCCTCTCTCTACCCCCACCACATAATGTACCTCTCTCTACCCCACCACATAATGTTCAACTCTCTATCCCACCACATAATGTACCTCTCTCTATCCCACCACATAATGTTGCTCTCTCTATCCCACCACATAATGTTCCTCTCTCTATCCCACCACATAATGTTCCTCTCTCTATCCCACCACATAATGTTCCTCTCTCTATCCCACCACATAATGTTCCTCTCTCTATCCCACCACATAATGTTCCTCTCTCTATCCCACCACATAATGTTCCTCTCTCTACCCCACCACATAATGTTCCACTCTCTATCCCACCACATAATGTTCCACTCTCTATCCCACCACATAATGTTCCACTCTCTATCCCACCACATAATGTTCCTCTCTCTACCCCACCACATAATGTTCCACTCTCTACCCCACCACATAATGTTCCTCTCTCTATCCCACCACATAATGTTCCTCTCTCTATCCCACCACATAATGTTCCACTCTATCCCACCACATAATGTTGCTCTCTCTATCCCACCACATAATGTTGCTCTCTCTATCCCACCACATAATGTTCCTCTCTCTATCCCACCACATAATGTTCCTCTCTCTACCCCACCACATAATGTTCCTCTCTCTACCCCACCACATAATGTTCCTCTCTCTACCCCACCACATAATGTTCCTCTCTCTACCCCACCACATAATGTTCCTCTCTCTACCCCACCACATAATGTACCTCTCTCTATCCCACCACATAATGATGCTCTCTCCATCCCACCACATAATGTTACTCTCTCTATCCCACCACATAATGTTCCTCTCTCTATCCCACCACATAATGTTCCTCTCTCTATCCCACCACATAATGTTCCTCTCTCTACCCCACCACATAATGTGCCTCTCTCTACCCCACCACATAATGTACCTCTCTGTCCCACCACATAATGTTGCGCTCTCTATCCCACCACATAATGTGCCTCTCTCTATCCCACCACATAATGTTCCTCTCTCTACCCCACCACATAATGTTCCACTCTCTACCCCACCACATAATGTTCCTCTCTCTATCCCACCACATAATGTTCCTCTCTCTATCCCACCACATAATGTTCCTCTCTCTACCCCACCACATAATGTTCCACTCTCTACCCCACCACATAATGTTCCTCTCTCTATCCCACCACATAATGTTCCTCTCTCTATCCCACCACATAATGTTCCACTCTATCCCACCACATAATGTTGCTCTCTCTATCCCACCACATAATGTTGCTCTCTCTATCCCACCACATAATGTTCCTCTCTCTATCCCACCACATAATGTTCCTCTCTCTACCCCACCACATAATGTTCCTCTCTCTACCCCACCACATAATGTTCCTCTCTCTACCCCACCACATAATGTTCCTCTCTCTACCCCACCACATAATGTTCCTCTCTCTACCCCACCACATAATGTACCTCTCTCTATCCCACCACATAATGATGCTCTCTCCATCCCACCACATAATGTTACTCTCTCTATCCCACCACATAATGTTCCTCTCTCTATCCCACCACATAATGTTCCTCTCTCTATCCCACCACATAATGTTCCTCTCTCTACCCCACCACATAATGTGCCTCTCTCTACCCCACCACATAATGTACCTCTCTGTCCCACCACATAATGTTGCGCTCTCTATCCCACCACATAATGTGCCTCTCTCTATCCCACCACATAATGTTGCTCTCTCTATCCCACCACATAATGTTCCTCTCTCTACCCCACCACATGCAGGTTCCTCCCTACCCCACCACACAGGCTCCTCTCTCTACTCCACCCCATACAGGCTCCTCTCACTACCCCATCACGAAGGCTCCTCCCTGTCCTATCACATAAAGTTCTTCTCTACCCCACCACACGCGGGGCCCTCCTTACCCCACCACACACAGGACCATCCTTACCCCACCACACACGGGGCCATCCTTACTCCACCACACGCTGGGCCATCCTTACTCCACCACACGCTGGGCCATCCTTACTCCACCACACGCTGGGCAATCCTTGCTCCACCACATGCTGGGCCATCCTTGCTCCACCACACGCTGGGCCATCCTTGCTCCACCACACGCTGGGCCATCCTTGCTCCACCACACGCTGGGCCATCCTTACTCCACCACACGTGGGGCCATCCTTACTCCACCACATGCGGGGCCATTCGTACCTCACCACATGTGGGAGCATCCCTACCCCACCACACACAGGCTCCTCTTTCAACCCTACCCCACACAGGGTCCTCGCCCTACTAGGCCTGTGCATATCCGTGTATTTTGATGAACATGCAAAGGGTCCGTTTGTTGATTGTGTACACGTGTAAACATTAAAATCAACCAAGTCACAACAAAACTAGAACGACAGTCTACGACATCACAACGTCGACCAACATGCCTCCGCCCACATTATTACTTCATGATAATGCTTGTACCAAGTTTGATTTAAATCCATTCAGCTGTTCTCAAGTTATCACATTTCTACCTGACATGACCTCTGACCTTTGACCTCTTGAGCCCAAAAATTAATCAGTTCATGCTTACATCATTATACTGTCACGCAACCGCCAAAATTTATATCTGGCGGTCGCGGATAGCCGATCACGAGGCTTTAACTCCGAGGCGGAAGCTCAATAGCGGATTCCAAAGTCTAATCTAAGCGCGCGGAATGGAGGGAAACAGCGCAAGTCCCCGCATCCTTATCTATCAAATAAATCAGGAAACTGCGTTCAGGTATTATGTACAAAAAGTAATACAAGGGTTTATTGGGAAAAGCAAGGACAGGAAAAGCACGCGCCGATAATAAATCTAATAAGAAGCCTAAATTGGGATCCCACACACAACAGATATCAAATACAAAAACGAGGGAGATTAATATGAAAATAAACATGTCTTTTGTTCAAAATGTACGCGGAGCTCTGGCTTATCTGTCTCGTTGTCTTCTTCCCGGCCTGGATGAATCCTCCGTCCGCCTCGCACGCCCCGCTAGGCCCGAGCCAACGCCCTCGCCGCTGCACACGTGGTCCGTGCACCAAGCTCCAAAGCACCACGAGATCCGTGCACCAATCTCCAAAACACCATGAGGTCCCATAGCAGGACAGTGAGCTTCACTCGGGCTACACCTCAGCCCAACTCGGGTTGGGGTCTCTGAACTGTGCTGCCAGGAATCCAACTGCTTGGGATCAACTACTGAACGACGAACTGCGCACTGCCAACTCCTGCTCAAAATGCGCACACGAACTCTCGATCCAACTGCCAGCATAGGCGTCCGGTGCTCACTCTCCTCGTGCTGAACTCAACTCAGGATCTCAACTCTGGATCCAACTCTCCTCTCAACTCAACTCCAGGCTCATCCGAACTCTTGACTCGGACCTCACTCAACGTGCTGAACTCTCTACTCTGGATCCAACTCTCCTCTCAACTCAACTCCAGGCTCATCCGAACTCTTGACTCAGACCTCACTCAACGTGCTGAACTCCCTACTGCCGAAAATGGCGTCCGACCCTCGGTAATATCTCCGGCCGATGATGTCACATTGGCACACTGCTCTGCCAATCAGAGCCTCCCCCGGCTCGCTGGCTCGTCCAGGGGCACGCCCACTGCGCTACTCACTCCCGTCCCTCCCATTCCTTGGTCACAGCACGTGCTATGCAAGGCGGGTAGACCTCTCGGAGGTGTAAATTGTGGCAGTGTTCCAGCCTGATTTCTTCCTAAGTCATGTCAGGGGAGAGGGCATCATTTAGTGTTGTACTAAAGGTCATAACTAATGTTTTAGTGGTGTGCAGTGCCAAAATGGACAAAGGTTTGATTACCAGGTGAGACATACAAGGGCTCTACTCATTATTTCCTTACACTAACTATCACCCGAATCTCCTGGTAGATTCACAATCATACATCTTAACCCGACAAACGCCTACACATGAAGAACTTATTACAGGTAGATTCCCTATCGCGACAGTCGAATACCTACCTATACAGATCTACCTGGCTCTAGATATTGCTTTACCCCCAGACATAACAATACATACCTGTACCAAGTTTTTAATTTCAATCCCTTCCGCTGTTCACAAGTTATCACATTTGTACCTGACATGACCTTTGGCCTTTGACCTCAGGGCCCCAAAATCTAATCTGTTAATCTTTACATCATTTTACATATCTGTGGCAAGTTTGAATTAGATCACTTTAGCCATTCTCAAGTTATAGATCTATTACAGACTTTTACCGTTGACCTCTTGACCCCAAAATTTAATCGGTTAATCTTTACATCATTATACATATGTGTACCAATTTTGAATTGGATTACTTCAGCTGTTCTCAAGTTATAGACCTATTACCATCTTTGACTTTGACCTTTGACCCCAATGTCGAATGAGTTAATCTTTACGTCATTATACATGACGTTATATACATTATACGTTGTATACATTATACATTATACATAATCTTTACGTCAAAATAGCCTATCACTAAATATTAAACTGATCGTGATTTTGCGTTATTCCATTCTCGGCTATTTTAACATGCATCAAGGGAAGCATGCCTCGGGGGAGGGGGGGAGGTAAAATGTGTTGCAACACCCCTTATCGGTGTATGAAAAAACATCCATAAACAACACGGCGACGATTAAAAATAAAAAAAATTGTAGTTCTCGGCTCTTTCCCCAACCAGCGTTAGAGGGCACTGATCTGATATAATAGGCTGGTGGCATAAACCCCACCCGAGGCTCCTCTCTGCCCCACCACACGCGGGCTCCTCTCTGCCCCACCACACGTGGGCTCCTCTCTGCCCCACCACACGTGGGCTCCTCTCTGCCCCACCACACGCGGGCTCCTCTCTGCCCCACCACACGTGGGCTCCTATCTGCCCCACCACACGCGGGCTCCTCTCTGCCCCACCACACGCGGGCTCCTCTCTGCCCCAACACACGCGGGCTCCTCTGCCCCAACACACGCGGGCTCCTCTGCCCCAACACACGCGGGCTCCTCTCTGCCCCACCACAAGCGGGCTCCTCTCTGCCCCACCACACGCGGGCTCCTCTCTGCCCCACCACACGCGGGCTCCTCTCTGCCCCACCACACGCGGGCTCCTCTCTGCCCCACCACAAGCGGGCTCCTCTCTGCCCCACCACAAGCGGGCTCCTCTCTGCCCCACCACAAGCGGGCTCCTCTCTGCCCCACCACAAGCGGGCTCCTCTCTGCCCCCACCACACGCGGGCTCCTCTCTGCCCCACCACACGCGGGCTCCTCTCTGCCCCACCACACGCGGGCTCCTCTCTGCCCCACCACACGCGGGCTCCTCTCTGCCCCACCACATGCGGGCTCCTCTCTGCCCCACCACACGCGGGCTACTCTCTGCCCCACCACACGCGCCTCCTCTCTGCCCCACCACACGCGCCTCCTCTCTGCCCCTCCACACGCGGGCTCGTCTCTCTCTGCCCCACCACACGCGGGCTCGTCTCTGCCCCACCACACGCGGGCTCGTCTCTGCCCCACCACACGCGCCTCCTCTCTGCCCCTCCACACGCGGGCTCGTCTCTCTGCCCCACCACACGCGGGCTCGTCTGCCCCACCACACGCGGGCTCGTCTGCCCCACCACACACGGGCTCCTCTCTGCCCCACGACACGCGGGCTCGTCTGCCTCCTTCCTCCAAATGCAGACTCCTTCCTCCCTCTTTCAAATGCAGAGACGTCTCTCCAAATGTCGACTCGTCCCTCCCTGTTCCAAATTCAGAGTACTTCCTTCCTCCTCTGAACACAATATCCTCCCTCCTATCATAGGCTCCTCCCTCACTTCTGCATGTACGCTTTTCCCTCATTTCCACACTTCCCTCACTTCCACACATGCAGGTTCTTCCCTACCATCCTCCTCCTCCTGCAGGCTCTTCCCCCAACCTATCTCACAATGTAGGCTTCTCCCTCACCCCCTCCAGACACAGGGTTTCTCCCCCTCTTCACACTCATGCTTCCCTACTTCCCAACCCTTGCCGCATCCAACCACTCTGTACCCCTGTGTCCTACCCAGACACAGGTATTGCCCTTCTTGTCCTTTAATTATTTTTTTGCATGATGTGCTTGGCACAACTCATTTGGGATAAGCCTTCAAGACAGGTGGTTGCCACTTGCCAGTGTAAGAAATTGCACTTCTTCTGAAGTCATTTTGCCCGAAAGCCCTGGGAATGTTTGGTGATGTCTGTTTCAATACTTTTGTAGGATAAATAGTTTAATTTTGAGAATAAGTAATGGAGGAAGCTAATGTTCCTTACCATGCGCAAGCTGCACTCTGTACCTGGAGCCTCTTGGCAATGACTTGGCACGGTTTAAGCTTTGCAAGAGTAAAAAGACATTCCCAGTAGATTCTCTTCACTCCTTTTGGAGAATCTTGTTTTGGGAGCAGCAACACACACTGATTATCACATTTACCTATAAATTTGTATTGCTCTAAATGGTCCATGTGGCAGTGATGCAAATCTTGCTTTTGTGTGCCTATCTAAGAGACAATGGTGGAGCTTATACATAAAGATGTGGAGGACATCAACATTGGGTGACCGATGTATGTTTTCATGAATTAATTACTGATTGTATATGCGAATAACATAGGACATCGTGACAAGGATCTAAAGAAACCCATATTAATACTGTATATATCTTCCAAATGCAGTTGGGAGCTGGCAAGCACTCGCCTCCAAGTCTTGCATCAGTTCTCATCTTGATTTGGCTTTAAACTACCACCCCTGATGTTTCGCATGCAGGGCGAGGCATCAATGTGTGCTCCGTCCATGGGAAGGGCGTTGAGCCACAGGAGATATCGGATAGTACCTGTCTTTGGGGGCCCTAAAAATCCTGCGGTAGTAGGCCAGATATTGCCGGTACCCCAGCCAACATTCTTGATGCCATCATTAGAATGTGAGGGCGGGCCAGCCAGTTCGTGAAAGACTTGTCCCCAAACCGTTCCCTGGGCGACCTTTGAATGAAGTAGTAGACCTCATGATGCAGTTATTCTCAAAGGGTTCACCAAGTAAGGTGCCATGTCTGTTTTTGTCACTCACTGGCTAATCTTTATTTTTCTCTGGCTTTGTACCTTGCTAGAATTATCAAGCTTTCATGTTTTGATACTCCATTGACACCTTTTGTCCAATTAGCGCTCTCGTTTTGTTTCTTTGCTACTCAGAAATCTCATTGAACAACTACACATAATTTCCCCTCCAGACTCCAGCCTTTCACTGACAATTTTGACCTTAACCATCACCAACTGATTTCCCCCTTATTGTGACGTTTTGTTTTTAATGACAATTGTGACGTCATTGGTCACGTGGTATGGCAGCCATCTTGGATTAAACGCAAATAATAATAAAAAAATTATCGGAAACCGCAGAATGGAAAAATTTGATACTTGGCACATTGTCAAGTACTCCCAATGAGCAACAAAAGCATGATAATGATGACGTAATCAGTGAAGTGGTATTCCAGCCAAAAATGTTTTAATCGAATACCTTATCCTAAAAATCTGAATTTGCATGTGCATGATCTATGGCCCATTTGTATTGAAATATTACATTTATGACATCACAGGTCACTTGGTTTGGCAGCCATATTGGATTTAACCTAAAACCACAACAAAATAAAAAAACATCTCCCAAACCACTGAAGAGATTGACTCAAAACTTTGTGTGTGTCATTGACTAGGAATGGCGATTAAAGGTTGATCACGAAAACGTCATCGGTCTCATGGTGTGGCAGCCATATTAGATTGAAGGAAAATATTAAATAATTATATCTCAGAAACCTCTTACCCTATCGATGCGAAACTTTACAAATGTCATCTAACACCATTGCTGCATATAGTTTGAAAATTATGACATCATGAGTCACATGGTTTGGCAGCCATCTTGGACAGAAAACGAACCTTATTCGATCAAGACGAAACTTCATAAATATGATCCCCTTCCCATCCATATGCAGAGTGTACATTTTTAATGTCATGTGGTTTCGCAGCCATATTAGCATGAAAGCCGATATATAAAATAAATCCTTCGAAACCACCTTACCGATCAATGTGAAACCTGTCATGTCTGGTTTGGCAGCCATCTTGGACAGAAAACGAACCTTATTCGATCAAGACGAAACTTCATAAATATGATCCCCTTCCCATCCATATGCAGAGTGTACATTTTTAATGTCATGTGGTTTCGCAGCCATATTAGCATGAAAGCCGATATATAAAATAAATCCTTCGAAACCACCTTACCGATCAATGTGAAACCTGTCATGTCTGGTTTGGCAGCCATCTTGGACAGAAAACGAACCTTATTCGATCAAGACGAAACTTCATAAATGTGATCCCCTACCCATCCATATGCAGAGTGTACATTTTTGATGTCGTATGTCATGTGGTTTCGCAGCCATATTAGCATGAAAGCCGATATTTAAAAAAAACCCTTTGAAGCCGCCTTACCGATCAATGTGAAACCTGTCATGTCTGGTTTGGCAGCCATCTTGCACAGAAAACGAACCTTATTCGATCAAGACGAAACTTCATAAATGTGATCCCCTACCCATCCATATGCAGAGTGTACATTTTTGATGTCGTATGTCATGTGGTTTCGCAGCCATATTAGCATGAAAGCCGATATTTAAAAAAAACCCTTTGAAGCCGCCTTACCGATCAATGTGAAACCTGTCATGTCTGGTAAAAATGTGATACTTGAGAACAGGTGAAGGGATTCAAATCAAACTCATTTATTTTTAGGACAGTCAACGAGGGCATCTACCCGTTATCACGGGCAGTGACTATGAGGAGGCATATTGGTGAAGCCGTTGCATTGGTCTAGTTTTTTATTTTGAAATTTTATGAATGGGAAACAGGTGCAATAAGGGTGCATTAAAGTCACTTGCCAGGAGCCACTTACAGTGCCCCTAGACTCACACAGCCAATCAGCAGCAGCTCGACTTGTCCCCAAGCCACATGAAGCATGATTGACGTTTGCTTTGTCTGGGTATTTATCGAGGTTAATAATGAAAATGTTTTTGTCCAAATCAAACTTTTTCTTGACCCCGTATTGCCCCAGTCCTTAGCAATTAACATAGTACTGTTTTCAACTTTGTGCGACCGGTGGTTTGGGATGAGATGCGAAACTGACGCACAAACACTGCATCTTATATATATTTTAAAGACATTCGGAGATGTCGGTGTTTTAAATGTGAATTACAAGGACATCAGGTAACTGGTGAGAACGTAGGTAGTACTGTATTTCCGATTTTAAATGTCAGCATCATGAGCCACGTGCTGAGCTTTTCTTTTTTGCTGCACCGGTCACATACACATGTTGATTTTATTCCTTGCACAGGTGAAGGAATTGGTGTTGGATAACTGTCGCTCGAACGATGGGAAGATCGAGGGTCTCACGGGCGAGTTCAGCGAACTTGAGTTCCTCAGTATGATCAATGTTGGTCTCATATCAGTTGTAAATCTCTCCAAACTCAACAAGCTGAAGAAGGTTAGTGGCTTTGATGGTCGTGCATTTGAAGCTTTTGGTACATTTTTTATTGAAGGGTGTGGGTTTGTTATAACACTTGAGCACATTTGAATGAGACTGATGTGAGGGGAACGGAGCCTGAGTTGTGGATTAAAATGAATATGAATGATCGTTTTAAGGCCATTTTCCCCGCTAGGGCGGGGGTTAGCCTTGCGGGCCCCATGACAATCATGGTTCCCTGTTTGAGGCGATGTTTTATGGCCGGATGCCCTTCCTGACGCCAACCCTTGGTCACGCTCTTACGATGCGCAGGGATACAGTGTACCTATTCTAAATCGGGGTACACACCGGGATCATTCATCCCAGCAAGCTGGTACTCAATTTGCCGACCTTGGAAGGATGACAGGCTGAGTCAACCCTCCTGGTGTTCATTTAACATCGACCGGGATTCGAACCCAGGATCCTAGGATCCCAAGCCGGCACCCTAACCGCTAAGCCAACACCAGGCTTAATAAATGGATTAACAGGCAACAAACCTGTTTAACAGACCAGGCAACACCATGGATTGATAAACAAAAAATCCAATATCGTTTTCCTTTCTATCCTGATACTTACAGCAATAAAACTTTCAGTTTGTATTAATGTTGTTTGTATTCCATGGAAAGAAGCTGTCCTTCAAGTGCGGGAGTTTTTTTTTTGGGTGGTTCCCTTGCTAACATGCTCATCAATGAGTTGAACAGTGTCTGGGTTTGATCTGGCACCTTGTTGTGCTGAAAAGCAATAGACACTTTTAGCAATAGAGGCAAAAATCTGGAATAATTTCTCTTTGGCCCAGAACCAAACAATCGATAGAGATATATATTTATATGAAAGGTCTTGTGTGTTCTCTGTCACGGGGGAAATGAACTCGCGCTCACGGAAGTGACGTCGCTACTGCCTTCGTCCCATTATTTGTACAACTTGCCTGACCCTGCCAACAATCAAAACAACAGGCCACCATTTTGTGAAGCAGCATAGGCCTCAGTCCATGGTCCAGTACAATTGGCATTGTCACAGTTAAATTACTGGGTGGGGTGGCAAGGGGGAGGGGGGGGCGGTTATCCAAGGTGTTTCCAACACGTATGTAAAATTTTGTCAGATGGCAAGTCACCTCCCACATCCACCCACCCCCCACCCCCCCACGCCCCCACCCCCACCCGCCTCTGCTCCTCATAGGACCTTGTTTTGTGTTCATGACCCGACCATGGGCACCACCAACACGTATGCAAAATTTGATGTAGATCGGCCCATTCCTGGTTTTTTTTGTATGCTTTTAATACCTACAAAGTACAAACAGACAATCGGCTTGTTTATCACAGTCGGGTAAGTTGTGAGAGAAGGAAAGGAGACCCAAAATACCCCGAAGACCCAAAATACCCCAGAGACTCAAAAGTAAAATCACCAGGGTGACTGTTGAGCAGGGTAATGTGATCCCGAATCGGTTATAGTGGATTGTTTTGGATTGCATTCTGGGCTAATCGGTTCTAATGGATTGCATTCTGGGCCGGAAAACATAATTTTGAATGTTGCGTGTTTTCTTGTAACTGTACTTTGATTGGCTCTCACCCCTCCATACCTTCTCCCTCGTCACTCATCATTCTCCATTTTAAAACTTACCTCTATGAGAGTCAGTATAATCACCGTAATTTATTTAGTGTTTTTCTGCTTCTCAATTCTGTTGTTCCAAAGATGGTAGTGCATAGTCTGAGCAATAATCAGCACTCCTCACCCCACCACCTACAGCTTCTAAGTGGTAATCCCACCCTCCCCTTATACTCCGTGTACATTGTCTGTAAGCGGTGACCTCCGCCCCCATCTCATCCCCCCTCTCGATAGACTTCACCACAGTGCAACCCCACAGTGTAATTGTTTACAGGGATTTGTGCAAGTATCTAAGGCTTTGTAACTTGGTGGTCTCTCGCATCTTGCTCTCTCGTCTCCCTCTATTCTCTGCCCCCCAACCTTCCCCATCTCCTCCAGGTTTGCACGTGTTATTCCACCAACTGTCAACCAGTTAAACATCCAAATTCAGGTTGACTGCACACCTCAATTTATTTTATTCCTCGCTTCTCCCATCTTTATTCCTCGAACCATCTTCCAGAAGCTGTTCTGCCTCGCTCTGTCCTGAAAGGCTTGAAGCAGACGTTCCCACTCGTGTAACCCCCATCCTGACCAATGATATTTATTACACCATTAACCTTCCAAACCCTACCCTCTTACTTGCTTTGCTGATTTCAGCATTTCCAACTCTCTCTCGAACTCCCTCTCTCTAATTTTCCCTCTGACTCTCTCTCTCCCTCTCACTCTCTCACTCTCTTACTTTCTCTTTCTTACTCTCTCTTTCTTACTCTCTGTTACTCTCTCTTTCTTACTCTCTCTTTCTTACTCTCTCTTTCTTACTCTCTCTTTCTTACTCTCTCTTTCTTACTCTCTCTGACTCTCTCTTCCTCTCTCTCTCTCTCTCTCTTGTTAGTTTATCCTCTTGCCGGTTGTGCTCAATTGTTGCCCCACATACCCCACTGTCAGTTTAACCTTGTTCTTCGATTCGCCTCAGGCTTTTAGGAAAACTAAATATCATTTATGGAGAAAGTATACCCATTCCGACAGCATTCATATTATGGTGGGAATATCAAATTACAAATATGTCGATCTTATCACCAATAAATCGCTACGATTGATCAGCAAGGGATTGATCAGCAAAAAATGAATTCCAACAAGTACAGATACATTCAAAGTACACCGCCCCCATGCCAAATAATTAAATATCAGTGAAGCCTCCGGCACCCGGCAATACCGCAGTGTGCCTCATAGAGGCTGCATTGGGAGGGAGAGGTGCACACTAATTGATTGATTAATTGTATAATTAAAATCAATAAAAGATTATCACAAAATAATTTCTTAATCAATTGGCTAATAGCATAACTAAACCACAGGTGCTTCATCCGAAGATTTATCTTTTAGGAATTTAATTAAATAAGTCATTAATAAAAAATTAAATAATTAATTGATTAATCAATAAATAATTAATCGATTAAATGATTAATCAATAAATCAAAAATATCCTTGATAGCCACATCACTTGGTCACTGTCATGTCCAAATATTAGCTTCCGAGCTCAAAAGGTGCCTGAGATATTGGCCAAATGAGAAAGAAAATAAATAAATGATTAATAATGAAAATAAATAAATAATAATCATTAAAAAATTAAATTATTAATCAATTCGGTCACAGAACACATAAACCACCACCATTTCATCAGAATCTGTAACTTAAAATAAAAAAGATTTTTAGTCATTAATCGAATAATTAAATAATTAATCGCTTAATTGATTGATTAATTAATAAATCAAAAATAACCTTTGCAGCCAAATCACCTGGTCATTGGCATGTCCAAATATCAGCTTCCTAACTCAAAAGGTGCCTGAGTTAATGGTCAGAAGAGAAAGGAAATGTAATTAATTAAATAAGTACTTAATTAATCGCTAATCATTAAATAACTCCTCAATTAATTGATTAATCAAAAAACCAAAAATACTGTTTTTGACAAAGGACTTGCTCACTACTGTGCCGAAATTTCAGCTTCCTAGCTCAAAGGATGGCTGAGATATCGTCCGGACAAACGAACAAGAAAGAAAGCAAGAAAACAAACAACCAGAGTGAAAACTGAGTACTTACTCTCTTTCAGCGTGCATCACTGCCGAGCCCCCTTCGGTGCCTGGCAATGACGATTTGCAATGCCTGGAGATGGCATAGGAAAGGAGCGGTGTACAACAAACAAACAAACAAGTACACATACATTCAAAGTACACCGCCCCATGCCAAATAATTAAATATGCTGCAGCGCGGCATTGCCGGGGCGCCTCTGGCGCCCGGCAATACCGCAGTGCAGCTCATTGAGGCTGCATTGGGAGGGAGAGGTGTACACTAATTGATTGATTAATTGTATAATTAAAATCAATAAAAGATTATCACAAAATATTTTCATGATCAATTGGCTAATCGCATAACTAAACCACTAGTGCTTCATCCGAAGATGTATCTTTTAGAAATTTAATTAAATAAGTCATTTATAAAAAATTAAATAATTAATTGATTACTCAATAAATAATTAATCGATTAATCAATAAATAATTAATAGATGAAATGATTAATCAATAAATCAAAAATATCCTTGATAGCCACATCACTTGGTCACTCATGTCCAAATATTAGCTTCCCAGCTCAAAAGGTGCCTGAGATATTGGCCAAATGAGAAAGAAAATAAATAAATGATTAATAATGAAAATAAATAAACAATAATCATAAAAAAATTAAATTATTAATCAATTTGGTCAGAGAACACATAAACTACCATTATTTCATCAGAATCTGTAACTTGAAAAAAAAATTTTTTTTTGTCATAATCGAATAATTAAATAATTAATCGATTAATTGATTAATTAATAAATCAAAAATATCCTTTGCAGCCAAATCACCTGGTCATTGGCATGTCCAAATATCAGCTTCCTAACTCAAAAGGTGCCTGAGTTAATGGTCAGAAGAGAAAGGAAATTTGATTAATTAAATAAGTACTTAATTAATCGCTAATAATTAAATAACTCCTCAATTTATTAATTAATCAAAAAAAAAAATACCGTTTTTGAGAAAGGACTTGCTCACTCTTGTGCCGAAATTTCAGCTTCCTAGCTCAAAGGATGGCTGAGATATCGTCCGGACAACCAAGAAAGAAAACAAGAAACCAGAGTGAAAACTGAGTACTCTCTTTCAGCGTGCGTCACTGCTGAGCCCCCTTTGGTGCCCGGCAATGACGATTTGCAATGCCTGGAGATGGCATAGGAAAGGAGCAGTGTACAAAAACAAGAAAACAAACAACCAGAGTGAAAACTGAGTACTCTCTTTCAGCGTGCGTCACTGCCGAGCCCCCTTTGGTGCCCAGCAATGACGATTTGCAATGCCTGGAGATGGCATAGGAAAGGAGCGGTGTACAACAACCAGAGTGAAAACTGAGTACTCTCTTTCAGCGTGCGTCACTGCCGAGCCCCCTTCGGTGCCCAGCAATGACGATTTGCAATGCCTGGAGATGGCATAGGAAAGGTGCGGTGTACAATAGCCACATCACTTGGTCACTGTCATGTCCAAATATTAGCTTCCCAGCTCAAAAGGTGCCTGAGATATTGGCCAAATGAGAAAGAAAATAAATAAATGAATAATAATGAAAATATATCAATAATAATCATTAAAAAATTAAATTATTAATCAATTCGGTCACAGAACACATAAACTACCACCATTTCATCAGAATCTGTAACTTTAAAAAAAAAAAAAATTTTTAGTCATTAATCGAACAAATAAATAATTAATCGATACATTCATTAATTGATTAATCAATAAATCTAAAATATCCTTGATAGCCACATCACTTGGTCACTCATGTCCAAATATTAGCTTCTGAGCTCAAAAGGTGCCTGAGATATTGGCCAAATGAGAAAGAAGACAAATAAATGATTAATAATGAAAATAAATAAATAATAATCATAAAAAAATTAAATTATTAATCAATTCGGTCAGAGAACACATAAACCACCACCATTTCATCAGAATCTGTAACTTTAAAAAAAAAAAAAATTTTTGTCATAAATCAAATAATTAAATAATTAATCGATTAATTGATTAATTAATAAATCAAAAATAGCCTTTGCAGCCAAATCACCTGGTCATTGGCATGTCCAAATATCAGCTTCCTAACTCAAAAGGTGCCTGAGTTAATGGTCAGAAGAGAAATGGAATTTAATTAATTAAATAAGTACTTAATTAATCGCTAATAATTAAATAACTCATCAATTAATTGATTAATCAAAAAACAAAAAATAACGTTTTTGATAAAGGACTTGCTCACGATTGTGCCGAAATTTCAGCTTCCTAGCTCAAAGGATGGCTGAGATATCGCCCGGACAAACAAACAAGAAAACAAGAAAGCAAGAAAACAAACAACCAGAGTGAAAACTGAGTACTCTCTTTCAGCGTGCGTCACTGCCGAGCCCGCTTCGGTGCCCAGCAATGACGATTTGCAATGCCTGGAGATGGCATAGGAAAGGTGCGGTGTACAATAAATAAATGATTAATACAACACAAAACAACAACATGCATTTTAAGGCCATTTTCCCTGCCAGCGCGGGGGTTAGCCTTGCGGTCCCCATGACGATCTTCTCCATTTTGCCCTATTTTCTGCATCTCTCCTTGTTAACCCCCTTGCCCGCATTTCTTCTTCCACCATCTTTAGCCAAGTCTTTCTCGGTCTTCCCCATCCTCTCCTTCCTTCTACATTCATTTCCATCACTCTTCTCAACCAGTCACTTTCATCCTTCCTCAACACATGACCAAACCATCTCAACCTGTTCCTCTTCACAGCATCAATCACAGGCTCTATTCCCATCATCTTTCGCAATTCATCATTTGTCTTCCTCTCTCTCAACGACACTCCGCACATCCACCGAACCATTCGCATTTCCACCCTTTCCAGCCTTCGTTGCTGCTCTACATTCATGACCCATGTCCATAAATCATAACACTTCTCACACATGCAGCATACACCTTTCCCTTCAGCTTCAACGACACTCCCCTCCTCATCAGCACGCCACTCAGTTCCCGAAACTTCTTTCATGCACATCTCACTCCAGCAACCGTTGCCGAGTCTGATCCACCTTCTCCATTCAGCAGGTCTCCGAGGTAGCAAAATGTTTTCACACCTTCCAGCTTCACGCCGTCTCCAAATTCCAACTCAACATTTCCTCCATCTGCAGCTCCCTCTGTGCACACCTTACATTTGAATGTAGCTGCCACACTGGTTAATGACCCTCTCAGACCACTACATTTTTGATGAACCCACTCATGACCACAGCACATGGCCACTTACCAGTTCTTTCCACCTCACCACGTGCTTTACCACTTGACATCACCTTCGTCTTTCCGATATTCACCTTCAGACCCTTTGTCTCCATACATTCCTTCCACTTGTTCATCTTTTCCTTCAGTCCATCCATACTTTCCGCAATCAACACCAGATCATCTGCATACAACAACTCCCATGGTAAACCCTCCTTTACGGTCTGAGCCAGCACCTCCATCACAGCTGTAAATAGTGGACTTAGTACCGACCCCTGATGCACTCCCACCTTCACCTCAAACTCACCACTGTTCCCGTCCTTCGTCCTTACAGCTGTGCGCGCTCTTTTGTACATTGCCATCACAACTGATGAACCATTCCTCCACTTCTAACTTCCTCAATGCCCATGTCAGTACTTCGTGTGGAACCCTATCGAATGCTTTCTCCAGATCAACAAACCCAAGAAACAACTTCTTCCTCTTCTCCATGTACTTCTCCTGCAACTGCCTCACAATAAAGAGCGCGTCTGTCATTCCTCTTCCTGGCATAAATCCAAACTGTATTTTGTCGATCTTCACCTTCTTCCTTATCCTCCCCTCCAACACCCTTTCCAATACCTTCATTCCATGCTCCAATAACTTTATCGCTCGGTACGAGCCACACTCCAGAGGGTCACCTTTCTATTCCCCTTGTATAGAGGGACGAGGGTACTCAGTTCCCAATCCACTGGAATGCGGCCTTCTTTCACCACCAGATTACAGATCTCTGTCATTCTCTTCACACCCCAACTTCCTGCTGCCTTCAACATATCTCCCACAAGTCCCGCCGGCCCTCCCGCTTTTCTACTCTTCATTGCATTTATCGCTTACCCCTGGTGTTTGGCTAGCGGCTAGGGTGCCAGCTTAGGATCCAAGGATCCTGGGTTCGAATCCCAGTCGATCGCTGAATTAACGCCAGGGGGGTTGACTCAGCCTGTCATCCGAGGTCGGCTAATTGAGTACCAGTTCACTGGTAATTCCCTGCTTGTCGTAAAAAGGCGACAAAAAGGGTTGGCGGCAGGAAGGGCATCCGGCCGTAAAACATTGCTTCAAAAAGGGGACCAAAAAAACCAAAAAAAACAACAACCACGGTCCCCGAAAAAGGCCAACCCCCGCCTTGCGGGGAAAAATGGCCTCTAAAGGTGGTTTTTTTTTTTTATTGCATTTATCGCTTCCTCAACTTCCTTCTCAGTTATCTTCTCTGCCGGTCCTAAAACTGGGTTACTCTCTATGTTGCCATCCCATTCATTCTCTGTATTCAACAGCATTTCCATATATCTTTTCCATCTTCCTTTAATTCCATTTGGGTCCACAATGATTTGTCCCACTTCATCCTTCAAGCAACTCACCCCCATCACATCACACTTCTCTTTTGCTATCTGCTTTGCAATCCTGAATACCGCTCTCTGACCCTCTTCCGAATCCAAGCGTTCTCCGAACATTTTCCTGCATGTCTCCTGCGCCTTTGCTACCTCTTTCTTTGCAGCCTTCTTGGCTGCCTTATAACATTCATGCTCTGCTTTTTCTGCTCTCGTACCCTTCGCCTTCTGCCACTCTTGAACTTCTTACTCTTCTCGTCAATCCTCTTTCCAACTTCATCATCCCACCACCATGTTTCCGAGTGCCTCTGTGGTCCTTTTGTCCATCCACATACCTCACCAACGGCTCCCAACAGACTATCTTTCATTGACATCCAACCACGTTCAAGCTCAACCACATCATCCTCTACCCTACTCAGCCTCTCTTTTAATGCCTCCCTTACTGTCACCTCTTTCAACCTCCACACCTTCATTCTCGGTTGGTACTTCACCCGCCGAGCTCTCCTCGCACCTTTCACCCTTATGTCGCAGACAACCAAGTGGTGCTGTGAAACAGCCTCCTCCCCCGGGATCACCTTTGTGTCCCGGAGGTTCCTCCTATCTCGCCTACGCACCATCAGGTAGTCAACAGTTGTCGGCGACCCACCTGACGTGTATGTAACAAGCTTATTATCCCCTTTCTGGAACTGAGTATTACAAATCAACAAATCAGCTCCATCAGCAAACTCCAAAATCCTTTCACCTTCTCCATTTCTCACACCATATCCGTAACCCCCATGAACTCCCTCAAAACCGTCCATACTCCTTCCCACATGTCCATTTCGGTGTCCTACTACAACAACTTCCTCATCTTTCATGTTTTCCATCAGCTTCTCTATCGCACACCAGAACTTGTCCTTCTCTTCATCGCTCCGACCAACCTGCAGAGCATATCCCGAGATGACGTTCACCAAGAGCTTTCCAATCATCATTTTCACTATCATCAACCTATCACTCACTCTAGTCACACTCACCACACTGTCTGCAAACTCCTCAGAAAACAGGACACCAACACCATTGACGCCCTCCAGGCACCCTTGCCACACAAACTTGTATTTCTGTCCCTGCCTACCCTTCACCATTCTCACACCACTTCCCTTCCATCTCGTCTCTTGCACACAACATATGTCCACTCTTCTTCTGATCAATACTTCCACCACTTCTCCTGATCTCCCTGTCATTGTCCCTACATTCCATGTCCCAAACCTCAGAAACCGATCTCCACTTCGGGCTGTACCCTGCCCATATGTCGTTGTAATTGTCATGGTTCTCTTTTTGAGGCAATGTTTTTATGGCCGGATGCCCTTCCTGACGCCAACCCTCTTCGTCGCCTCTTACGACACGCAGGGATACGGTGTACCTATTCTAACCAGGGTACACACCGTACACACCAAATAAATGATTAATAATGAAAATAAATAAATAATCATTAAAAAATTAAATTGTTAATCAATTCGGTCACAGAACACATAAACCACCACCATTTCATCAGAATCTGTAACTGAATATTATTTTCTTTTTTTAGTAATTAATCGAATAATTAAATAATTAATCGATTAATTGATTAATCAATAAATCAAAAATATCCTTGATAGCCACATCACTTGGTCACTCATGTCCAAATATTAGCTTCCGAGCTCAAAAGGTGCCTGAGATATTGGCCAAATGAGAAAGAAAATAAATAAATGATTAATAATGAAAATAAATAAATAATAATCCTAAAAAAATTAAATTATTAATCAATTCGGTCAGAGAACACATAAACCACCACCATTTCATCAGAATCTGTAACTTTAAAAAAAAAAATTTTTAGTCATTAATCGAATAATTAAACGATTAATTGATTAATTAATAAATCAAAAATAGCTTTTGCAGCCAAATCACCTGGTCATTGGCATGTCCAAATATCAGCTTCCTAACTCAAAAGGTGCCTGAGTTAATGGTCAGAAGAGAAAGGAAATTTGATTTATTAAATAAGTACTTAATTAATCGCTAATAATTAAATAACTCCTCAATTATTTGATTAATCAAAAAACAAAAAATACCGTTTTTGACAAAGGACTTGCTTACTATTGTGCCGAAATTTCAGCTTCCCAGCTCAAAGGATGGCTGAGATATCGCCCAGACAAACAAACAAACAAGAAAGCAAGAAAACAACCAGGGTGAAAACTGAGTACTCCCTTTCAGCATGCGTCACTGCCGAGCCCCCTTCGGTGCCCGGCATTGACGATTTGCAATGCCTGGAGATGGCATAGAAAAGGTGCGGTGTACAACAATACTCCGTCAATGTAATGGATAGTTGACTATGTGGGCAGTTACCTGGGGTAATGCAAATCACAATTGAGAAGCATATGCATCTGCTTTCCATCTTAACCTTGTTTCAACTTTGTGGCTCACTTCCACCTGTCTTTACTGCATTTATTAATGATTGAAAACTTATTTTACTGTTAGGTGTGATAGTCAACCTAACGAATACAATTCAAATGCAATTTACAAACTCCAACTAATTGGAGTGTGTAAGTAAGTGAGTTAGCCATTAGGAACACCTAATGGTGAAATGTAAAATTTTATTCATCTGTCGAGATCTTCTTTCTCTAGCAAATACAATTCCTAACGTGCAAAGTCGATGGCGCGCCGTCGCTAATATCCGCACACTTCTCACCTAAAGCAAAGTTGAAAGATGGCAAAAAATTCCACCAGGAACGATCTAATCGCATTTTTAGTTTTAAAAACTGCCCCCTACCCCCTTTTTATGGATTTACATGAGATGTTGATGCTCTGCTGGCTAGATGCACTGCAGGGAAAGGTATGATTGAACATTCGCTGGAAGGTGATTCCATAAATGGGGAAAAGAGAGAAAAGAAAGTGTCGGTGTGTGGAAAGGCTGGATTTTGCGAGGCTAAAAAGGAGGGCGTTTCTGGAAAAGCGCATGCGTTGTATAGCAGCCGAGGAGGGTCAGAGCGCTGAGCAGGAGTAGAAGGAGCTAAATCAGAGGATAAGCTATAAAAAAAGTTTTAAATAATTAAAAATACCTGTTTCCACGGCTTGTCTTTTTCACTTTTAATCGGTCACATGCTCACAACATTGCTTCTGTACAGACTGTCATAATGACATGCACAGCACACTTTCTCATGATTACTGCAGTTGGTGCTTTCATAAGAGATTCAAATGATCAATCTTTGATAAAAAGTACCATCTTTTAACAAATCAGCAGCAACCGGTCCAACTGTTTCTGCCTCGTATGTTTTATGGCAAAGCTATGGTCTCATGCCCCACCCAGACCTCAGTCACATGCCCCACTGTCGGTCTCGCGCCCCACTATCGTGTTGCGAGAGGGTTTTTGTGGCAGCATTGGCTGGCTATACTTCGGAAAGCACATGGCAGCTGATGTTCAAATTCTACTACCAAGAGTGATCGAGACTTCCTCGATCAACAACGCATTACCGTCAACACACAGCACACTCGGTATAGACCCAAGAAACGTTTGTATAGATGAGGCAACATACATACAGGAGCTGTTAGTCGGATGTTGGTCAAAAAAAGTTTGTTTGTTTCCTATTATTGAGAGATCAAACACAATTGGTCACTCCCGAGGATGCCGCTTGATCACGATGTCTGATCGAAGTAACATGACCACCGTGGGAAGCAAAAAGATGATGCTTCGGGTATTGACCCTTCGTCAGAGCAGAAGAGCATGAAAGGATAACGTCTGAAGCGTCATCTTCATCTTTCCACGGGGATTAACGTACCTCGATCAACGTCCCATTAACTTTATCAATCGTCCTACCTGTCCGCTAACGCAGACCAACACTGCCCTTCACCAGCAAGACTCGTTCTTCATTCATTCTTTTTGCAGGAATTTTCATTTCATTACTCTTTGTTATATCTGATGTTGGCTTAGCGGTTAGGGTGCCGGCTTGGGATCCTAGGATCGTGGGTTCGAATCCCGGTCGATCGCTAAATTAACACCAGGGGGGTTGACTCAGCCTGTCATCCTTCCGAGATCGGCAAATTGAGTACCAGCTTGCTGGGATGAATGATCCCGGTGTGTACCCCGGTTTAGAATAGGTACACAATATCCCTGCGCATCGTAAGAGCGTGACCAAGGGTTGGCGTCAGGAAGGGCATCCGGCCATAAAAACATTGCCTCAAAACAGGGAACCATGATTGTCATGGGGCCCGCAAGGCTAACCCCCGCTCTAGCGGGGAAAATGGCCTTAAAACGATCATTCATTCATTCATTTCACTCTTTGTTATCCCTCCGTTGAAGAAGGCATTATGTCTTCGGGTTGTCCGTCTGTGCGTCCGACACGATAACTTGTGTACCACTGAAGGGATTGTTTTTTTAAAAATGAAACTTGGTACAAAGGTGTACAGTGTTATGATGCATCGATTAACTGACTAGATTTTGGGTTCAAAGGGTCAAAGGTTATGTTACATTTAGCTGAAAGCAGCAGATCATACATACTACGGCAACTTGTGAACCACCAAAGTGATTTTGACCAATCCTGGTATGTATTGTGAGGCGAAGATGAACTTTCGATTTTCAGGCAAAGGTCAAATGTCATGTGATGTTTAGTTGAATGTAGCAGATTTTCGTTACCACAATAATGTGTGAACCGATAAAGGGATTTTGACCAAATAACTTTGGCATAACTGAGAATGTAATAAAAAGATGTATAGATTCCATTTTAGATTGAATAGGTCAAAGGTCAGGTGTCCTTCGAAAATACCTTTGCAGACCATAACTCGAGTTTGAAGCATCTGTTGTCTCGGTTCTATTTATCTGTCTTTCTCTCCCATTCTCTCTCTCTCTCACTCGCTCAAGGGACCTTTAATTGTGATCAAACGAAACAGTGGGTTGACATCTAACATGGGCGGAGGCATATCCATTGACATATTTGTGTCAAATTCTACTTTCGAGTTTTCTTTTTGTTATTGAAGAGTTAATTATCCTTTCTAAATTCGTTTAAAAGGGTTTCTCCTTCAATGCGTAACGTGACCTGGAATTTTGCTTCCAATGGTGCTGCTCTCTTTAAAGCGTGAATGATAAAAGCCATCATGTGTGTTTTGGATCGGCGTCGTTCGTGCCTTTGTTTTTGAATATCTTTTTGAATTTTGTCAAAATTGACTTGTAATCCACTTCCTGCTTGTTGCCCAACCCCAACATCAGCTGGAACTGAGTGATAACAGGATTTGCAATGGCTTGGATGTTCTCGCAGAAAAAACGCCGAACCTGACATACCTCAACCTCAGCGGTAACAAGTTCAAAGACATCAGCACATTGGATCCCCTGGTAAGTTCAGCCTGGGCTTGACCCTGGAACTCTGTAGACCTTTCTTCCTGATGGAGCTCTATACGCAAGGTGGTTTTAGTGTGCGTATGTAATATGTAGTTAAATTGTTCTTGCTTGGGTTTTCATCAATGTAGCGCCATATTTTGTGACATTTTGCTCAGAGATTCCCACCAATGAAATTAAAACTATAAGGGTTTTTAAAAGTCAGGGCATCACATCTGTACCCTCCAACGAATCTTATTGGTCCAAATGTTTGGTGGCCATATTTTATTCGGCCGAGCAAAGCCAGGGTGAGGTTGTTTATTCCTGATACTTGAAACGCTCTGCAACCCATGCCGACAGAAAACAGACTTTTGGGAACGCAAGTCACATTTTCCATCCAACCATCATGTAACTTTGTATGAAGCCAAATTTACCATCTGCACACATTACTTATTTAGTCAATTTGGTTGTGGGATGCCTTTGAAGGCCATGAAATACAAGTTGATGAGTCTTTCCTTGGTGTTGGGCACACTGACAGGCGCAAGCACATCTACACTTGCCACTAGAGACGGTTTGAGGCAAAAAAAATTCCGAGCGCGAACCTCAAAAAACAGGAAAAGGCAGGAATCCCGCGAATCAATTTACGGGGAAGAAACACAATCATTCCACAACATGGTTAAGGATGGTTGTAGACGCCTATTACTTGTTGTATTTCATATGATGCTTTGAGAGGAGGGGGGTTGAAATTTGTGTGTGACATTTTGATCTGTGAAGGTTGATTACTGTTCTCAGTTTTGATTCCTTCATTCCGATTCCCTTCTGTGTAGAAAAAGCTCGCAAACCTAAAAAGCCTGGACCTTTTCAATTGTGAGGTCACCGGCCTTACGGACTACCGCAACAGCATATTTAAGCTGCTGCCTCAGATCACGTACCTGGATGGCTTTGATCGGAATGACTGTGAGGCCCCAGATTCAGATGGTGACCTTGATGGAGAGGAGGAGGAAGGTAAGACAGGAATTTTACCACTAATGATGGTACTTTTCATTGCGTTGAGTGTGTATGACTTCCGTCCACCTTTTGTTTTGATTTTGAGATAGATCTGGTTTTGATTAGATTTTGCTTCAGGTCCGAATCCAGATCTGGCCTATCAGTGGGTAAATTGGTCAGCCTGGCGGAGGTATGCGCTCTACCGAGTGCCGTTCTAGTTATTGTTTTGATTGGTGGTTCATGACAGTGATTATGCCTCACAAAATATCCTGTCCTGGGAATGACTTGCAGGTTATAAATATATATAAATAACCACCTTTAGAGGCCATTTTTCCCCGCAAAGCGGGGGTTGGCCTTTTTCGGGCACCGTGGTTGTTGTTGTTTTTCGGTCCCCTTTTTTTGAAGCAATGTTTTACGGCCGGATGCCCTTCCTGACGCCAACCCTTTTTGCCGCCTTTAACGACAAACAGGGAATTACCAGTGAACTGGTACTCAATTAGCCGACCTCGGAAGGATGACAGGCTGAGTCAACCCCCCTGGCGTTAATTCAGCGATCGGGATTCGAACCCAGGACTGGGATCCTAAGCCGGCCCCCTAGCCGCTAGCCCAACACCAGGGCTAATGACTAATGACTTGCAGGTTAATGGATTAATTTATTTATCCGTTTTATCTTGGTGAGTGTCACCATAAGTGTAAACTCAAATTAGTATCGACCAGAATCAGATGCCTAGTTAGCTCCCTGCCAACCACACCCTCTTGTCTGTCTCTTTTTCCAATCTCCCATCCGTGTGCATCTTAAATCACTCCACACATCAACATGGAGGGCACAAGTGTGCTATGTCAAGCCTTGAACACGGGTTTTACAAACATGGGGTATCCATGTCTCATGCATGAGAGCTCAAACGCAATACCTGTGCAGTGGGGTAGAGGGATGTCTATCAAGTGGACAGCGGCGATCGTACCTCCCAGCAGACAACCGGTGACCCCCAGAGAGCGAGCTCACAGATGGCACACAGCCTGGGAGACAGCCAGTCAGAGTCAGCGCGCACACTGCCTGTCCGGAAGAAGCAGCCATCGGTGTAAGGCACACAGCCGCAACCCCAGAGAGGGAGTGCACAAATTGCACTCGGTCTGGAACGGTCAACCAGAGACGGTGCTCCTGCCACGGACTCAGCCCATGACAGCTTGCGACAGTCAGCCCATGACAGCAATCGAGAAAACCATCGGCATCGCGCACACAGCCTGGGTTAGTTAGTGATAGGGAGAACTGGCATCGCGCCAGCATCACGCAGCACCAGACAGACAACCCCAGAGAGTCGAGGGTGATGGCCAGACTGGGAGAGGGGGTACAGGGCTGTGCTTGTGCATCTCAAGAGCTTTCACATGATAGAACACATACCCACATACGCACACTGTCAGCTCTCCTGTTTGTCATGTGTCCCTGAGTCGAGTCTGATCATATCAGGAATAGCACTAAGATAACGGGGGATTGTTACCATCCGTTTAAGCTCACCATTCAGTCATTTTCGTTTCATTTATTGCCATTTCACTTCCCATGTCCACATCCCCATTATTGATTATTTATTTTGACACCATTGCTGTGCATTTTGAGCCGCAATTTCCACTTCCGATTTAATTAAATCTCCCCTTTAAGCCGACTGCACGTGCTGAAAACACTACAAACAAATGCACACCTCTACTTGGCATATTGAGTCAATCATAGGTGGATTTGGGTTGCCCGATAAAGAGGCCAGGTGTGCAACAATATCTTTAGTTAGGCATCTTTACATTATGCTCCAAAGACCAACCATTCTTCCTGAGTAGGCCACTAATGAACATTTATCGGTGCTCAAAATATTCACAAGCGGCTGACCCAGGAGGGAGCTGGGGTTTTTTTCTAGGGCTAGGCCTAAGCAGTAGCTGAATGTTAGTTTCCATACCTGGATGGATTTAATGGGAAGAAATATGGGTTGGAGGGGAAGGGGTTAAAGTCCTTATATTTGTGTTCCTGTCATTGCACTTATGGATAAGAAAGGCAAGAAAATCGTGAGCACCGTTTTAAATTCCCTTGTAGAGGATTGTTCATTCTGGCTTTGGTTTGTGAAGGGTAAGTGTGTTGTCTTAATGCCACGATATGCTGATGAGTTTCTCTTGCTAACATTGTTTAAGTAACAAAGAGCATGTGTTTGTATTTTAAAGAATTCGTTGGTGGAAGGTTGTGGTTTATATGAGTTTGTTGTTTCGTGTCTTTATGATCGGCTAGATGAGGACGGTGAGGGCGAGGACGAGGAGGAAGAAGAGGAGTTTGATGTAGAAGGTACCCAGGATGATGAGGAAGAAGAGGAGGATGGTGAGGAGGAGGAGGAAGAGGAGGGTAGTGAAGATGAGGTGATACCACGTACACACACAATGATTTCATTATTTAATTATTTGGGGGACAGTATTTGGCCAATTTTTTTGCATTCCTGAACATTGTGTTGTTTTATCGTTCTCCTTGTGCATCTGTGAAGCGGTTGGTCGATACGATCAGGATTGGTCGGATCCGGGTATTTCCCAAATACACAAACATTGAACCCGTTTTTTCATCGACTGTAGTTGAACAACATAACTTATACATGTCACAGTGCAGTAATGCAGTTTATTGACGGTCAATGTTTGCAATTTTTTTTATTCCAGAAACATTTTGTTTACTGCTAACATCCCAGCATTACTTTTAGTAATCGGCAACTTATTCACCAAAAAACAATATTGTGAATTTATTTTACGTTCCCAGGGATCAGATGTTGCGTCGTTATTTTTGAAGTTGCAAAATACAATTCTCATTGAGTCTTGAACAATACACCGCTGTCAAACCGGAGCCTAGTGCTCGACTCTTGCTACACCGCCACCTTACTAAATCCGTCATCCTGACACCTTGTGTCTGACATTCAGCCAGTCGCCTGCGGACGTCAGATAGTCTTAGTTAGATATATGGGTTGTGGTGTTCAACTGCCGTCAGCAAAACGACGGGACGGGTTGAGTGCTGGACACTGAGATGACATGCACGTCCGTAGAGGCCCAGCCCAGCGCAAGACGTAACACCACAGTGACGTCCCAGCGAAAGAGTGTAACAGACAGAGCGCCGGATGGAGAAATCCGTCTACTTTAATGTAATGTATTATTAGCTCACCTGGAACGAAGTTCAGGGGAGCTTAGGCGATGCTCTGATGGTGCGTCCTCAGTCCGCCCGTCCGTCCATCCATCCGTCCCGTAAACACTTGAAACTTCTTCTCCGAAACCGCTGATGGGATTGCGACCAAAGTTGGCATAAATGATATTTGTTGTGTTGTGACTAAAGTTTGTTCACGACATTAAAAAACATCGGGGTTTAAGGGGGTTTACCAGGGGTCGAAGTGAATCCAGGTTTAACCCTCCCCCACCCCCCCCCCCCCCCCAAAAAAAAATAGGAATTTGTTTTTTCCTCTAAAACTACACACAATATTTCGATGAAACTTGACCACAACCTTCATCCCCCATGATGTACCGAAGTTTGTTCACTGCACTATGAAAATCGAAGTTTATAAGGGTCTATGGGGTGTCAAAGTGGGTCCATGTTCGACCCCCCCCCCCCAAAATAGATATTTGCTTTCTTCTCTGAAACTACACACACAATTTCGATGAAACTTGACCACAACCTTTACCACCCATGCTGTGCCAAAGTTTGTTCACGGCACGAACAAAATTGTGGTCTAAGGGGGTCCACCGGAGGTCAAAGTGGGTCCAGGTTCGACCCCCCCAACATAGGTATTTCCTATCTTCTCAGAAACTACACACACAATTTCGATGAAACCTCACTTAATCCTTAATCACCCATGATAGTGGGGTACCATAGTGAAAATGTCGTTACACGGTGGACAAAAGCACAATTTTTTCACCAAAGCATCTCCATGGTATACTTTCTAGAAAAAAAGTAAGCTCCAAAAAAAATGATAATGGTAAGTGTAATATCTGACGTCATTATGATGTCATCAGCTAATTATTATGTAATCATATTTTAAAAAATCAATGACTTAGAACTAAGGTGTTAAGTGCATTTTAACATCAAAATATATGTTTCTGAGGTCAAGGATTTCAATGCACTTTTCATTTTTTATTTTAGACAATCTTTAAAAGATTTATGATGTCATTATGACGTCATAAGCGAATTATTTCGCAATCATAATTAAAAAATGAATTAGTTAGAACTAGGCTATTAAGTGTATTTTGACCGAAATATATGTTTCCGAGGTCAAGGAATTCACTGCAATGGTCATTTTTCTTCTTAGACAATGTTTAAAAGATTTATGACATCATTCTGACGTCATCCAGCAAAAAAAAAAAACTATTAGATTCGTCTGCACACAAATTCGTTTGATTAGTTAACATCCACATATCGAGAGTTCATAATAATCTTCCCGTTGAGTTACAGAATTTAAAACACCACTAGAGCATTTTTTTCCAGTAATTTAGACTGAGCTATTATTAGTTACACTTCATCATTATGTCGTTAGCTGGTTTAATAAAGGGGTAAATGACACAAAATTATATATGTTGCATCAAATGTATATGCATATACATTATAAAAAATACTCGTGATTCTGTCCTATTTTGTAGCAGCGATTCCTTGAGATGCGAAAGAATATTAGCATATCGGCCTCCATGTTGTTTCTTCTATCATTATTTTTATTACCTTGTTAAAAACACACAGTGACAGCTCCCCCTTCCTCATGCAAGTAATTCATTCTTCAAAATAGAAACATACAGAATTGGAATAAGTGTGATAGCTATAGTGTCGGTGATGAGCTGTAGCTGCAAGCAAGTTATTTCTGACAGTTACAACTGCAAAGTTCTGTGCAGGGTAGACCAGCTTTTGTGCACTTGCAACGACTGACACAACCGGCTTCTGACTTGCAACCACATTTGATGAGCTCTTTGCATGCTTTAGCTGCTTCCGGGATGGTCATCCAAACAGGGACCCTTCACCGTGAGTTGCAGGCCAGGTCCATTGAATATACTTGCAGTTCGCAAAAATTGGACAGTCACAAGTGAGTACTGGAATCTGGCCAGGGTTGAGGAACTCTGTGATGGACTTCAATATGTTCATGGCGTGCTTGATCATGGCTGGTGAGTCTGCCTTCTCTTGAAATAGTGGTAGAAGAGCAATCAAGGCAGGGGGATCAAGTGGAGGTGATTGCTGAGATGCATGATAGGCAGCCCATGAGATAGTGTCTCCCTTCTCACTTGCATTTCCGTCGAGAAGCTTGGAAGCATGCTGAATCCATTTCTCCTCCTTTTGTTTTGCCTCTTCAAGCCTCCCATTTACAGGTGTCATGATGACCTGTGGTACACTGGTATTTTATGCTTTCAGATGTACTGATTGAATTATGCTAAACGAATCTAGAAGGTGAGGTTTCTCATTTGGATTTGCAGGAAGAAAGCAAGTTGCCACCCGAACACGTCCGAGATTATCTTGTGTAGGAAATTGGATGACACTTATACCACTTCCATGGAACGATCATTTGGCTGTAGTGGAAGAGGGATTATGGTCGATGTTATCCAGTGCACCAACAGTGAAGAGACCTTTCCTGAGAATAGATGGGCACACAATTTGGTCAGCAGTGAATTGGTCACACATTGCAGATGACAATTTATTCTCCAGTTGCAGAACCCGGCTGTATGAGATGCTCAACCCTAGTTTAGCCAGTTGATCACTGAGTGTTCTGTTCCTTGTCAATGTGTGGATATTCAAGCCAATGTTTCCTGGAAGTGGAGGTTCTCTCTCAGGAGACTGTCGTTTGGGAGTAGCCAGTTTCGTGCACCTTTTCTTTGAATTGTGGAGGAACAACTGGGCGATTGTTTGAGAAGCCTGTGTGTCATTAACATCGCTCTTCAAGTTTGGTCCATAAAGGATCATTGATGACAGGAGTGTAAGACTGGGAAGCATTGTCTGGCACTTAGGGGGGAAACTGCCAGAAAACTTGAAATGTGTTTCTCCAAACATTTCTTCTCTGCATATTTTTGCTACTTTTGCAAAAAGTAGCGCTTCTGATTGATAGTCATGTTCATGCAGAGCATCTTTCAGCATTTGTTGCATGCCTTCTGGAAATACAAGAACAATGTTCTTGCCATCTGTCTGTTCTTGCACACCGGTGTCGGCAAAGTGCTCAAGAAGCCTGCTTTTCAACCGGCTCTTGTTAATTGACACATCATGTCCAAGATTTTGAAGACTGCGTTCATACATCTCATGAAGATCTGAAAACTTGAACAGGTATGTCCCATCCTCAACGGCAAACTCAACATAAGACACCAACTCCACAAACGCTCTGGCATCTGCTCGTTCTCTTTCCGTGTTCGAAGAAACACCTTCACGGCGATGAGCCCAATGTCTGTTTCTGTATCGTGTTAAACAGTTCAGGTGGTACTTGGCTTCTAGGGCGATTAAATCACCCCCTGTTATTTTGTACAAGAGTTGGTCATCCTCCATATCAGTTGCCATCTTTCTGAGGGACTGATCAGCACCAAATGTTTGGAAGTTGTGTAATTTTTGGTCGCCTGTTTTTTCACAGAAGATGCACACACACTTGGCATCAAATACCGACTGCCGCTTTGACCGTCGCATCTCAAGAGCTTCGGCTTCATGTTTTCTTTTCCTCATTACTTGTCTGTTGAGTTTGGAATTGTTGAATTTCTGATGGCAAGAACGATGCCATGAGGCATTATTTTTCACAAAAGTTGCTACTGTTCCTTCTGTTACATATTCTACATCAACTGGCAGTGCATTTATTTTTCTGAACTCCTCAACATTTCCCAGGAATACAGCGTATACTTCTCTGGCATTACGTTTAAATCCTTTCTGTGGACAAGATAGTTTTTCCGGTGTAGTTTTCTTGCAGATTATGCAAGCACTCCAATCCATGATGACCTGAAATTGAAAGGAAATAGTCCACATAAGCATAAAAAGTACAATATCCAAACCAATATTATACATTCCAATGCTGTAATTTGATAGAAAATTCATAAATACTTTTATTGGTTTCTTGCATTTCTAAATTTGAATAGCTAGACTAAGATCGCGTATATTCCAGGGAATGTATTGTTTGAACATGGTCTTAAATCACATTTGAGACCGGGCACCCTTGCATTTATCCCCTAATTCTTATGTTTTATTTTTATTTGTTTTGTTTTATTTTTTTTATTTTTTTACACATTTGAGTAATGACATCACTGCAACATAGTGAGCTTAAAAAGGCTTATATATCAATTACCTGTTTCTTGAAATATTAAATTAATGACTCAAAATCTCGGCACAGTACTTCACAACCTTATGTTATACATTAATTTGCGCTAATATCTTGTTAGTCTATTGTGACGTCATTATGACGTCATTAAATACACTTCCTGTCATCAGATTTTTTGGAGCTTACCCTCTTTTTGATCCTTATACATGGGCAAAGCTTTGGTGAAAAAATTGTGCTTTTGTCCACAGTGTAACGGTCCTTGGCATTTTTGTTAATAAGGTACCTCACTATGAATGAATGAATGATCGTTTTAAGGCCATTTTCCCCGCTAGAGCGGGGGTTAGCCTTGCGGGCCCCATGACAATCATGGTTCCCTGTTTGAGGCAATGTTTTTATGGCCGGATGCCCTTCCTGATGCCAACCCTTGGTCACGCTCTTACGATGCGCAGGGATATGGTGTACCTATTCTAAACCGGGGTACACACCGTGATCATTCATCCCAGCAAGCTGGTACTCAATTTGCCGACCTCGGAAGGATGGCAGGCTGAGTCAACCCCCCTGGCGTTAATTCAGCGATCGACCGGGATTCGAACCCAGGTTCCTAGGATCCCAAGCCGGCACCCTAACCGCTAAGCCAATACCAGGCTTAATCACCCATGATGTACCAATATTTATTCAAGGTATTAGAAGAATTGTGGTGTATGGAGATACACAGGATTTGAGGGGGCCACGCCACGCCGTCGGGAGTGCCCCCCAAAATAGGTATTTTTTTTGGTTTGTTTAAAGTCTTATGATTATGTTTGTATGATTCCACATGCTGCCCTGTCTTCTAGCAACCATTAAAATTGGTTTAAAATACCTTCAGTCATTGTAGTATACTGTTTAATTTACCAGGTGAGCACCAGGGATATTGCCCCTATGTTTATAGATGATCTCTTTTGTTTGTATATGTTGGAGCCTTCTCTACGAATTGTGTTACGGTCGAAGTAAAATTGTATGGTGGACTCTTGCAGTCTATGCTCTTTGCTTCCTTCTTCCCCAATCCCCCACTCCCTCCTCCCAAACGCTTCGTACCCCAGTGCATCTCCGTATCTTGTATGAAATGCCTTTTTGTTGAACAGATGTGGGAATTCTTTATATATATATATATATACATTACCATGATGGTGTGCATGGGTTGATTGATTTAGCCCATTTTGGGATGTGTTCACTCAGTCGTTTGTTATAATGCTGTAATTGCTGTAGCTAAGCAGTCTCCTTATGAGTGTTTCCTCTCTCAGGATGAAGATGATGAGGAATATGATGATGGTGAAGAAGAAGAGGAAGAAGAGGGTGAGTTGTCTCCCACCCCTTCCACCTCACCCATCACCCCCTTAATAAAAACAAGGTCTTGTTTTATAAATGTACACACAAGTACAAGGAAGGGCTATGCACGCACGACGCAAACGGAATGAAAAATATACTGGAGAGGAGGAAAAGGATCGAAATTCCTTCTCAGAACACATGGGGTGCACCATCTTATCGCAGAGCTTTTCTCTCTAACCAGCGGGGCATTTTTAGGGAGAAATCTCAATCAAAGCAATTGCTCTCATAATAATTAATGGAATAAGTGGGAGATGCATTTCCAACGTTTCTAACATTTATAACGTCTAATAAACCATTTCCCACCAGCTGTGCACATTACAGTACTAAAAGCGGAAGTGTATTCCACACGTCACACATAAGGCCGCTGCACGTGCTCACGCGATTTGACAGATTCGCCTTTATTTTCGCAGGCGTATTTGCTGTTTTTCACAGGCGTATTTGCTGTTTTTCGCAGGAGTATTTGCTGTTTTTCGCAGGCGTATTTGCTGTTTTTCGCAGGCGTATTTGCTGTTTTTCGCAGGCGTATTTGCTGTTTTTCGCAGGCGTATTTGCTGTTTTTCGCAGGCGTATTTGCTGTTTTTCACAGGCGTATTTGCTGTTTTCCGCAGGCGTATTTGCTGTTTTTCACAGGCGTATTTGCTGTTTTCCGCAGGCGTATTTGCTGTTTTTCGCAGGCGTATTTGCTGTTTTTCGCAGGCGTATTTGCTGTTTTTCGCAGGCGTATTTGCTGTTTTCCGCAGGCGTATTTGCTGTTTTTCGCAGGCGTATTTGCTGTTTTTCTGACCTGCTTTAACATTTGCGGCGCTATGCTTTGCGTGTTCGTGTTTTTTGCGTTTTTTCACAGGATTTTTGCTTTTCCGCGGTTCAAAAAAAAATACCAGACATATTTAAATAGAAATAAACCTCTTCCGGAGGTGGTCTAACCTGGAGAAACCTCTTCTTCTTCGTCCTTCAATGAACATCGGCATTTTTATAGATGGTATGCATCATAGTCGGAGGCAAACTTAATAACCTGGCAACATCAACGGCACGCTCACCAGCATCCATTCGAGGAATAACATCTAATTTCTTAGCTTAGCTCTTTCACGAGCCTCGATTCAGTATACAAAAAAAATAAAAATAATAATATCCTGAGCTTCTCCAAAAACTAATTAATTCTTCCTTATCCCAAGGGCAATCATCCCACCAACTTTCATCCAAATCCGTTCAGAACTTTTCCAGATATCTTGTTCACAAACACACGAGCACACACACACGGACGGACACGATCGAATGCATTACTCCTTGGCGGGAGTAATAACACTTTTACAACAGCTCTTAGCCAATCTACAGGAAGTCCTGTAAGCTCTGTGAAAACTCGAGAATAAACGTTATGGCTTTTCAAACGACGTATTTGCAAAAGGAAGTAAAAAAGGGTATGAATGGAGATTGACTGTTTGGACCTTGCTGCAGTCAATCTCCATTTTGATTCTCACAAATCAAAATGGAGATTGACTGCAGCAAGGTCCAAACACATTTTAATCCGCCATGCTATCACCAGTGGTGCAAGACCTATTGGTCCAAACTCCGTCTTGCAGCAAGATAATGACCCAGACACTAAGCTGGAGAATAATGAAAACTTATTTGGAAAAGAAATAGGGAGCTGTAGTCCTTCAATGCACATAATGACCCGATCAAAGTCCAGATCTTAGTATCAGAGTAGTTTGGTGTGTAAAATGTGTTTGCACAAAAACGGTGTGGATGGGGAAGGGGTGGGGCTTTGGGCTGCAAATGTAAACACCTTTCACTGTAAATGACTACTTCCTTATTTGCAATCGGCATTGCCGTGTTTTGCACGCCCAGCAAGCGAGGGATCCAGCTTATCATGGCGTTCGGATTGCTCAGACAGTTTCAGGAAAGGTCAGGATTCCAAAAGTAAACCAGGTCAAAGATCTTGATTTCCTCCTCGGATCATCGGTTATCTTTGCATTGAAACCGAGACTTTGGTTTGTTAATGCGCCACGCCGTCGTTTGGTGGTCTCATTTGCGATCATCGGTGCAGCTTTGAAACTCGTCTCGGTTGACGTGCACACACGTGTCATAACTGTCCTTACAACTCTCCTTCACTCTGCCACTCTTGTTGCAGAAGAAGATGCCGAGGGAGCACGTGGCCAGAAACGAAAGCGTGATGCAGAAGACGTGGGCGACGGGGACGGTGACGGCGACGGAGAAGACGACGACGAATGAAAATGCCTTTTCCTCTCCCTCCCAATCCACACCACTCTTGACTTCCTATTTTCTGACACACTCCCTTTTCTTTCGTTTTACTACGTCTGCTCCCTATCTGGACAGCTCTACTCCAGACTCATCTGGAGATTTAAATGCTCTCTATTTCATCCCAAATAATGTTACGATGTCAAACCACATGGCAGGATGTGGAGGGCAATTTTATTACTTGGGATAGTTTGGGCTGGTGGGAAGGGGTGTGTGTGTGTGTGTGTGTGTGTGTGTGTGTGTGTGTGTGTGTGCGTGAGCGTGTGTGTGAGCGTGTGCGTGTTGGGGAAGGAGAGGGTAATGACGAAAGTTGTACCGATGGATTAGCCTCAAATCATGTGAAAAATCGGCCTCTTCCCTTATTTTAGCCATTTTCAGTTGTTCTCCTTTTTCTACTTTCTGCCCTCGACTTCAAAAGTGTATTTTTAAAGAAGATGTAAATTAAAGTCGCTGTTTTAGCGCCACCAGTGTATCCACCAGGCTGTCATACTGACATCAACAGACGTTTCTTCCGGTTGGTTTAAATCGCCCAGCTGTTTTTATTTGTCATCCCTTTTGCCTTACATATATTTTATTTTATTATTATTAATCCTTTTGTTGTTGGTGTTGTTGTTGTTGTTCAGGTTTTGGTAGTAGGCCAGTTGTGCTGCCTGTTTTGATCCAGTAGAATAAAAACAAAACTTTCCCCGATGACTTCTCACATTTCACCCCCAATCCCACACGACTTTCCCCGGCTTTCTCCCCCCCACCCCAGTCCTGACTCTGCGGATGGTGTTTTGTATATAGCCAGACACTGTCACGACCAAAGTCGATTTTCTTCAAAGTTTTGTTCTTTTTTTTGGAGAGGTTTTTTGTTGTTGTTGTTGTTGTTGTTTTGCAATGTGTTTCTATTTTCGTTAAATTTCCCCTTGCCGACCTTTTATTCGCTTTATTCCTTTGCCCTTACCCCCTTTCAAACCGTCTATCCTCCAACTAATCTTGGACGTCTCGATGAAATACAAACTAGGTTGTTTAATCGGTGTCGTCGCTTGCAGTTGTTAGGCCGAGGAAGGCTCGCCTGCCTTGCTGGGATTTTTACTTTCTTTCAAACACTTTGGATCACATTGAGCTCCTGGCTTATGGAAGTCCTGGCGACCTGTGCCGAGACTCCATTTTCCCTTTTTCGAGGACAATTCTGCATTTTCTTTGTGCTGTGAATCGAATACCCCCAACCACCTCCCTCCTTCCCCACCTGACCTCAACATATTCCCACCTTAGCTATTGCACCGCGTGTTTTCATGCAATGACCCCATGTTATATTTTCCCTCTCCCTTGGAAATAGTTTTCACTTTCCACTGTCATACTAATTTCAATAAATTTTATATAAGAATGGAGCCAACCACTTTTGTCGTGCCTCTTTAACACGGTGATGAGCAGTCGTTGTGTGACCATTACCAAAAGTGTCAGAAAGATAATTTGCCTTTTGCCTGCCTGGAACATCTCCAAGGCTGACGTGCTCAGGTGAGTGGTGGCAATGGATCCAAGGACAGTACTCTTCTTGGGAGAGATTGGAGAGGTGTTGGCTTCTCCCCTCTGGATGGAGGTACTAAAATGAACAAAACAACCATATCACATATGAACGAGCAGGAAATATCCGCAACAACGTTGATGTCCACAAAGTTCATATTTTTCAATCGTCATTCGTTGAGGCTTTCAATCGAGTTTATTCTCTTTCCGACACAAATCTCTGGATTTCTTCCTCCCCACCACCCCCGCTCCCCTTATTTGCTGTCTCTCCACTCTGAAAATGCTTTACCTTTTCACGCAACTACACTATCCATCCTCAATCTTCACATTATAATTCCTGATTCGTCCATCAGAATGCCATTCCATCTTTAAGCTTGGCTTGTTGGACAAATCCCGTTTGCTTTTCTTGAGCCTTTTACCTTTGTCAGACAGCTCCACGTGCAAACTACTTCCCCATGACCAGAGCACACCTGCCTGTCCCCATGTAAGTATCTGTTTAATTATTTTAAACACACACCCACATGTACAGTATGTACACACGAGGGTATTTCAAAACCCAATTGACTATGTAAGCACTCCATAACTTGACATCAACCTTCATCTCAGGCAGTAAGTCCAACTTGCGTTTTGTGATTTTCTGCACTTGCAGGATCAAGAGGGCAGTTCACGGCACTAATCGATGTGTTCATGGTGTTCATGTCTGTCTCTCGCATCGTCGAACAGAAAACTTGTTTGATGTTTGTGTCCGTTTCCAACATTGTGGCTCATTTTATTTATTTTTAGCCACCCTACGTTTAATCATTTGAAAACGATCATTTTATCATTTAAAAAATTTTTTTTTATTTTTTTTAAAATACATTTTATTACATTTTTTTACATTACATTTATTACATTACATATTATTACATTTTATTACATATTTTACATTTTTATTATATTTTTACATCATACATTTTATTATTTTATTTAAATTTTATCATTTTATCAAAACAATCATTTTAAAAGTTTAAAACGATCATTCATTCATTCATTCTACGTTTAAATTAGAAGACAGATGGTTGCCTGAATGAGGCTTGCAGGTGACATTTATGACCAAACATGGAAAATTGAGAATTTCGCATAAACCGCCGCTTTATTTAGCGGTTTTGCAGACCTTTCTTTTTATTGTGGATAAAAAAACTGGTGTCGCAAATTATTCATTCTGATGTGGACACTTTATTATGATCTAGAGAGCTCATAGAACACCTTACCCCCTGCAGTGTTAAAGTACAGTATATACTTCAATGTAAATAAAATAATGATTTTAACGATTGTTTAAAAATATTCCGGAGGTTTAGCGCTATTGAAGCAGTCTTGCACATTATCCTAACAGAGTACCCGTCATTCGGGCGATCTTGTTCCGGAGCATGCAACACGTTCTTCTGATACGTACCTTTATTTAGACGGTGTATAGGCAACTGACAGCTGCCTCAATCACTCCCGAAAATATAATAAAAATAACCCAAGTTACGTGCATGAAGCAAAAACATGTCTTCTGCTTATTGAAAATGCCTCATTGCACTGGAAAACGTGTGGTTAGGGTATTGCACTGACTTACTATCATTGCCTTACTATCATTGCACTGACTAAAAGGTATTTTAAAGAGCACACAGTATTTTAAACCAATTTCAATGGTTGCTGGAAGACGGGGCAGCATGTAGAATCATACCAACATAATCATTAGACTTTAAACAAACCAAAAAAAAACAAACCTATTTTGGGGGGCCACTCCTTCCCCCTTCGGACTCCGCCCGTAGACCTCCTTTGATCCCGATTTTTATAATGCTGTGAACAAACATTGGTACATCACGGGTGATGAAGGTTGTGATCACGTTTCATCAAAACTGTGTAGTTTTGGAAACATGAACTGATTTCATTATGGGTTCTCGAGGTCAAAGTTCAGAGGTCCCTCGGTAAAAATTCCATGAGCCTATTTTGTAAGGAATTTAAAGATAAATCCTGGAAGAATGGCTCTCTGCTGTGGAGCAAATCATGACTCCAGTATCGCTCTGAAAAGCGATTTCTCAATTGTGCAGGTGAAAAGAAAAGTGAACTCTCAGTACTTTAGGCCAAGTAAAAAAATTAAAATGTTTCTCGTCCGGACTTTTTTGAAAAAGGAGGAGGGAGGCCCTTACTATTTACTATACACAAAGAATTAAGTTAAGCACCCCCCCGTTTTTTTACAACCTCGCACATTACAAGGTTGTTGTCGTCAAAACAGTGTAATATACCCATGATATTGCTATATTTTCTGGAGAAGTGATATTATGGTCACATAAAAACATAACAATCATGCCGTTTTCAATATTTTATTCTGAATAATTTAAGGTGAAATTTTTTGGGAATTTTAGGCATATTTTCACCTCAATTTAAGTATGGAGCTATAGGTCCATCACGGACAGTGTGGATGACGTTTATGTTTTCTAACGTACAGTCATTGTTCTGAGAAGACCTCTAGCGATCTTTGCGTCAATAACGTGTGTAGGACCCACGTGATCGGATGGAGCAAGGTGCTGTGACAACCATCCCCTGGCCTGCGTACAGTCCTGACCTGAACCCCCTCGAGCACGTTTGGGACATGTTGGGACGACAAATTGCGAAGATGGTCCCTCCAATAGCCAATCTGGATGAATTGGAACGTGCATTACATCGGGAATGGAACAACCTGCCACAGCAACGCATACGACGGCTTACAAGGTCTATGAGACGTAGGGTTGAGTCAGTGATCCGATCACGTGGGTCCTACACACGTTATTGACGCAAAGATCGCTAGAGGTCTTCTCAGAACAATGACTGTACGTTAGAAAACATAAATGTCATCCACACTGTCCGTGATGGACCTATAGCTCCATACTTAAATTGAGGTGAAAATATGCCTAAAATTCCCAAAAAATTTCACCTTAAATTATTCAGAATAAAATATTGAAAACGGCATGATTGTTATGTTTTTATGTGACCATAATATCACTTCCCCAGAAAATATAGCAATATCATGGGTATATTACACTGTTTTGACGACAACAAACTTGTAATGTGCGAGGTTGTAAAAAAACGGGGGGGTGCTTAACTTAATTCTTTGTGTATATTTTAATTTTTTTTGCTATTTTTTTCCAAGATGGCTGCCATGAATTGAATGACCACTGTGGCTGACTTAAAGACTCTATAGTTTGTCCAATGTAATGTGAAACATGCCAGTGTTGATTGTTACCGAAAGGCCTGTAATTTCAGGCCTACTTTATATAGTAGGCCTAATCTAGGCCTACTTTATTAACTACAACAGGGCCTAGATACCGAGCTTCTCACTCAGAGACCCGCGTTGTACTCCCACCTCCCACCATTAAACCTACATCATAGGGTTGGACTATGGCCTGACTGTATTCACACTTCAGAATACACGAAACTACAACTAGTACTAGGCCATCCAAGTATAGCGTTACAGCTACATATGGATTTTTTAATGCACCAAGTATTTAAAAACAAGGACACTAGAAAATGTATGTCTTGATATGGCTTAAATATTTACGCTATATCACGACGCCAACTTACTTTCGTTGTTTGGTATCCATCACCAATGTCATCTCCATCGTCAAATTCTCCACTGGCAAATTTAGCGAATTGATCGTTGAACGTTCGCTTCTCATCTACAACTGATCTCGCGAACCAAGACTTCAAAACTTTTGTCGACGAACGTATGCTTACACACACAAATATCGTCATATTCCCTACTCAAATTTGTACCATTAAAAGTATGAAATGCAAGCTTTTTACACGTATTAATTGCACTTGCCCAGTGCACAACCGCTGCGAGAATTGACCGTCTTTAGCACAAAGTGTCTGCGTTAAGCCAGGCATGTATTAACCAGGAAGTTCCGTTAAGAGGGCGGGATCCATAATAGTTCAGATCATCAATGCACAAGATACGATCAGCAAACGCCAGGAAACGGCAAGTTTTAGAACGAGTTTCTTCGCAAAACGATTTTTTTTTAAACGAGTATATATTAAAAAAAATAGTATTAAATAGTAAATAAAAGTAGGCGGCGACTAAAACGGAAGCGGGCGGGGACGAGAAACATTTTTTTTTTTTAACTTGGCCTTATAAGAACAAAACTATGTTGATAGCACACAAAGGTGATGTACTTTCATTCTAACAGGAGCCTAATAACACAGCTTGATCTGCGTGTGTTTAAAGCAGTTTTATTCACAGTCATAAAACAGAAAAGCTCACAGTTATAACTACATTATTGCTCTGAAATCGGATTTAGGGCAAATATTTTAAGATTATCTGTCTCACACACACACACACACATATATATATACTGTATATATATATATATATATATATATATATATAGATATATATATATATATATAGATATATATAGATATATATATATATATAGATATATATATATATAGTGCCTTCAGAAAGTATTCAACCCCTTGACTTTTTTCACATTTTGTGTTGCAGCCTGAATTTAAATTTTTAATCGGTGAAAAAAAAAAAAATCTCAATGTAATGCATTTTAAATTCAGGCTGTAACACAACAAAATGTGAAAAAGACAAGGGGATGAATACATTCTGAAGGCAATGTGTATATTGTCAGTGAAATACCAATAAACGAAGAATAAAAGTTTTAAAAGTTAACTGTGGAAGACAAATAAACGGCCTGATGTAACACTTCATCAAAAGCATTGACAATGTTACGCTGGAAACGTCAGGGTGTTTATTTCCCTCTTATTGTGAACATTTAAAGATTTTATTTGACTTTTACTCTATATTTACAGTGTGTGTGTGTATATATATATATATATATATATATATATATATATATATATATATATATATATATATATATATAAATTCTTTGCACATTTTTATCATAGACTACCATCGGGCATTTATGGCAGGAAGGTTAAATGCATTTGGTCACCCTGTATGATTATTTCCCAAAGGCACAAGGGAACCAAGCCATGTAATCCCCACTCAATAGTACAATACTACATATTATAGTACACACAAACATCGCATTCCATGCTAGTGAGCACCTGTAGGTTTCCCGAGATCAGTGCAGCTTCGTGGTAATTCGTGGTAGTGGCAGCCAAGTGAAGGACATCCAGGGAGACCGTGAGGAGCCACACTGCGTTCACCTCCTCCAGGGTAGATCATTAAGTGCGTTGCTTAGTCGTAATTGAACTCTTATATCAAGCTTGCTAACTGTATACAAACCCACTTGGAAATATTCCACAAATGTTGCAAAAGAAATGACCGAACGAGATGCATCACGCATTTTATTTCTTGCTTTTTGACCCAATTACTTGCGATATATATATATATATACCCGTTGTGAGGGTCCTTCGCTATGGCTCGTATTTCTGTGATTGCGCTTCTTCAACAGTGGCCTCGTTTTGGGCCTTGCGGTATTACGGTATTACCAAAATTACAACCTCACTAAACGTGTGGAAATGATGTTTTGTGGAATCTGATTTACAATGATTATAATCAGTCTCTGTTTTATTTAATGGTTGAAGTAGCCAAATAAATATCCTCAAATGGTCATCACACCATGGTCACAATGATTATATTCGCTTATAGTAAGCACTCAGGTATTATATATTTTTATTATACACACACACACACACACACACACACACACACACACACACACACACACACACACACACACACACACACACACACACACTTGTATTTGTATTTGTACTCCATCTGTACCCTGGTTGAACGTCAAATCCGTATCATGAAAAACACAAAATAGAGGAAAAATGGTCCTGTTGCTCACCTGGCTGGTTGCCAAAAAGTGGAATGATGGATGGATCAGGGTAAACTAAGAGCTCGATTTATGAAACACATTTAACATCAGGTGGTATTAACATGATGTTCACTTTTTGTGTAACTCCCTGCTGTCTATGAGCCTTTTTTTTTTTTTGAGATATTTCTCACATCCTATTTGATAAATTGCAGTGCAACTCCATGGTGTTTGTAATTCATATTTTTCGAAATATTGCCCACATTCGGTATTTTGACATTACTGGAGGCCATATTGTGTTTGGCATCAGCCTATTTTATCAAACATTCCCACAAGTAGTTGATCAAGTTTCACATTGATCGGTTAAGTGTTGAGAGAAGATTGCTTTAAGGTTTTCCTGTAATCCGAAATGGTGGTGAAACTAGATTGAAATTCAAGTACTTTTGGGACCGTTAAACCTTACGATGACCTACTTATATGTGGAGGTTGTATGCCATGAACCTACAGGTTGTATGCCATGAACAAACTTGAGTTCCACCACACCAAAGATCATTTTAGCCAAGTTTGGTCACAATCCCATGTCAGCAGTTTCGGAGGAAGAAGTTGCAAGTGTTTACGGACGGATGACATGCCATCCCTTAAGCTCTCCTGAACTTTGTTCCAGGTGAGCTAATGATAACCTTTACCACCTAATGTGGATGGAGGTTATGTTTTCACCTCTGTCTGTCTGTCTGAGCAGGAAATCTCAAAGTTATGCATGGAATCGGATGAAATTTGGTGGACAGGTTGTGTGTGACAAAGGCAAATTGATTCGATTTTGGTGAAGATCCAGAACCTGAGAATTTTTTCATTGATTCTTCACCATGGAGATGGGGCCAAAAGCAACATACTGTACAGCACGATATCTCAAAAAGTCGTGGACGGATTATGACAACACTTTGTGGATGATTTGGGGTAGCTGACATGAACGAATTGATCAGACTTTAGTGTGTGACAAGGATGAATGGTCCGGATGCATATCCAGCCTGTCAGTGGGATACAAAATGTAAACTGTTAAGCCTGGTGGAGGTATGTGCCCGACCAAGTGCCGTTCCAATTATTACTCTTTTGAAAAGAAAAACTGATCCATGTTTAGTTTCCTTTAAGCTCGAGGTTTCATGGGAAAACGTGTTCGGATGTCATTTTGGAACCGAAAGTTCCACATCTTGTGTCCCGGCGAGCTAAAATGAACCTTTATTGCTGAAGTATTTTAGACACAAAGTCCCCAGTTACTCTTTGAGGTCTGCTATTTTCATTCCAAATCCCGACCTTTTAAATCTTGGAAATACTCAGTCGTCTTACTGTACGTTTGAAATTTGTTTCATCCTGAAATCTCAAGTCCATTTGGACGCAATGTATAAGGTGGACATACACTGGGCAACATGCTTCACAGAATGTCTCAATTCAAAGGCATGCCAATAATCATACAACAAATGGACCAGAGAGGGCAGCTGGTAATGGTGCGAGATCATTTTGGTCTGAGGTCTTGAAAGAGTGCAGGGAAAAGCAAGATGGTGCACACCTGGGGAGGCAATTCTATGGAGGAGGCAACAAGGAAATGAAGGGGTAGAGGTGTGTTGGAGGAGAGACAGTGTGCGAGTACAGAGAGCAGTTGGAGGTCTGGCATACCACCAACCTATCTGCATCAAGGAAGGAGGCCGCTTTGTGCCTCAACCTTGAGATGGAAGGTTCCTGTTGGTGAAGTGAGATTACAGCAGCACCAACCATACTCTATGTGACTGCAGAGGATTCCTTAAACAAATTATACACCGGATTGGTCTGTTTCACCTTCCCTTCTGAACCCACAGTGTGGTGGCATTGCAAAGCAATTGTGCTTTAGTGATGAAAGTACCAAATTTGGCAGATATGTTGAATATTATATTGTGAATACTTACAAGTCTGGAGACACTTTAAATTGTATTTGTGTGTATATGTACATTGTTTAAAAAAAATACACGTACTTCAACTTTCACTTACTCTTTTTGTTCTCAACAAGAAAAAACAACTCTGACAACACATAGGAATTATTGAACAATGATCTACGATGGTGATGAACAGCTGTCTTGGAGGGGAAAATGAGATTGAAGAGAATGTGGAAATTAGTTCCACAAGTGGGGGGGGGGGGGGGGGGGGAAGGAACAAATGAGTGGAGGTGAGCAGTGAACCTGGATTTAGGTAGTTTCACCAGAAGGGGGTTGATGGTGGAATGTGTGCGCCTTGCAGGAACCGTGGGGGAGGGAGGTGGGAGAGGAGGAGAGAGGACCAAAGCAGAGGGTACAAGACATTAAATGATGCGGTTGAAGACAGAGAGACCACCGACTTGTCTGCGATGGTGAAGTGACAGGCCCATTGACTCAGCTTCATCGTCGGAGATTCCAATAATCTTGAAGGCCTTGGTTTCCATAGTGTCAAGCTGAGCAAGATGTGAGGCAGGGGAGCCAGCCCAGAGGGGAGAGCAGTACTCCATCAAGATGAAGCCTTGTAGGTAGATAGGAGTTCAGGTGTGCCAAAGTATGACGGTATGATGCTGGATGCCCAGTCGGCGACTGGCTTTGAAGGCCAACTTTGAAATATGGTTTGCCGAAGAACGATCATAGTTGATAGTGAGAACCAGGGATTTGAATGACTGAACTTCCTCAAGAGGATTGGTAAAATAAATGGGAGAGTTTGTCAGATGATCCTTTCAGAGAGAGATAGTGTGAGTGTGAGATTTGTCAGGATTGAAAGACATAGTCCAAGTGTTTGACCATCTTGTGATTTTTTTTCAAGGTCTAAAGAGAGGGAAGAGGCTGTAGTCTGCCTGAATGAAGGATGAGGGATGTCATGGCAGAGGGTGGAGTCGTCGGCAAATAGATAAAAAGGATTTTCCAGAAAGTCAGAGAGATCATTGATGAAGGTGAGGAATAGGACTGGGCCCAGAACACTGCTTTGGGGCACTCCAGCCATGACAGAGGCAGAGGAGATGAAAGGGTTCTGTTGAGTGTCACACGTTGGCTACGATAACATGGGAAGTCAGTAATCCATTTGTGGAGTTGTCCTTGGATTCTATAGGCAGAGAGTTTGGAGAGAAAGTCAGGATGCCAGACTGTATCAAAAGCACGAGATAGGTCAAAAGAGACGGCCCTGATCTCATGTCTGATATTGAGGGCCTCCATCCATTGTTGGGCAAGTATAAGCAGCATGTGCAAGGTGGAATGACCTGGTCTGAAACCAAATTGGTGATCTGAGATGAGGTTGTTGGAGAAAAGGAATGATTTCATATCAACTGCGATGGTGAATTCCATGACCTTGCTGATGATTAGAAGTAAGCTGATAGGTCTGAGGTTGAGGGGATCAGTTTTTGCACCTTTTTATGTAATGCAGCGATGGCCGATTTCCATGCAGATGGAAGATGACCTCGGGCAATGACAAGGTGAAAAGGGCAGAGAGAGGATGGGAAAGAGCAGCAGAGCAAGTTTTAGGATGCATTAGCTGATGCGGTCCGGTCCAGTAGCAGAATCAGAATTGAGGGTTGCAGGGAAGTCCATGAGCAGCAGTTGTGGACTGGGGAGGATCGGTACAGAGAGTGAGGAGTTGCGGACACAAAATTTTGAAGCACCACAAAATTGAGGCATTCAACCTTCTCCTGAACGGAGTCGGCTGTGGTGCCATTTGAAGAGATGGAAGGGAAGCATAAACCAGATACAGACTTAAGGCATCACCAGGTTTTAGAGGATGAAGAGAAGTTTGAAAGTTCAATATTGAGGTTGGACATATGTTGTTTTTTGCCTCCCCTGAAAGTGCGCAGACTTGTTACCAGAAACCTTTATCTATTATGCATATGATTGGAAGAAGGCTGACCATATTGTATGATTAATGGAGGAGATTTACCTTGGCATCATCCTTGTGAATTGTGGCGGTTTTCAATTTTCCAAGATGAATTCTTGTGAAGGACTCTCAAAAGAGTATAGAGGAGAAGACTCCAACTACACAGGACGAAAGGACCAATGCACCGATGTTACCTGGACCACTTGGTGATATGGAATCGACATTGGTTCGAAACCTTTCCACTTTTGTGAGAACTCAATCTAGGGTGGATTTTAAGAGAATGAAGGGTAAGTAAAGGGAGGGATGGAGGATGCTGACATCTGTTACATTGATGGGACAGATGGGGATCATGTTCTTGAAAATGACAAAACACTAACACCGCATTTTCAATGTGGTGAGGTCTTAGAGATCCAATCTTACATGGACCCGAGTTGAGCTTTCGCTCATCCAAGGACAGACACTGGTTGCGAGTCTTGTAGAAAGACTAGATTACCTTCTGTGGGATTGTCTGCTCAGGTGGAGAACGTAAGTTCCTTGCTCGCCATTGCTTCATTGCACACACACTTGGTGTTGTATCCAATATGATCCAAAGTTCTTGTTATCGCAATGTTACCCCAACCCCAAAGCCAGGGATAAAGTTCCACAGTGAAAACACTGGTCGTCATCAGACAACGGGAAACATTTATGTTCATATTTGAAATATCTTTAACCTTTAGTCTGGTTAGTTAGTTTGTCTGGTTAATACGAGTAAAGTCAGATATAATATCAGAGTAAGTTTCAATGGAGTAGTAAAACGTGCACTTCCTATAAGACTTATGAACCACTATTTACACCTGTTGTGTACAACAATGCCTGCATACCCCCTCACTGGGTACACACCCACACAAGGTCGACCTAATGGACTAGGCTACTATGTGGATACAAATGTCCTTACCCCATTCATTGGTTGAGGGACTGAAAAGTCGTTTTTAACCAGTTGGTGTGCCTTTGACATGTGACTGTATATGACACTATAGGGATGGTGTATATACTCTGGTCGACTTCATCACGTGACAAAAAAAAAAAAAAGTCAGATGGATGAAAGTTGGACAGTGTAGGCCCACCTTCCGTCATCTAGTCTTGTGTGCCATGTGCCTTTTATCGATCGCCTGACAAATGTATCACCGGACAGTACCACCGTATATGGCGGACCGCCACCCCAAGGTTTTCAAACTTGGTAATTGTCCCCCAGATCCTTTGATTGATCCATTTGCTTTACATATTGTTGTGAACTTCTGGCCTCCTCACTTGTGCACAAGCTATCATCCCTCCACTCCCAATTTTGTTTTTTTTCCCACAATAGCAATACAACTAGAGATGCTTAGATGTGATCGTCTCGGACTCTAGGTCGAGATTTATACATTTTATACGAATGTTTCCTCCAGGAAATATCATGCTTGATGAAATCTCTTTGCTCAAATGTTATGGTTTTAACTTAAAACATCAGTACAGTGGACGCTAGACCAGCAAATGCTTTTAAAATCCCAAATAACCGAAACACCAAGAACCTCAAACCATACCTGTGTGCCAAGCTGCAGCACACCACGTGACTCGCAGGTGGTTTGTGATGACTTTTGTAAATATGTACAAAAATAACTTTTTTGTGTGAGAAGGACGGTCTGTTCCTGTAAGGTACAAGTTTGTGGGAGGAGTTACGATGAGATGATTCTTCGATGAGCCAACACACGCAAATGTACAGCTTGGAGAGAGGCGATGAAGCATGTTTGGTCTCCACCAAACCCCACAGGGTGTTTATGAGTGTGGAGCTGAAGCACGACCATCATTGGTCAAACAACATGGAGCAGGAGCACGACCAACATTGGTCAAACAAGTTGGAGCAGGGCACGACCAACATTGGTCAAACAAGTTGGAGCAGGAGCACGACCAACATTGGTCAAACAAGTTGGAGCAGGAGCATGGCCAACATTGGTTGAATGACTTGGAGCAAGAGCATGACAAACATTGGTCAAATGACCAGGAGCAGGAGCACGGCCATCATTGGTCAAATGACCAGGAGCAGGAGCACGGCCATCATTCGTCGAATGACCTAGAGCAGGAGCATGACCAACATTGGTCAAACAACTTGGAGCAGGAGCACGACCAACATTTGTTGAATGACCCAGAGCAGGAGCATGGCCAACATTGGTCGAATGACGGAGCAGCAGCACGACCAACATTTGTTGAATGACCCAGAGCAGGAGCATGGCCAACATTGGTCGAATGACTTGGAGCAGCAGCACGACCAACATTTGTTGAATGACCCAGAGCAGGAGCATGGCCGACATTGGTCGAATGAGTTGGAGCAGGATCACGACCAACATTGGTCGAATGAGTTGGAGCAGGAGCATGGCCAACATTGGTCGAATGAGTTGGAGCAGGATCACGACCAACATTGGTCGAATGAGTTGGAGCAGGATCACGACCAACATTGGTCGAATGAGTTGGAGCAGGATCACGACCAACATTGGTCGAATGAGTTGGAGCAGGAGCACGACCAACATTGGTCGAATGAGTTGGAGCAGCATCACGACCAACATTGGTCGAATGACCTGGAGCAGGAGCATGGCCAACATTGGTCGAATGAGTTGGAGCAGGAGCACGACCAACATTGGTCGATTGACCCCAGTGCGGCAGTTCCATCGTCTATGGCTTTGTGTGTGCAAGGACGATATGTAAATGGTTATACATTAAAGTGAGGTCTTTGGCATTTCAAAAACCATTGTCATTGCAGTTGCAGATCTACACACCTGTCTGGATATAATTCATGGCTTTGATTCGAAGTCTCAGCAGGAAGTGTTGATAAGGTCAGGGATAGAAAACATTGCATTCCATGCCAGGTACTTGGTTTTCAGACCGTTTGCTTGTGATTTGTCACAATGTTTGGAGGATGGAGAAGTTGCACGATGGGATGAGAAAATTCAGGGTCCAACATACGCAATGTTGCTTGAGTAATAAAAATAATAGCAATGGAAAGCTCGATGAGCCTCTTGCTTTGTGAGCCCTGGTTTTCCGAGTTTCAAACTTCATGTCCGTTCCGCCTTGTCGAGGAGGATTACGAGAGTAAAGGATGGTGAATGTGAGCTGGGGGAGAACAGTGTTTGTTACTGCTTGATGACGTGTCTCAATTTGGTTGACGAGGTTCAAATGAAGTGATGAAGTTGTCGATGCTGGGTGACATTTTTCTTGTTCACGCATAAGTGGAGTCATTCCTGCCTGGAGACGAGACGGGTTTGTGAGTGTTGCGTTGGTTCTGCAGTTCCAACTCGCATTGTTGAAGCTGCAGGTCTCGATGGGCAAGCTGCTCACGAAGCTGACGGATCTCATCCCTCTGACAGGTAACCATTCGCCGCAGCTAGGAGGATGAGGAGGAGGAGTCAATGTGACAGGTGACATTCTCAATCACTCCGGACAAAAGCAGAGTTTGACTTCACTGTGTTCCGATAGATGACAACAACGTTTTTGTGCAAAACCTGATACATCGGCACACGCATGGAGAAATTAACTTATTTATTTAATTATGAGGTGGCCATTTGATTGACACCAATAACTCCTCAAGCACCAATTGGTTTGCACCATGACCTGCGTTCGAGTCGGGTTTCCATGTTGGGATTCCTCCAAAGTTAATACCGTAGTCCCATAAAGATCACGTGTGATCATATATTACGTTGTAACGAACGGCACTTTTGATGGACAACCAGACTTTGACAGCTCGATACAGTAAACAACCAAATGTAAAATAGTTTGAATAGTAAAAGAAATGATAGAAATCAATTTGCTCAATTCTGAAGGAGCTCCAACCAACCGTATTATTCCCAATTATGTGATTGAAAAACATGATTATGGCAAAATGGGAACTGCAGCTTGAATGAATGAATGATGTCGAGTCTCCTCGGGCAATGATGGCATTGCCTTTCTACAGACTTGGCATTTAATATGGAATATTTTTTTTGTGTGGGTGAACTTACTTTTCAAGATGTCTTAGAACCAAAAGTTCATTGGAGTTATGTTGAAATTATTCTAGATTTTGTTAATGTGACCTTTAAAAGAAACAAAAACCACATTTGACATTTCGAAACAAATAAATTGATCCTTGAAAGTGATGTAAACTGATATTGAACTCAATTCATGGACAGTACTGTGTTGAACTTCTGTACGTTTTCCAGAAGTATCTCTTTATTTTCCCCATTAGCCAAATTTTTTTTTAACAAAAACAAAAGTTAAATCACGACTGGGATTACGGACAGTAAAATTACAGTTCAGTACTTCGTGTAACCCACACGGGCATTCAGGAGAGCACGTACACGTTGAGGCATGCTGTTCACGAGATTTGCCAAGGTTTGGACAGGAATCGCTTGCCATGCAGTGACAATAGCCTGCTGCAATTCACGCACAGAGGTCGGCTGCTGGTCCAAGTGGTCGATTTGCCGCGTTAATTCTGCCCACAAGTTCTCTATCGGATTCATATCCGGGGACATGGCAGGCCACTCCATATGCTCTACACCATGGTCAGCAAGAAAGTGTTGGATCATGCGAGCACGATGAGGCTGTGTATTGTCATCTTGGAAGACAAAGTTTCCTGGAAAGGCTGCACGAGCAAATGGAAGCAATGTTTCTTCCAGAATGGCCCTGTACTTGAACTGGTTCAGGTTTCCATTCAGAACAACCAGGTCAGTTTTGCTCCCTGCATGAAAAGCAGTGCAAACGGTCACCCCACCACCTCCAGCTTGGACTCTTGGCACTATACAATCTTTGTTGTAGGCTTCATGCACTTGTCTGCGCACTCGGACGCGGCCATCTTGACGATAGACCAGAAATCTAGACTCGTCACTGAAGATCACGTGATTCCAGTGTCCTGGCTGCCATTGACGGTGCTCTCTGGCCCACTGCAATCGGCGCTGGCGGTGTTGTCTGGTCAGGCGTGGCTTTCTCAGGGGACGCCTGGCACGATAGCCTGCTTGAACCAGTCGTTGGTTGACTAGCCTTCTGGATACAGGCACATTTGTCAGTTGCTGCCACTCAGCCCTAAGCCGATTAGCTGACTTGGTACGGCCATTGTTGCCTAACCGGTGCAGCTGGCGATCATCCCTCCTTTTGGTTCTGCGGGGACGTCCTGGCCTCGGTATTGGAGTAGGGACACCCCTCTGAGCATTTCGTTTCAGGACCTTTGACACCTGACCTTGAGTGATGCCATACTGCCGAGCAACAGCGCGCTGTTTCATGCCGTAATTTCGTAAAGCCACCACTCCATGACAAACAGCATTGTCGAGTTGACGGACCATCTCCAGAGGAAGCGGCAATAACTTTTGGAGACGTGCAGCAGTTGTTTTCCACTAATACAGAACGCAACAACCCTTGTATACCCGACTGTGAAGCTCATCATCAAATGTACCTGTCCGTACATTTTGCCACGCCACCTGTGATATAATCCTGTTGTTGACTTCTTGCTGCGACAGACAATCAGTGACATGGTTCTCTGAACAAATAAATCATCAAAGTGTAAAAGAAACTCACCAGATTGATATACTGAGTTAAGAAAGTAAACCCAAGTCAAGAAAAAAAAATATTCCATATTAAATGCCAAGTCTGTATATGGATGGTACACACGGGTAAGTGTGTGGTATAGACTGGGGGTCGCCACTCCTCTCCGTCCCTCTTCTGGCCGTTGGGGAATTCACCCTCTTCCGCCCGTGCTGTTGGAGTCAACGACTCTCATCCACCAGATGTGCAGAGCCATCTGCTTTAAAACGCATGGCTGCGGACGGTTACTCTGGTAAGGGGGGCTGACAGGTACTACACCTTGCCCACAGGTGACCTGGGGTTATGCAAGGCAGGGGCATCCATCTCCCTGAGGTATCAGAAGACACCCACATACCCTATTGCCCGGAGTATTTACCCGCATACCCCAACTGCAGGTTAAACCATATTCGATTAAAATTAATTCATAGAACAATGAGAGGGATGGGCAGGGGTGTTGGTACATTGTTCTCACACGCTTTAATTGTTTCGGGGGACCATTTTGGGGGTCGAGGGGTAAGAGGGTGGTGTGTGTGTATGTTTGGCTAAATCCCAGTATTATGAATTTCCGATAATATACCTAATCCACACAATGTATCGTTATTACCCTCGACAGAGGAGCAGGTATCGTTTTGAGTTTGCTTGTTATTTGTGAAATTGAAGATTCACAAATATTGGTCTGTCTGGTCTGTCCGTCACCGACAGGTCGTAATTATACACCGATCTTTACGAAATTTAACCACTTGGTAGAGGTCATCAAAAGCTAGAAGCCTATTGTTTTGGAGATCGAAAGGTCAAGGTCAAAAAAATCTTTAATTTTCATCCGATTGTCTTGACATTTGAACGTGATTTCCATATTGGGTCACTGATTTGGCTTACCAATCAAAAGCTAGAAGCCTATTGTTTTTGAGGCCAGGGTCCAAAAAATCGTGAATTTTCATCCGATTGACTTGACATTTGAACGTGATTTGCATATTGGGTCACTGAATTGGCTGACCAATCAAAAGCTGGAAGCCTATTGTTTTTGAGGTCAGGGTCAAAAAAATCGTGAATTTTCATCAGATTGACTTGACATTTGAACGTGATTTGCATATTGGGTCACTGAATTGGCTAACCAATCAAAAGCTAGATTGGCTAGAAGCCTCTTGTTTTTGGCTAGAAGCCTATTGTTTTTGAGGTCAAGGTAAAAAAAAATCGTTAATTCTCATCCGATTGACTTGACATTTGAACGTGATTTGCATATTGGGTCACTGAATTGGCTAACCAATCAAAAGCTAGAAGCCTATTGTTTTTGAGGTCAGGGTCAAAAAAATAGTTAATTTTCATCCGATTGACGACATTTGAACGTGATTTGCATATTGGGTCACTGAATTGGCTAACCAATCAAAAGCTAGAAACCTATTGTTTTTGAGGTCAGGGTAAAAAAAATCGTGAATTTTCATCCGATTGACTTGACATTTGAACGTGATTTGCATATTGGGTCAATTAATTGGCTAACCAATCAAAAGCTAAAATCCTATTGTTTTTGAGGTCAAAAGGTCAAGGTTGTAGTGACTGATTTCAGAAGTACAGTACCAGTTAATGACCACTTGCTTGTTTGTGTGTTTGAACGAACATAGGTCACCTGGTTTGCTAGTATTACACGTTATCTTCTTCTTTTTTAAACCCCAATAAAGTATGTGCTGCACAATTAAAATGTGAGTATGTCTATAAAGTAGGTACCATTGACAATGTGAATGCATCTCTAAAGTACGTACTATCAAAATAGATGTATCTATAAAATATGTACATAAATAGTCTATAAAATACCTACGATTGTAACTTGAATCTATGCAATAGAACTGAAAAGATGTGTTCGTCCACTGTATGAACACAAACAGGTATCATTGATGCATCGTCGACACTCCACACAAACAGAAAAACACCACACAAAGAAGTCCCATCCTCATGACGAATACATTCCATCCTCATGACCAAACAACGGTCCCTTGAACCTCTTTTTCTTGCACAATGTTTGACTTCCCAATTCCCCCTTTACCTCCTTCTCGTTCGCTGGTGGAGACTTCTCATCCGGACGTTCGACGTCGATCGCTTTCTGCCCTTTGCGTGGTCTCAGTTCCATTGGGACCGTGGGTTTGTAGTTCTCCATGAGGGACACCAGCAACGGACCTGCAGCAGGGAATGAGCAGATCGTGATCCATGTCAGGATGCAGAGGAGACAATTGAATGATGTAACAATTGATCCCCCACCCCCTGGCCAAATGAGGTCATGGCTTGTGGTATCCCACCCATGGAAAATGGTTCCCTTTCCTCTATTTACGTGAGTGAAGTTACTGATCAGACGTACACAAAACAACTGGTTGTAGTTGAGAAGATCCATAGTCTAAGCTGAAGACACCACTACCGAGATAAACTGTCCAGCAGGCAAGGCTGTGGTCCCGATGTTTCAACCGCATCATGGTCTTCATATTGGGGTCTATGCAGTGCCCAGTGTTAAGTACCCTTGTCGAGGGGTAAGAGTAATCACCTTGGTGATGAAAACAACGTTAGGTCTCAGCAGATGCTCACTGTATTACAGTCACATGATATACCATTGTCTTTGTGTGGGCACGTAACACTGGGCGCACAATCGCAGATGAAGCCTGCTCGATGGTCGAAACGCTCGACTTCAGCCTTGCTTACTGTTCAGATACTACGGGTATGGGGGATGAGGTGAGGGTGGGTGAAAGTGGGGATGAGATGAGGGTGGGTGAGGTGTCGTGATGGAGGGGGAGAGGTATAAGGTGAGGGTGGGTGAAAGTGGAGATGAGATGAGGATGGGTGAAAGTGGGGATGAGGTGAGGTTGGGTGAAAGTGGGGATGAGGTGAGGGTGGGTGAAAGTGGGGATGAGGTGAGGGTGGGTGAAAGTGGGGATGAGGTGAGGGTGGGTGAAAGTGGAGATGAGGTGAAAGTGGGGATGAGGTGAGGGTGGGGATGAGGTGAGGGTGGGTGAAAGTGGGGATGAGATGAGGCTGGGTGAAAGTGGGGATGAGGTGAGGGTGGGTGAAAGTGGGGATGAGGTGAGGGTGGGTGAAAGTGGGGATGAGGTGAGGGTGGGTGAAAGTGGGGATGAGGTGAGGGTGGGTGAAAGTGGGGATGAGGTGAGGGTGGGTGAAAGTGGGGATGAGGTGAGGGTGGGTGAAAGTGGGGATGAGGTGAGGGTGGGTGAAAGTGGGGATGAGGTGAGGGTGGGTGAAAGTGTAGGTGAGGGTGGGTGAAAGTGGGGATGAGGTGAGGGTGGGTGAAGGTGGGGATGAGGTGAGGGTGGGTGAAAGTGGGGATGAGGTGAGGGTGGGTGAAAGTGGGGATGAGGTGAGGGTGGGTGGAGGTGAGGGTGGGGATGAGGTGAGGGTGGGTGAAAGTGGGAATGAGGTGAGGGTGGGTGAAAGTGGGGATGAGGTGAGGGTGGGTGAAAGTGGGGATGAGGTGAGGGTGGGTGAAAGTGGGGATGAGGTGAGGGTGGGTGAAAGTGGGGATGAGGTGAGGGTGGGTGAAAGTGGGGATGAGGTGAAGGTGGGGATGAGGTGAGGATGGGTGAAAGTGGGGATGAGGTGAGGGTGGGTGAGGTGTCGTGATGTAGGGGGGGGAGGGAGAGGTATAAGGTGAGGGTGGGTGAAAGTGGGGATGAGATGAGGGATGAAGTGAAGGTGGGGAATGAGGTGAAGGTGGGGAGGGAGACGAGGTGAAGCTGCGGAGGGAGACGAGGTGAAGCTGCGGAGGAAGACGAGGTGAAGGTGGGGAGGGAGACGAGGTGAAGGTGGGGAGGGAGACGAGGTGAAGCTGCGGAGGGAGACGAGGTGAAGGTGGGGAGGGGAAGGGGTGAAGGTGGGGAGGGGAAGGGGTGAAGGTGGGGAGGGAGACGAGGTGTAGGTGGAGAGGGAGACGAGGTGAAGGTGGGGGATGGTGGTGAAGGTGGGGGATGGTGGTGAACGTGGGGGATGGGGGTGAACGTGGGGGATGGTTGTGAAGGTGGGGGATGGTTGTGAAGGTGGGGGATGGTGGTGAACGTGGGGGATGGTGCTGAGGTTTGGAAGGTCGGGATGGTGGTGAGGTGTGGAGGGCCGGGATGGTGGTGAGGTGTGGAGGGCCGGGATGGTGGTGAGGTGTGGAGGGCCGGGATGGTGGTGAGGTGTGGAGGGCCGGGATGGTGGTGAGGTGTGGAGGGCCGGGATGGTGGTGAGGTGTGGAGGGCCGGGATGGTGGTGAGGTGTGGAGGGCCGGGATGGTGTGGAGGGCCGGGATGGTGGTGAGGTGTGGAGGGCCGGGATGGTGGTGAGGTGTGGAGGGCCGGGATGGTGGTGAGGTGTGGAGGGCCGGGATGGTGGTGAGGTGTGGAGGGCCGGGATGGTGGTGAGGTGTGGAGGGCCGGGATGGTGGGTGGGATTTAAGTTTTGGAAATTTACTTTGTTCACACAAATCACACCATCAGATGCACATGTTATCGAGAAGTGATGGAATGTAAGTGTGAATTGAATGATGCAAAACCATCACTGTGATGTGAATTGTTTTGGTTTCTGTCGTTGGTTTTCTTTTCTGTCAGATCAGAAATATTTTGTCATCAAAAACAATTTCGGATAAGGTATGTGCACAAATGCGCAGACAAATCTCACTTCTGTTGACGCCACTGAGCCATTGCTCCGCTGTGAGAGCCGGCTCTGAGCTGGCCGTCTTGGGGTAAAGGTCTTCCTGGAAGACGTCCGACTGCAAAGAAAACAAATCAAACCCACCTGAGCGTCTGCAAACTTACTTGAAATTGCTTTTAAGAAACGTGTTGTCCCTCTTTGCTTTAATAAAACTTCCTGTATTTCATCTGCAAGATTAAGAACGACAAAAAGAGGTTCTGCAGACAAAGCTTATGAGGACATGGTAAGAGATGAAGACCTTACGAGGAGCCAAGAGTAGATGGGGTCACCCAAGGAAGAAGTTGAGCGAATTCGTTATTTTGGAGCGAGGTGGACAACTAAAAACAACTTGTTAGCAGAGCACATTTACATCCACAAACTAACAGAGGTACCCGCACCTTGTGCGGACGGAATTTAGAGTTTACAAACGTAGAGCCAGGTACGATGTACAATTCCAATTAATTAATCACATATAATTCAGCAGGCAATACTGTAGCGGCTACCGCTGGGTTTACACAATCGCCTTGCACCTACCAAGGACACGGAGCGATCACCATGCCGGGCTCATCCAGGACGCCCGGGCAGGCCCGCGCTCAACTTGCCAGGCCTCGGCCGGGACGCCCGGCCACGCCCGCTCTCGACTTGCCAGGCCGCGTCCGGGACGCCCGGGCATGCCCCCTCTCGCCTTTCCCGGGCAAACGCTCCGGGATAATGTGTGTATATATATTGCTGCCCGATAAACGGGCTTTTCAGAGTACCCGAGTTGTTTTGTGACAATAAAGAAACTCGGACGAATTCCAGCTTTTTGTCGCGTCCATTCTTCCGATTGACGTGGGAGCACAGCTCCTACATTGGTGACCTACCGACATGGACACGGCAGTTGCCCTTAAACTGCCTACCTTCTGGGAGGCTCACGCGGCGGTTTGGTTCGCCCAGGCGGACTCCCTGTTCGCCCTGCGAGGCATCACGGCCGACGACACCCGCTTCCACCATGTGGTAGCAGCGCTCGGTTCAGCCACCGCGGCCCGCGCCCTGAGCCTCCTCGAGAGCCCGCCAGCCTCTGACAAATACGGCGCGATTAAAAAGCTCCTCCTCGACGCTTTCGCCCTCCCATCGGCGGAACGCGCACGGCGCCTGCTCGACCTGCCCGAGCTCGGCGACACGCGCCCGTCCGAGCGAATGGACTACATGCTTTCGCTGCTCGGCGAGCACTCTCCGGCATTCCTGTTCCGGGAGCTGTTCCTCCGTCAGCTGCCTAGCCCGGTACGCCTCGCCCTGGCGAGCACGACGATCACGGATCCCCGCGCCCTCACCAGGGAAGCCGACAAGATCTCCGCGGAAGGCCAACGAATTGCAGCAGCGACCTGGGGCCCACCGCCGTCCGACACAACGCCCATGGCGCCCGAGCACCCGGCACAGTCTACGACCGAACTGCCGACGCAATTGGCGGCCGCAACGCCGAGCCGACCACCTCCAGCACGACGACCGGGGCCTCCACCTGACCAAGCGTGGTGTTACTATCATGCCAGGTTCGGACAGAAGGCCTGGACATGCCGACCCCCGTGCACCTTCGGCAGGCCGGGAAACGGCCGGGCGGCGTTCATTACCAGCCATGAGCGCCGGCCACACGGGCAACTTACTTTTCATCACGGACAAAGCGTCCGGACGGCGCTTCCTGTGCGACACCGGCGCCCAACTGAGCATCATACCCGCCTCCGATCAGGACAGGCAGTCCGCGGTTTGCGGCCCCTCCTTGGTTGCGGCCAATGGATCGGCCATCCGCACCTTCGGCCCGCGCAACGTCACCCTCTGCTTCGGCGGCCAACGCTTTGCTTGGACTTTTGTAACCGCCAGCGTGCCCATGGCGCTGCTAGGCGCCGACTTCCTCTGCGCACACGGACTGCTGGTGGACGTCCAACGGCGTCGCCTCATCAACGCCGAGACCTTCAGCTCCCTGGTATGCACATTGAGCAGCTCCGCTCCGACCGAGCTGGCATGCACCCTCCCGGCGGCGAACGAGTTTGCTCGCCTGCTCACGGAGTTCCCGGCCCTCACGCGGCCGACGTTTTCGGCCATCGCAGTACGACATGGGATCGAGCACCACATACCAACCACAGGCCCGCCGGTCTACGCCAGAGCCCGCCGCCTCGACCCAGCCAAGCTCGCTGTGGCCAAAGCCGAGTTCGACGCTTTGGAACACCTCGGCATCATGCGGCGCTCCGATAGCGCGTGGGCTTCGCCACTACACATCGTCCCAAAACCAGGGGGCGGCTGGCGCCCATGTGGCGACTACCGCCGCCTTAACGAAGCTACCACCCCCGACAGGTATCCGATCCCGTACATCCAAGACTTCTCCGCCCGTCTGGCAGGACGGGTCATTTTTTCAAAAATCGATCTCATACGGGGATATCACCAGGTACCTGTCAGGGCGGCCGACGTCCCTAAAACGGCCGTCATCATGCCGTTCGGCTTATTCGAATTCCTACGGATGCCGTTTGGCCTCAAGAACGCGGCTCAGGCGTTCCAGCGCTTGATGGACGGCGTGCTGCGTGACCTGCCGTTCCTCTTCGTTTACCTGGACGACATCCTCGTCGCCAGCACGTCCCGGGCCGAGCACCTCCTCCACCTCCGAACACTGTTCGGGCGCCTCAGCGAGCACGGCCTCATCGTCAACCCGGCCAAATGCCACTTCGGCACGACGGCCGTTGATTTTTTGGGCCACCACATCACCAAGAACGGGGCCGTGCCGCTGCCAACCAAGGTCGAGGCCATCACCACGTTTCCGCGTCCCCGCTCCATAAAGGCCCTGCAGGAATTCCTGGGAATGGTGAATTTCTATCACCGCTTCGTGCCCCGCGCTGCTCAACTCATGCGGCCCCTCTACGAAGCCCTCCGGGGCAAGCCGGCCAAGCACGACATCGTCTGGTCCGCAGCAATGGATGCGGCCTTCCAAAGCTCAAAGCGGGCCCTTGCCGACGCAACACTGCTCGCTCACCCGGTGCACAACGCTCCCATCGCCCTCACCACGGATGCCTCCGACTACGCAGTGGACGCCGTACATGAGCAATGGGTGAACGGGGTTTGGCAGCCACTCGCTTTTTTCAGCCGGCAGCTCCGGCCGAACGAGCTCAAATATAGCACGTTTGACCGTGAGCTCCTCGGTCTACACCTGGCCATTCGCCATTTCCGCCACCTCCTGGAGGGCCGACCCTTCATGGCGTTCGTTGACCACAAGCCGTTGGTTTACGCAATGGCCAAGGTTACGGAGCCGTGGTCGGCCCCCCAACAGCGCCACCTCTCCGCCGTGTCGGAGTTTACCACGGACATCCGGCACGTCGCCGGCAAAAACAACGCCGTGGCCGACTGTCTTTCTCGGGCCAGCGCGAACGCGGTCAACCTCGGCGTGGACTTCGCGCTTATGGCGGCGGACCAAACCACCGACACCACGGTGCAGGCCCTCCGGGCGGCGGACACGGGCCTCCGCCTGGCCGACATCCCCTTCGCGGACACTGTCCTGCTCTGCGACGTCTCCCAAGGCCAGCCTCGCCCCATCGTGCCCATTACCTGGCAACGCCGCATCTTCGCCTCCCTCCACGGCCTTTCCCACCCGGGCCGGAAAGCTTCCCAGAAGCTGGTGTCGGCGCGATTCGTCTGGCACGGCCTTCGACGGGACGTCCGCGATTGGACCAGCACCTGCACAGCCTGCCAACAGGCCAAGGTCCACCGACACACCCAGGCCCCGCTGGCACCTTTCACCGTGCCCGAACGACGTTTCGACCACGTCAACGTGGATCTGGTGGGCCCCCTCCCCCCATCACGGGGGTTCACACACCTGCTCACCATGGTGGACAGGACCACCAGGTGGCCGGAGGCCGTTCCCCTCGTCTCCACCACCACCGCCGACGTGGCGCAGGCTTTCATCGCCACCTGGGTCGCCCGCTTCGGCGCACCGGCGGACATCTCGTTGGACCGCGGACCGCAGTTCACCTCCGAGCTGTGGGGCGCGGTCGCCCGCAACCTGGGGGTGAAGCTCCACCGTACTACGGCCTACCACCCCCAAGCCAAAGGGTTGTGCGAGCGATTCCACTGCTCCATGAAGGCCGCGCTAATGGCCGGCCATCAAGACGGCGGTTGGGCCGACCGGCTGCCGTGGGTCCTTTTGGGCCTCCGTACGGCTCCCAAGGAGGACCTCCAGGCATCCACCGCCGAGCTTGTCTACGGCCAGGCGCTACGCGTCCCGGGCGAATTCGTGCCCGACGCTACCAGTCCCTGGTCCGCAGCTCACCAGCGCTCGCACCTCCAGGAGGCCGCCCGATGGTTTGCCCCCGTGCCAACATCCCACCACGGTGACCCCCAGTCCTACGTCCCCCCAGCGCTTCGCACAGCGGAGTACGTTTTTGTGCGTCATGACGCACATCGGGGGCCACTCCGGCCGCCGTACGACGGACCCTTCCGGGTCCTGCGACGGGACGACAAGTCGTTCGTCATCGACATCAGCGGCAGGTCGGACCGGATTGCGGTGAACCGCCTCAAGCCGGCGCACGTGGACATCGACCAACCGCCACGGTTGGCCCTTCCACCGCGGCGAGGCCGCCCCCCATCCACGGTGCCCCCCACTCGACCGCCCACCACCACACCGGACCCCCCCCCCCCCCCCCCACGACCCGCCAGGGGTCGCTTCGGCCGGGTCATCAGGACCCCCCTCAAATTGACCCTGCCGGTGCAAGTCGATTCTGGGGGGGACGTGTGTAGCGGCTACCGCTGGGTTTACACAATCGCCTTGCACCTACCAAGGACGCGGAGCGATCACCATGCCGGGCTCGTCCAGGACGCCCGGGCAGGCCCACGCTCAACTTGCCAGGCCTCGGCCGGGACGCCCAGGCATGCCCGGGCACGCCCGCTCTCGACTTGCCAGGTCGCGCCCGGGCATGCCCGCCCTCGACTTCCCAGGCCGCGGCCAGGACGCCCGGCCACGCCCCCTCTCGCCTTTCCCGGGCAAATGCTCCGGGATAATGTGTGTATATATATTGCTGCCCGATAAACGGGCTTTTCAGAGTACCCGAGTTGTTTTGTGACAATAAAGAAACTCGGACGAATTCCAGCTTTTTGTCGAATCCATTCTTCCGACTACGTGGGAGCACAGCTCCTTCAATACTATAATAATAATGCAACGATTAATACAACACACACACACACACACACACACACACACACACGCACACACACACACACACACACACACACACACACGCATACAAACACACACACGCATACAAACACACACACACACACACACACACACACACACACACACATATACACACACACACACACAAACACACACACACATATACACACATACACACACACACACATACACACACATATACACACAAACACACACATACACACAAACACACACACATACACACACACACATATACACACACACATACACACACAAACACACACACACAAACACACATATACACACATACACACACACATACACACACACAAACACACACACACACATACAAACACACACACACACACACACACTGCCTTCAGAAAGTATTCACACCGCTTGACTTCTTCACATTTTATTGTATTACAGCCTGATTTAAAAGTGGAATGAATTGAGATTTTTTTGGTCACTAATCTACACATAATGTCCCAAAATGTCAACGTGGAATCTTTTTTTTTTTTTTTTTTTTAAGAACTTTTTGGCAGTGATTACAGTTTTGAGTCTTATTGGGTATGTCTGCATCAGCTTTGCTTTGGTGGGCCACTCAAGGACCTTCACATTATTATTCTGAAGCCATTCCAGTGTTGCTTTGGCTGTATGCTTGGGGTCATTGTCCTGTTAGAATGTAAATCTTCACCACATTCTTTTGCACTCTGAAGCAGGTTTTCCTCAAGGATTTGCCTGCATTTGTCTTCATTCATTGTTCCCTCTATCCTTACAAGTGCTCCAGTCCCTGCTGATGGGAAACATCCCCATAACATGATGCTGCCACCACCATGCTTCACAGTAGGGATGGTGTTCTTTGGGCGATGTGCTGTGTTGGGTTTGCGCCAAACGTAACGTTTTTCATTTAGGCTTAAAAGTTCCATCTTGGTTTCGTCAGACCACAGAACGTTTTGCCACTTTGTTTCAAAACCTCGAGAGTATTTTTTGCGTACCTTAAACGGGACTTGAGGTTGGCTTTTTTTGAGTAAATGGCTTCCTTCTTGCCACCGTACCATACATGCCAGATTTGTGGAGTGTTTGAGAGATTGTTGTCACATGCAAAGAGTGACCAGTCTTTGCCAAAAATGCCTGTAGCTCTTTCAAAGTTGCCGTTGGCCTCTTGGTGGCCTCTCTGATCAGTCTCTTACTTGATTGGTCATCCAGTTTGGAGGGACGGCCTGATCTAGGCAGGGTCTTGGTGGAACCATATGCCTTCCACTTCTTAATGATTGTCTTGACTGTGCTCCAAGGGATATTCAAGGCCTTTTAAATATTTTTATTCCCATTCCCTGATCTGTGCCTTTCCACAACTTTATCCCGGATATCTTTTGAAAGCTCCTTGCTGCTCATAGTTTGTGTTTGCTGTGAAATGCACTATGCAGCAGAGGGAATCTACAGGAACAGCTGATTTTATTCTGAAATAATCAGAATAACTACAATTTAACACAGGTGAAGGCCAATTAACTTCATGTGTGATTTTGAAAGTGATTCGTTACACCTAAGCTAATTAACAATTGCTATTATAAAGGGGGGGAGGGGGTTGGTCGTGATCACTTATCAAACCAATATATTCTAGTTTTGTACAGTATGTTGAATTAATTTTCTAATATTTGCAGAATTTGTTTTTCATTTGGAAGTTGTGGGTTACGATGTGTAAATGAAGGTGAAAAAAGTGATTTCATGCATTTTCATTCCAGGCTATACGGCAACAAAAGGTGAAAATTGTAGAGGGGGTGTAGACTTTCTATAGGCACTGTACATATCTATACATAGATACTGTATAAGAAGATGATTTGTTGATATATATATATATTTATATATATTGTTATGAATTTGGATAGAGTGATATATAGAGCCAGGTAGATTTGAATAGGTAGGTACTCGACTGTCGTGATAGGGAATCTACCTGTAATAAGTTCTATGTTTAGCCGGATGTCGGTATAAGCTGTATTGGTGTCCCCGCCACGAGGGGGCGGGGCGTGCTAAGTAGTACAGGGATTATGGATAAGATTCCTTTGTTCGTCGTCCCCTCGGTCGCCAAACCTGTGTCCCTTATGGCAACACATTCTCATATAGACACTTAGATAGGTTCTTAGTGCACACATTAAATAATTCCTTCCCCTTACAATGACTGACCGGAAAGACAAGCAGGCAGCGGCCGCATACATCACCGGCGTGGGCGTCAGGCATCGAGCGGGGCTGGGAGCCACGCCCAGGAGGACTGTTGATTGGCCAGGGGCAGGGGCGAGCAACACCACAGGGCGGGAAGCACTTGGCCAATGGGAGGGCACCAGCGCAGTCAGAACATTCGAGAGGTCGAGAGACGAGGCTCTGATTGGGAACGCGCCAGAATTGACATCACACGCGAGGTGACAAAAGGACTCGCTCAACGACATTTTCTCTCTCCTCGTGCTTGAAGCTGTGTCTCCTCTCTGCGCTGGACTTTTGGAGATATCTTGTCGCTCGGAGCTCTTGGCTGGTCTTCCCTGGTTTTCCTTCGCGCTCGCTCCCCTGGGTTCTTATTGGTGCTTGGTGCTACGAGCGAGGCTGACAGGTGCAGTGAGGCGTTCGGTGAAGCCTTACGGCGCGCGAACGATGGGCGCATCGAGGCCTGCTTCCCGCTGACCGGAGCCACGGTCAGACGACTGCGCTATAAGCCGGACCCTCCTTGACTACAGACAGATAAGCTCGCACCCACAGACACACATAACGAACATTTATTTTGGTGATTCCTCCTTTGTCTTGTATTGGAAATCTGGTGCGGGGACGTCCCAATTTAGAATTAGATTTTATCGTCGCGTTTCTTTGTATCGGGTACCGTAATAAATCTTTATTCTTGTACATTGAATTCGGATTTCGTTTGAGCTGCTTTCCTCCAAGGTCGGAGTTGCCGTTGGGGCTGAAGGTAAGCACTTCCGCTTCTTCCCCTTCATTCTTCCTCCCCGTGCTTCTAGTCAAATCCGTATTTGGTCGTCGCCTCCATTAAAGCCGTTTGGTCATCCGTGAGCCCTGATGTTAACTGAAGGGATCGCGCAACAATATACATATGAAGATGGTTTGTTTATATAAAGATACAAGATGATTTGTAATACTGGCTACCACCAGTTGGCACTATACGAAACACATTTACATAGAGAGAATTGGGTTCTTCTCCCCACCTTGAACCCCCTATCCTGTAGGTTTGAAAATGTTTTCTTGCATCTCCTTTTGCCAAAAGGATTCCAACTGCGAGCAATATGATGGGGGTGCCTCCTGTTAGGGCCGATTCTATCGATCAACAGGCAGACAGAACATACAACCTTATATCATATACAGGGTATTCCAAAAAAACCTGGTTTATTCAAACTTCGGTTGTTAATATATTTAGTACCACAAATGATACAACAATACCCTTTGTTTTATATGATACAGAAATTCAAAGTTTTCTTTATTTTCAGGTCTGGTGGTTTAACGTAAAATAAAATGGCGACTCCACAGGAGAAATCTCAGTGCGTCGAATTTCTTCAGTGCGTCAAATAATTAATCGAGATGAGATCCGACACTCAAGTTCAGCATAATTTCCATACAAGGTATGGAAGAAATCCGCTATCACGGACTAGTATCAGTAAGTGGTAAAAGGGGTTTAAGGAGACTGGAGGTTGTCAGAAACAGAAAAGGCGACGAAGCACAACTGCAGCACATGTTGAATGAGTGTGTGAATCATTTCAACAAAGTCCCAGAAAATCAATCTGATGCACATCCAGAGAACTGGGACTACCAACCACCACTGTACACAGGATTTTGCATTAAAGACTGGAGCTTTATACTGATAAGGTGCAGATTCTGCAGAAACTCAAACCAAATGACGGACCCAAATGCAAGGTGTTTGGCTTGGAAATGCTCAGTCCCTTAGAGGATGACGAAGATTACCTGAAAAAGGTCATGATCACCGATGAAGCTTGCTTTCATGTATCGCGTAAGGTCAATCAGCACAATGTGAGGATTTGGGGCTCCGAGAACTCTCATGTGGTTATTGAACACATACATGATAGTCAAAAAGTCAATGTGTGGTGTGGCCTTCTCCATGACCGCTTGGTGGTTCCGTTTTTCTTTGCAGAAGATACAGTGACCTCAACAATTTACATGAACATGTTGGGAGGATTTGCCTTCCGACAGACTGAAGACCTGCAACCCGATATCATTCTTCAACAGGATGGCGCTCCGCCTCATTGAGCCTAAGTCGTGCGAGCCGTCCTGAATGGGAAATTTCCAGGTTGCTGGATTGGTGGAGACGGACCAACCGCCTGACCTCCACAATCACCAGACATAACCCCCCTTGATTTTTTTTCTGTGGGGGGGGGGGGGGGGGTTGTCAAAGATGTTGTCTCAAGGTGGCAAACCTGCAGGATATTCATTCTCGGATCACAGCTGCATGCGTACTGGTGGACGCAAACATGCTGAGCCGAACATGGCAAGAACTCGTGTATCACCTTGATGTCCTGCACGCGACAAACTGAGCTCACATTGACGTGTATTGATAGTGCGCACAAATCTGTATGAGTTTCTGTATCATATAAACCAAAGGGTATCGTTGTATAATTTGTGGTTCTAAATATATTAACGACCAAAGTTGTCCAGGTCTTTTTGGTACACCCTGTATGTCGATAACATCTATCGATTGCACTCCTCAAAATCCTTGCTTCACAGGTATGCAAAGAGTACACCTCCAGTATCTTAATCATAACGGTATTTATCAATGTGCCCTTGCATTATTAGATAACACGTAATAGAGAAGTGGCAGCAGGAAGTACATTCAGAATGACATGAGGATGGAGGAGTCACTGTGTCTGCTTTTAGTTCAAAAGAGGTAAACATATACTCAAAAAGATGTTTGATTTGTTCAATATTTATAGGCCGAGAAAAATATATTTCCGGGTTCTGGTCAGCGCGCGCATCGATTGTGACCCTGCGCGTCAACAATTTATTTTTTCCAATTTGGTATCGATTCTACCGTTTGTCATTCTTGTACCGGCTTCTACCGGCTTGTCATTGTCTTCTACCGGCTTCTACCGGCTTGTCTTCTACCGGCTTGTCATTCTTTCTACCGGCTTGTCTGTCATTGTCTTGTCTGTTGTCTTGTCTTGTCTGTCATTGTCTTGTCTGTCATTCTACCGGCTTGTCATTCTACCGGCTTGTCTTCTACCGGCTTGTCATGTCTTCTACCGGCTTGTCATTCTACCGTTTTCCGGACGACACAACGCTAAAACGGATTCATAGCTGCCTTGACTGCAGCTCTCAGGTGAGAATATGGCTCATGAGGTTGTTACCTTTGCTCGCGAAGCGAAAAGCAGGATTAGGCATTTGGTTACGTACATGTGGAGTGTGTGTGGCGTACTTGTGGAGTGTGTGTGGCGTACTTGTGGAGTGTGTGTGGCGTACGTGTGGAGTGTGTGTGGCGTACATGTGGCGTACTTGTGGCGTACGTGTGGAGTGTGTGTGGCATACATGTGGAGTGTGTATAGCGTACATGTGGCGTACGTGTGGAGTGTGTGTGTGGCGTATGTGTGGCGTACGTGTGGAGTGTGTGTGGCATACGTGTGGCGTACGTGTGGAGTGTGTGTGGCGTACGTGTGGAGTGTGTGTGGCGTACGTGTGGCGTACTTGTGGAGTGTGTGTGGCATACATGTGGCGCACGTGTGGAGTGTGTGTGGACTGTGGAGTGTGTGTGGCGTACTTGTGAGTCCACACGGGTCCACAAGCAGATGACACAGCCTCAGTTTCTCGCAATACTGTGAAAACGCCTCAACGGGCAAGCTACGGGCGTAAACTGACAGGTCCATCTGATCAAACGACAGCTTTCCCGCCATGTTGTTTATGTCGCCAAAGATGGCGGCCGGAACCGGTTGCCATGGACGACGCTAACGCGATGCTAGGTCTCTATCGGCTGGATATTGTCATTTATTGAAACGAAGACGTTCTTTGTCGGGTTCGTGTGAAGCAACCAGAAGGCCTAGAGAGCTGCGGGTGGTCTCGTTAGTTAGGCCTGGATCCTATCTCGTTTGTCATGAAGTTGTAAGTGTCTGTGATAATCTGGTGGACTGGGAGAAGAGATCGTGGGAGACCATCGGCCTGTTCGACCACTTGCGCATGCACAGTGTTGACGCGATCGACGCATTGGAATGTTTGACGGTACGGCGAGGCGATCTCGAGAACGAAATGGCAGTCTATAATATGCTTGAAGAACTTAATAATTTTCAGAATAAATACATTTAAAAATAACAAGCTTGTGTTCATTATTTACAAAAAAGGCCTACAAGTCCCATTGGCTGTCTTTAATTTCTCTCTGGACGGCGCCACAGCAGTTGAGGAGGACCGCAAGGCATGAGGACACAAAAAAAACCTCTAAATGTGCAATCCATGCTTTTCAAAAAAGAAAAAGAAAAAAAAAACCGCATCGCCGCATCAATTCTGGAACTTTGGTCTGACCAGAGACCAGCAATATATATTTTTTGGCCTACATATGTCAATTTAAAGGCTTCTTGCATTGAACAATTGTTCAGTGGGTGGGGTTAGGCCCAAAACACCTGCCCTGGATCAAGCTCTGGTGAAACATACAAATGGATATTTTACGTGCAGATGATCACAGATAGCGTAGCAATCTTCCAGTCGGAGGCAAAGAAGCACTCATTGCTTGATAAAATTGATAACGTGTTTTAATAATTAATATTAACTAAATTAAAGAATTATATAATTTAAAAAAGTTACATAATTAAATATTAATTATATAATAATTATATAATCAAATATTAACGATATATTTAAATAAATTACATAATTAAATAATTAATATTAAATAATTGATAACTTGATAATTCATTCACTCATTACTTCATGATGCAGTACTCTGCTTTAAACACAGCAGAAACACAGCTTCAGTCAACTTTAACCACATAAAAGAGCGAACCAAGGCAGGCAGGAGCTAAGGAACGCGACCATCTTGTTGTCCCACCAATGGCTAATACAATTAAATTACCAATTAAAATCAATCCACACCTGACAAGATCAAAGTGAAACCACTGCACAGGATAAGTAGTGCACAGGTGACCAAGCGATAATGGACCCGAAATATTACCACTCACCTTGCGTGGCACAATCATGGAGATAGGTTCAATGAGGCTCTTGGTGATGACCACACGATAAAATCGATAAACCTCACAAGCACCAACGTCCAGGCCTCGTTTGGGCATCGTTCCTGAAATGGGCAACTTGGGATAAAATCTTGTTTAATGCCCCCATGAAAGTTCATTGGACTTTCCCACACCACTCAGTCCAACTTTGGAGCACGTGTGCATATATCAAAGGGAGTCAGCACAAAGTGCCTAAATCTGGCAAATAAAACACATTTACTTCTTCATGCAGGTGTATGAATAAAATTGGTGCCCCATTTATATGAACTCGGCTAGAGCATTACTCGGTGCCTCCTAAGAACACAAGGGTAGTCCAGCATGCACCCGATATTTTTTGAATGCCCCTTATTTTGTATTTTTGGCATATTCTACAAGCTATGGAATGTTCCTTATTTTTCTATACTTTGCCACATGGCACATACCCTTATATAAAGGGCTCTTTTGTATGCTCCTGGCATTTTACCCAAGAATAGTCTTATACAAGAGTCAAGGTTCATGTATGGCACACACACTGAATGGGTTTATGTGCATACTATTTATGAATTATGTTGGTATTACAATCTTCCTATTTATGAACTCTTTTTACGGCATAGCCCATAGGGCAATGCCATCTGGTACAGCATTTGTCTGTCCGTATGTATGTATGCATGCATGCATGTATGTATGTATGTATGTATGTATGTATGTTTGCATGCATGTCCCTTCCGCTGGCATTTTGCAGGTTTATGCCCTTCAAAATTCGTTTTCTCTGCAATCGTTGGTCCAATTGACACAAAATTTTCACCATCAGAGTGCCTCCTGCTGTAGATTTTTAACGACAATTATGACATCATAGGTCACGTGCTACAGATACCATCTTGGAAAAAACAAAAAATCTTTGCAGCTCTATCTCCAAAACCACTCCATGGAAAAAATTGAAAGGTGGCTCATTGTAAAGTTGGGGATGGGGAATTGTAAAGTTTGGGATTCCGATGGGGAATCGCATATGTTAATGATGATGCCATAGGTGCCTTCATTACGACGTCATAAATCGACAAGTAGAACGCTTGATCAGATCATAATGAAATTTCTTGAGCGTGATCTCGGGATAAATTGGTCGAGAAAAAAAATTGATGATGTCATCGGTCACGTGTTTCAGCAGCCATATTTTTACGGCGTAGCCCATAGGGCAATGTTGTCTGGAACAGTGTTTGTCTGTCCGAGTCCAGTGTATGTATGTATGTCTCTCACAAACGTCCACCAATCAGGGCTGAGGATCTGGTCACATGACAGGGGGACAGCAGATCATCCACTAAGCAGGTACAAGCCTAGCAACACCATTGTTAGACTATGGGTCTTGTTTTTTTAACCTCATAAAACCATTCTGTGCACCCCTCCCCCCCCCCCCCCCCCCCCATACCTCTACCTCCACCAATAAAACCAAGAGTTTTCAACTCATTCCATCCAGCGGTTCAGGAATCCATAGAAGTAAAACAATCAAGCACAAACACACAATTGGAAAATTGAATGAATTGCAATCCATTCAATTCTCCATTAAATTAAACGATTCGTACGCGATTCACAAAACTTTTCCTTGTCTGGAAAGGTGTACAATTTCTGAGTAATTACAGACTTGGCATTTAATATGGAATATTTTTTTGGTGGGGGAGAACTTACTTTTCAAGATGTCTTAGAACCAAAAGTTCATTGGAATTATGTTGAAATTATTCTAGATTTTGTTAATGTGACCTTTAAAAGAAACAAAAACCACATTTGACATTTCGAAACAAATAAATTGATCCTTGAAAGTGATGTAAACTGATATCGAACTCAATTCACGGACAGTGCTCTGTTAAGCTTCTGTACGTTTTCCAGAAGTATCTCTTTATTTTGCAGATTAGCCAAAAAATTTTAAACAAAAGTTAAATTACGACTGGGATTACGGACAGTAAAATTACAGTTCAATACTTCGTGTAACCCCCACGAGCATTCAGGAGAGCACTTACACGTTGAGGCATGCTGTTCACGAGATTTGCCAAGGTTTGGACAGGAATCGATTGACATGCAGTGACAATAGCCTGCTGCAATTCACGCACAGAGGCAGGCTGCTGGTCCAAGTGGTCGATTTGACGCGTTAATTCTGCCCACAAGTTCTCTATCGGATTCATATCCGGGGACATGGCAGGCCACTCCATATGCTCTACACCACGGTCAGCAAGAAAGTGTTGGATCATGCGAGCACGATGAGGCCGTGCATTGTCATCTTAGAAGACAAAGTTTCCTCGAAAGGCTGCACGAGCAAATGGAAGCAATGTTTCTTCCAGAATGGCCATGTACTTGAACTGGTTCAGGTTTCCATTCAGAACAACCAGGTCAGTTTTGCCCCCTGCATGAAAAGCAGCCCAAACGGTCACCCCACCACCTCCAGCTTGGACTCTTGGCACTATACAATCTTTGTTGTAGGCTTCATGCACTTGTCTGCGCACTCGGACGCGGCCATCTTGACGATAGACCAGAAATCTAGACTCGTAACTGAAGATCACGTGATTCCAGTGTCCTGGCTGCCATTGACGGTGCTCTCTGGCCCACTGCAATCGGCGCTGGCGGTGTTGTCTGGTCAGGCGTGGCCTTCTCAGGGGACGCCTGGCACGATAGCCTGCTTGAACCAGTCGTTGGTTGACTAGCCTTCTGGATACAGGCACATTTGTCAGTTGCTGCCACTCAGCCCGAAGCCGATTAGCTGACTTGGTACGGCCATTGCGGACTAACCGGTGCAGCTGGCGATCATCCCTCCTTGTGGTTCTGCGGGGATGTCCTGGCCTCGGTATTGGAGTAGGGATACCCCTCTGAGCATTTTGTTTCAGGATCTTTGACACCTGACCTTGAGTGATGCCATACTGCCAAGCAATAGCATGCTGTTTCATGCCGTAATTTCGTAAAGCCACCACTCCTTGACAAACAGCATTGTCGAATTGACGGACCATCTCCAGAGGAAGCGGCAATAACTTTTGGAGACGTGCAGCAGTTGTTTTCCACTAATACAGAACGCAACAACCCTTGTATACCCGACTGTGAAGCCAATCATCAAATGCACCTGTCCATACATTTTGCCACGCCACCTGTGATATAATCCTGTTGTTGACTTCTGGCTGCGACAGACAATCAGTGACATGGTTCTTTTAACAAATAAATCACCAAAGTGTAAAAGAAACTCACCAGATTGATATACTGAGTTAAGAAAGTAAACCCAAGTCAAGAAAAAAAAAAATTCCATATTAAATGCCAAGTTTGTATATTGAAAAAATACCATGTATTTGTGGAGGCCTACCCAAGCCTTTTTGTGGTAGTGGAGATCGGAACTCGCCCAGGAAGACCAAGAAAGGTTTTTCGTTGTTTAATTCATAATAACGGATGTTTCCATCTCCCTGTGAGGAAGAGCACAAGGTCAGGATTGTGTGATGTTAAATAATCATATTGTTTATTTTTAAAAAGATCATTCAAAGTATTACATGCTGAGGAATTAAATCCAATTGATTTTGTGTATTCGTTCAATCGGAGGGTAACGGCATATTGATGAAGTCCAATATTCACTTTAGAAAGGCATTTGGAGAAATTATGATTTAAAAAAAAATCCCCCCCCAAAAAGCAATGCAAATGGTTTCATGCAAAGCAATGAAAAGTTCTTCAAAATTAGTTCAAAAAGCAACGCAATGGAAAGTTCTTCAAAATTAGTTCAAAAAGCAAAGCAATGAAAAGTTCTTCAAAATTAGTTCAAAAAGCAAAGCAATGAAAAGTTCTTCAAAATTATTTTAAAAAGCAAAGCAATGAAAAGTTCTTCAAAATTAGTTCAAAAAGCAAAGCAATGAAAAGTTCTTCAAAATTAGTTCAAAAAGCAAAGCAATGAAAAGTTCTTCAAAATTAGTTCAAAAAGCAAAGCAATGAAAAGTTCTTCAAAATTAGTTTAAAAAGCAAAGCAATGGAAAGTTCTTCAAAATTAGTTCAAAAAGCAAAGCAATGGAAAGTTCTTCAAAATTAGTTCAAAAAGCAAAGCAATGGAAAGTTCTTCAAAATTAGTTCAAAAAGCATAGTAAGGAAAAGTTCTTCAAAGGTAGTTCAAAAAGCAAAGCAATGGAAAGTTCTTCAAAATTAGTTCAAAAAGCAAAGCAATGAAAGGTTCTTCAAAATTAGTTCAAAAAGCAAAGCAATGGAAAGTTCTTCAAAATTAGTTCAAAAAGCCAAGCAAAGAAAAGTTCTTCAAAATTTGTTCAAAAAGCAAAACAATGAAAAGTTCTTCAAAATTAGTTCAAAAAGCAAAACAATGAAAAGTTCTTCAAAATTAGTTCAAAAAGCAAAGCAATGAAAAGTTCTTCAAAATTAGTTCAAAAAGCCAAGCAAAGAAAAGTTCTTCAAAATTAGTTCAAAAAGCAAAACAATGAAAAGTTCTTCAAAATTAGTTCAAAAAGCAAAACAATGAAAAGTTCTTCAAAATTAGTTCAAAAAGGAAAGCAATGAAAAGTTCTTCAAAATTAGTTAAAAAAGCAAAGCAATGGAAAATTCTTCAAAATTAGTTCAAAAAGCAAAGCAATGAAAAGTTCTTCAAAATTAGTTTAAAAAGCAAAGCAATGAAAAGTTCTTCAAAATTAGTTCAAAAAGCAAAACAATGGAAAGTTCTTCAAAATTAGTTCAAAAAGCAAAGCAATGAAAAGTTCTTCAAAATTAGTTCAAAAAGCAAAGCAATTAAAAGTTTTTCAAAATTAGTTCAAAAAGGAAAGCAATGAAAAGTTCTTCAAAATTAGTTTAAAAAGCAAAGCAATGGAAAATTCTTCAAAATTAGTTCAAAAAGCAAAGCAATGAAAAGTTCTTCAAAATTAGTTTAAAAAGCAAAGCAATGGAAAGTTCTTCAAAATTAGTTTAAAAAGCAAAGCAATGAAAAGTTCTTCAAAATTAGTTTAAAAAGCAAAGCAATGGAAAATTCTTCAAAATTAGTTCAAAAAGCAAAGCAATGAAAAGTTCTTCAAAATTAGTTTAAAAAGCAAAGCAATGGAAAGTTCTTCAAAATTAGTTTAAAAAGCAAAGCAATGAAAAGTTCTTCAAAATTAGTTCAAAAAGCAAAACAATGGAAAGTTCTTCAAAATTAGTTCAAAAAGCAAAGCAATGAAAAGTTCTTCAAAATTAGTTCAAAAAGCAAAGCAATTAAAAGTTTTTCAAAATTAGTTCAAAAAGGAAAGCAATGAAAAGTTCTTCAAAATTAGTTTAAAAAGCAAAGCAATGGAAAATTCTTCAAAATTAGTTCAAAAAGCAAAGCAATGAAAAGTTCTTCAAAATTAGTTAAAAAAGCAAAGCAATGGAAAGTTCTTCAAAATTAGTTTAAAAAGCAAAGCAATGAAAAGTTCTTCAAAATTAGTTTAAAAAGCAAAGCAATGGAAAATTCTTCAAAATTAGTTCAAAAAGCAAAGCAATGAAAAGTTCTTCAAAATTAGTTTAAAAAGCAAAGCAATGGAAAGTTCTTCAAAATTAGTTTAAAAAGCAAAGCAATGAAAAGTTCTTCAAAATTAGTTCAAAAAGCAAAGCAATGAAAAGTTCTTCAAAATTAGTTCAAAAAGCAAAGCAATTAAAAGTTTTTCAAAATTAGTTCAAAAAGGAAAGCAATGAAAAGTTCTTCAAAATTAGTTTAAAAAGCAAAGCAATGGAAAATTCTTCAAAATTAGTTCAAAAAGCAAAGCAATGAAAAGTTCTTCAAAATTAGTTTAAAAAGCAAAGCAATGGAAAGTTCTTCAAAATTAGTTCAAAAAGCCAAGCAAAGAAAAGTTCTTCAAAATTAGTTCAAAAAGCAAAGCAATGGAAAGTTCTTCAATGGAAAGTTCAAAACAAGTGCACCTGCACACCAAGGCCGAAATGCACGGTGACACAAGAAAAGATGTTTCTGCTTTCAGGTATAATCAGCTTTAAAATCTTTTCTTACAGGAGAACATTAATGAGGTTTCACTAATCACACTACAGAACGTGTAAAGTATGATTATTCACGTGCATAATTTGATATGTCATCTTTAAGACCTGAGAGGGCTCCGTTCCAACTTCTGAAACTCCGTTCCATCCATCTCCCCATATGGAGATAACCAGGCGCCGGGAGCCAGCACGAGCCCCGACGCAAACAACCTCGGGGTCCCCACCCTTTTACTCTTTTTTAATTTTAACAAGAACTTTCTTTAATGAAAAAAACTATGCAAAAACAGTCACTTTTATTTAGCTGTGTGATTGAAAATAAAGGAGATAGCGGGACGTTTGGACCGATCGAGTCAATTCGCACCCTCGACTGTTGAACACTATTTCTCCATAAGATTGGCAAACAAATACGTGAGAAGATGGTTAATGATTGTTTTTGGAAAAAGAGGATACAAACACATTTCTTTGTAATGCACATTTGTGGTTAATAACCATTTTCTGTGAAGTTTGATACTGCACCATTAACAGCGGTAAATGTTGTTTTGTTTCCGGCAAGAAAGCAAAGTCAGCTTCTGGGTTTAAATGTAACGATGAGGAAATGAGGATGAGCCGATGAGGGGTTTCACTGTACTGTTTAAAAAAATTACAGGAGAAGCTCAACGGATCACGGGGCCCGAGGCAGCGACCCTTCCCCCCCCCCCCCCCCCTCCCCTTACCTACTCTCTCGACGCCCCTGGAGATAACAACCAACGGCACACACACACACACACACACACACACACACACACACACACACACACACACACACACACACACACACACACACACGACTAGGGGATCAGCTATGATGGAAAAGGTAATGGAGGCACCATGAGGTGGCACTGGGGCAGTAAAACTGGAGAGAGGAATGCAGGGCATCCCAGATCTAGAGATGAGACAAAAGCAGGATAAAGGAGTTGTTGCGAGCAGGGAGCTTGGACTTTGGGAGGTTAACTAGATGCAAGGTTTCAGAAGATATCCATGGGGAGGAGGAAATGCTCTGTTGAGTGCGGTGAGAAAAGTGGGGCTATTGCTGTGACGTCGCTGGTACCCAGAGTGCTACGTGAAGTGACGGCACTTCCCCCCAAGCTCTGTAGCTGTTTTGTCATGTATGTTCGGCTGTACGTCCACATATGTGTGTGGTATTGCATTGGAAGCCTTAGAACATGTAAAAAAAATAAAAAACGCACAGCTACGAAGGGTTAATGGTGGGTAGATTGGAGTAAGGAAAGGCTGAGTTGAGCATATCCTGAAGGGAGGTGGTGTAGAACCACAAGGCAAGACCCTCTACCTGACTCTAGCACCTTAAGCGAGAAGCTCACCCTGAGACTCGGCCTCCTGATAAGAGAAGCCAATAACTTGGAGGACCTTCTAGATTCGAGTGCCACATGAGGAGCAAGATGGACTGCAGGGGTGTGTTCAGTTACCAAGTTTCTTGTGGAGTGCTCACCAAATGGCTTAAGCACTCAATTCAAAACCGTTGATAGGGAATAGCTGGTTTGGCAAGCGATAGCTAGCTATTTGGCAACTGAATACACCTTTGCTGTGCAAAGGTGAAAGTGAAAAGTCAGCTTATGACTACAGCGTTTTGGATTAAAACCTTGTACACAACGATCACCTGTGGACGTAGTCTTGTACCAAATTCTGCCTCTCGGTACTTACCAAACACTATTCGAAAACTCATTCTCTGTTCTTCATCTGCATTCTCTGTTAAAAACTCATTCTACATTGAAACCTCTACCGTTTCCTGATCACAAAGGTGCACCGCATACCTCTGCCAGGCTGAATAGTAATATTTGTTTTGTATTCCACTGATAGGCCGGATCTGCATCCGGACCTGAACCAAAGTCTCATGAGCTTGTTCTCGTCACCTACTCAAAGAATCCAGCAAGTTTCGGCTAAATCCGTCCATAACTTTTTGTGATTTCCCATTCACAGACAGACAAACAGACAGACAGGTGTGAAAAACAAAACCGAAACAAAACCGTTAATGATGATTTTATTATCGCTTTTTTATTTTCTTTCCATTTCTGAACCGGCAATGCTGAATGTTACATTCTACATGCCTGGTTGGCTTATCTCTCCAAATCAGCTGCAAGGGCTACATCCTGTTTCTGCAGTGGTGAGGAACTGTTTGCCGCAGCTGCGATTTATCAGAAATATTGTGCAGAAGATTTACCAAAGGGGCAGAAAAGTCGTCGATGTAAACAAAAAATAGGGGCAATACCCCTGGCGCTCACCTTTTTTTTTTTTTTGTATACAAGATCTAGGCTCGTGTAAGAGCTAACATCAATCACAAAAAAAAACAAAAAAACGGACACACGAAACATGATAAGGAGCGGGAGACAAGATGGGGAGAGAGAGGGAAGCACACAAGTACAACAGCAGAGAACAGGGACATCGGGAGATCTGTGGGAGGGAGAGGGCTGGGGGCTGGAGTGGGTGTGGGGGGGGGGGGGGATGTGAACACGGAATAAAGAGAGGTGGGAGAGGTATAAAACACATGGACACTGCTAGAACTTCCAGGAAAGAAGTCGGTATTACAAAAAAAAGTGGATCTGGGGCGAATTAACGGGCGTAGAAGAGATCAAGCTTTTGGATGGGGGAAGATAAGCGATGATGCTGAACAGCGGTTTTAAAGACCTGGAGAGAGGAGCGGGATTGAAGAGATTGAGGAAGTTTGTTCCAGAAGCGGGAATAAAGAGGAATGAAGGAGTGAGGGTGAGCAGAGAGTCTTGATTTTGGCAATTTCACCAGAAGAGGGTTGCTAGCAGATCTTGTGTGTCCTGTAGGAATATTTGGGGGAACACAGACAGAGCTGGAGGAGCTAGGCTAGATAGGAGTCGGTAGAAGACAGAAAGACCACCAACCTGCCTGCGGTGAGTGAGTGATAGGCCCTCGGAGTTAGCTTCATCGCGGGAGATTCCAATGATACTGAACGCTTTAGTTTCTACAGCGTGAAGACGAGCAAGGTGTGAGGCAGGAGCACCAGCCCAGAGGGGAGAGCAGTATTCCATTGAGGTGCGGATGAAAGCCTTGTATGTGGTGAGGAGCTCAGGTGAGGCAAGGAAGGACTTCGCACGACAGAGGATGCCCAGTCGGCGACTGGCTTTGGAGGCCAACTTGGAAATGTGGTTTTCCCAGGAAATATCATGGCAGATAGTGAGACCCAAAAGCTTGAGCGACAGAACTTCTTGGAGAGGATTATTCAGAAAGTGGATGGGAGGGTTGTCCAGTCGGTCTTTTCGGAGAGACATCGTAAGAGTGTGAGATTTGTCAGGATTGAAAGACATGTTAACTGGTGGAATAAACAGAATACTACACAGACTAGAGGTATTTTAAACCAATTTCAATGGTTGCTAGAAGACAGGGCAGCATGTAGAATCACACTAACATAATCACAATATTTTAAACATAAAAATACCTATTTTGGGGGGCAACCCGCCCTCCCCCCACCACCCACCCCGTATACCTCCTGAGACCCCAATTTTTCTAATGCTTTGAACAAACATTGGTACAACCCGGGTGATTAAGGTTGTGGTGAAGTTTCATCGAAATAGCGTGCGTAGTTTCAGAGGAAAAAGCAAATTCCTATTTTGGGGGTGAAACCTGTATCCACTTTGAGCCCCCGGTAAACCCCCTTAGACCCCGATTTTTTAAATGCCGTGAACAAACTTTAGTCACAACACAACAAGTATCATTTGTGCCAAGTTTGGTCACAATCCCTTCAGCGGTTTCGGAGAAGAAGTTTCAAGTGTTTATGGACGGACTGATGGACGGACGGACTGACTGACTGACGACGCACCATCGCATAAGCTCCCCTGAACTTCGTTCCAGGTGAGCGAATAAATAAAGAGGTTGCAGTGCTGTCTTGAGGGACAGAGGCTTTGAAAGGGTTGAGTTGAATCAATGAAGAATTTTGTACTTTGGAACAAAAGTTTTATTTCTGTGAAAAACAAAAAAAATTACGCTGAAGGGAAGTACATCCGGTTCACCCAAAAGGCAGGACGGAAGTACGCAAAAATACATGACGTAACACGTAAAAGTACATGCGATATTTTATTTATTGGCGGCTGGGTATGGTGCGATTGCAGCATTACCAAATGGCCGTTAAGGTGTGTGTAAAGACGGCTCTTGGGACAGAGCTCAGCACCGAAGTGAAAAGTTGAAAAGGTGCCACCTGTCCCAAAACAAAACAAAGCACCAGATGAACAGAGACGATGTATTAGCTGGAGCAAGGGAAATAAGGAGGCCATCCTCTGATGCAATGTGAAGAATGGGGAGACTATTTTTCTATACAAGGTTCTTGTAGGTTCTTTCATCTAGATTCTTGCATGAGCTCGAAGGAAGACATGGAAAAGGAAAACATTGAGGACCAACTGCAAACTTCCAAAAAGATGCACAGAATATCACTTCGGTAACAAATCACAGCAGAACTGTCAGGGTCGGCAGCATTTCGGACAATTTGAGGCAATGATTCTCAACTTGACCCTCGAAGTGTGATCAAGAACAAAGCCCAAAGGCGATAGTCCAAGAAGTTCTGTCACTCAAGCTTTTGGGTCTCACTATCTGCCATGATCTTTCCTGGGAAAACCACATTTCCAAGCTGGCCTCCAAAGCCAGTCGCCGACTGGGCATCCTCCGTCGTGCGAAGGTCTTCCTTGGCACACCTGAGCTCCTCACCACATACAAGGCTCTCAATTGCAGCTCAATGGGATACTGCTGTCCCCTCTGGGCTGGTGCTCCTATCTCGTACCTAGCTCGTCTTCACGCTGTTGAAACCAAAGCTTTCAGCATCATTGGAATGTCCCGCGATGAAGCTAACTCCGAGGGCCTTTCACAGGCCGAGGGCCTTTCACTCACCACAGGCAGGTTGGTGGTCTTTCTGTCTTCTACCGACTCCTCTCCGGCCTTGCTCCCCCAGCTCTGTCTGTGCTCTGTCCCCCAAATATACCTACAGGTCGCACAAGATCTGTCCGCAACCCTCTTCTGGTGAAATTGCCAAAATCAAGTCTCACTGCTCACCTTCACTCCTTCATTCCTCTTTACTCCCACCTCTGGAACAAGCTCCCTCACTCTCTTGAATCCCACTCCTCCCTCCAGGTCTTTAAAACAGCTGTTCACCACCATCTCTTATCCTCCCCCATCCAAAACCTTGATCTTTTCTACCCCCGCTAATTCACCCCCAGATCCACTTTCTTTGAAATACCAACTTTTTTCCTGGAAGTTCTAGCAGTGTCCATGTGTTTTATACCTCTCCCATCCCCCCCTCCCCGCCTTCCCATGCCTTCTCCCCCCAAGCCCTCTCCCTCCCACAGATCTCCCGATGTCTTTGTTCTCCGCTGTTGTACTTGTGTGCTTCCTTCTGTCTCCCTATCTTGACTCCCGTTCCCTTTATTGTATGTTTTGTGTGTCCGGTTTTTTTTGTGATTGATGTTAGCTCTTACACGAGCCTCAATCTTGTATTTTTTTTTTTTTTTTTTGTATACAGAATCGAGGCTCGTGAAAGAGCTAACATTTATCACAAAAAGGAAATCAAAGAGACAAACAAACAAAGTATATAAAAAGGGGAGCGGTATACAAGATGGGGAGAGAAGGGGAAGCACATAAACACAACATTTGAGAGCAGGGACATCGGGAATGTGTGGGAGGGAGAGGGCTTGGGGGAAGGCGGCGTGGGAAGGGGGGGGCAAAAAAGAAAAGAAAAGCAGAGGACACTTTGGGCCATGTAAGGGCTCTGTTCCACCTTCTGAACCCCACCCAAAAAGGAGATCAAATATGTAAAAGCAATAGAGAGTAGGTTAACAAATCGATTCAAGCAAGTGTTCAAGAACATAAAAATTGATTTCATCAAGGCCTGTCATCAAGGCCTGTCACAAGACAAGCGAGCTGGACATGAAATGGGAGCCACCATGCAATCCAAACATCGTTATTCGTTATCCCAAACAACAAAAAGAACAGAAACATTTTATTTGATTAAAAACGGTATAAAGATCAATAAAAATTAAAACATTCAAATCGACGCAGCAAGAAAAGTCATCGTGATCAAGAAACTTTGTTTTATTAAATATTCACTTTTTCTATAACATTTGCTTTATTTGTCAAAAAGATTTCGCCACACAACTGGACAAATACTTTTTCAACAACGAGTTTTAAGTTTAAGGGTTTCTCAACTCATTACAATAACTGGCAAATGGAAGATAATTCTGAAGAACTGACCTTGCCAGCCACGTACAACATACGTGTGTCTGCGTCATAAAAAGGGAAGAGTAGTCCAGAAAGTCCATCCACTTCTTCTTTTACCAACGGCTCTGACAGATCTTCCTACATACCACAAGCAAGACGTGGAGATTTGAAGTTATAAGGGGAAAGGTGGGGATGAGGGCAAAAATAGTTCATGTTTTTAGTTCATCGATGTTGCCCTGATATCTATCTATAATGCCAGTAATCTCTGTGTGTCTGTCTGTGACCGCTGTTTCTCGACAACCACGGGTCCGATATACTTGAAACTTGCCAGGTATATTGCTGGGGACCCGAGGATGTGCCTTTTCAAGGTTTCATATTAATCGGAGAAGTAGTTAGCGAGCTATGTCCAAAAAACGATTCAACCAATCAGAGAGCAGCGAGCTATCACGTGTGCCGAACGTGGCGAACAGACTCTGCCTCGGACGGCACATTTGAGAGCGTATTCATTTATTTCACGTTGGCAAACTATGTTGGCGTTAAACTATGTTTTAAAACTAATTAAAACTAATTTGCGATTCTTTCGCTTTCCTGCGCGTTTGTGCACGCTATGGCGATTTCTTTACCAAACTCCGCAAGCCGTTCGCTTTGGACCAAACCATTTCATGTAAATAGAGGGGGGGGATTGTCACCGTACTCGCAAGCCGTTCGCTTTGGACCAAACCATTTCATGTAAATAGAGGGGGGGGGGGATATAATTTTAGATATATATATAGTACGGGCATGCCCTAGTATATCAAATAGGTCAATCGTATAATTATTTTTTACATTAAGCTGCCACTCATTTTGACAAATTCAACATCAAATTTGAAAACTTTTCCTCAATGCATACATGTGGCCAATTGTAGGCCGTTTAATGACATTTCTCTTTGTATTTCTAAATTTCTGTGCATTGCCAATAATAGAACAATCCCCTGCCGATCCAAAGAACTAAACATAAACAAAGGCCATGAGGCAAGAGAGAAACCGGGACTCAAACAAAAACTTCTGAAACATAAGCAATTGCCATCAAGGGTGCTGCAGACAATGTTGGATGTTCTAATTGCTAACTTGCTAAAGTCAGACTTCTCGATTTCAATTTTAATTTTCAAACCTCTTGTATTAAACTAGCAACGGTACCCGCCCAACGGGCAGGGCTTCAATTGGGAGGCCCAAATGAAAAGGCAAAATTTCAGAAATTAAAGGCTTCTTTTTTTTTTAAAATGATTTATATAAACATCCGTTAAATCATATCACACGCAAAGCATCAAAATCTAAACAGTATTTGTAGAATTTCAATAAAAGCCACGTCACTGTTCATATCGGTAAATATTATTCCATCGTGATTCAAATTTGGGCAATGGGCTCTCCAATATTCGATGTGTTCACGGTTTGAATTACGTAACGTAATGTTTGTGACGATGTTTTCATTGTGACAATGTTTGTGTTCACGGTAGTGTTTGATGTGCCGGTGTGAATGTAATTTCGCAATGTTTTTCGTTTTTATTTTCGTAATCGTTTAATGAACGTTTAATGTTTAATGAACGTTTAATGATCGAAAGAATGAGCGTAATGATCATTAAATGAATGAATGAATGTAATGAATAATTCGATGCGAAGTGAAAGACGCCTCAGAGCTGTCACATTCACAATCGCTATGTCATATGTACTTCCCATACGTGTTTCCTTCATTGTAAAAACTACCAAGTCAACAGTTAAAAGGATTTTGAGTCGATAGGTGTTACGGCCACCTCAGCAAGATCGATGGAGACAGTGATCTGTTGGCTTATACACCGCCCAAATAGCTATGTGGAATTCTCTCACGTACTTTGGCCGAGGTCATTATTTACATTTAATGATGTTTATATAGAATCAAAAAGCAGATATTTGGTTTTGGGTCGTCCTTTCCGCATATCTCGTGGGATTGTGAGTTGGAGAGACGACCGTGATGGTGGGGAGGGGGTTGGCATTCTCTCAAGCAGGGATTCAACCCATGTCCTCATAAAAGGTCTTTGTCCGAGGTCACCGAGTCCGATCGGTGCAGCCGATTTGTGCAGCCGTGCAGCGATCGGTGCAGCCGTTTGTGCGGCACCAGGGAAAATAACGTTATACGGGAGTCAAAACCTGAAAATGCTGGGGGCCAAAGCTGAAATTGGAAAAACAATATACCCTATTTTACTCCAGTAGATCCCAGGATTACCCACCCAAAATATCGTTGTGATCGGTTCAGCCGTTTTTTCGGTACCTTCGAACGGACGGACAGATGGACGGACGGACATTTGGTGAATCATAGTAAAATTGTGATGCGAACAAGTCTGCAGAGAGTGAGGAGGCTGCAGACTGTCGATCTGAGGGATGAGGTATGGAGTGGCAGAGAGCGGAGTCATCAGCAAAGAGATAGAGAGGATTTTCCAGAGAGTCGGAGAGATCATTGATGAAGACCAGGAAAAGCACAGGGTCCTGAACATTGCTTGGGGGAACTCCAGCATGAACAGGAAGGGGTTTTCCAGACGATCTGTTTGGAGAGACATCATAAGAACAACATAATTGGGATCCTAAGATGGAACTCCGTAGACATACAAACTATCCGGCGATACTTCTTAGTACCTATTGTTATAACTTGGTGCTGGAGTGCTGAAAGGTGCACGTGGCGGCCCTGCTTTGACTAGTCTTATCAGAGCAACGCGGAAAGCTTAGCGGCGGCTAATTAACTAGGCAACCCCAGGAAGTGATAATGGCTTCAAGCAGAAGGGCGCCCGGGTGGGGTTATGCAACCCTTGATGAAGGAAATGCCATTACAAGGTGGAAAAATTGATACTACTAGGGCATGCCCGTACTATATATAAGCTAGGACGTGCCCGTACGTGGGTGCCCGTTCCTTGCCAAAAAAAAAAAAAAAAAAAAACATGAATGGTTTGGTCCATTCGCAACGACCACAGAACCCCCCCCCTCTATTTACATGCAATGGTTTGGTCCAAAGCGAACGGTTTGGTCCATTCGATGTGATTCGATGATTCGATGTGAATGGTTTGGTCCATTCGCAACGACCACAGAACCCCCCCCCTCTATTTACATGAATGGTTTGGTCCATTCGCAAAGCCAAAGCGAACGACCACAGAACCCCCCCCCCTCTATTTACATGAATGGTTTGGTCCATTCGCAAAGCCAAAGCGAACGACCACAGAACCCCCCCCCCCCCTCTATTTACATGAATGGTTTGGTCCATTCGCAACGGCAAAGCGAACGGCGAACGGCTAAATCGCCATAGCTCGGTAAGTACTTGTCCGATTAATTTCAAACCTTGAAAAGGCACATCCTCGGGTCCCCAGCAATATACCAATATACCAGCAATATACCCTCTATTTACATGAAATGGTTTGGTCCAAAGCGAACGGCTTGCGAGTGGTGACAATCCCCCCCCCTCTATTTACATGCAATGGTTCGGTCCAAAGCGAACGGCTTCCGGAGTTTGGTAAAGAAATCGCCATCGCGTACACAAACGCGCAGGAAAGCGAATGAATCGCAAATTCGTTTTTATTAGTTGTAAAACATAGTTTAACGCCAACATAGTTTGCAAACGTGAAATAAATGAATACGCTCTCAAATGTGCCATCCGAGGCAGAGTGTGCCCGCCACGTTCGGCACACGCGATCGTTCGCTGCTCTCTGATTGGTTGAATCGTTTTTTGGACATAGCTCGGTAAGTAATTGTCCGATTAATATGAAACCTTGAAAAGGCACATCCTCGGGTCCCCAGCAATATACCTGGCAAGTTTCAAGTATATCGGACCGGTAGTTGTCGAGAAACAGCGGTCACAGACAAACAAACAAACGTACAGACGTACAGACAGACAGACAGAGATTACTGGAATTATAGATAGATGGATCAAACAACAGCATCCACATCAGACTTGCTGCCTTGTGAGTAAATGAGGCAAACTTTATTGCTGCAGGAGATGTGACCACAGTGAATATAGGAGCAAACGAAAAGCTTGTGATGACAACAAATAACCACCAAAGTAAAAGCCCCTGAAACCCCCTCTACCAGGGTGCTCACTTGACTTCTTTTCTTTCAAGATCTCATTACGATACACTCTCAAAGCCGCAAGGATGGAAGTGGGTTTGAACGTGGAAACAAAGGGAGAATGCTCTTGCATTGCACAAATTGGATCAAAGTAGCAACGATTAATGTAAGCTTGCGTACCACTTTCAAGAACAAAACATTGAAATACCTGGCATTCAAGAGCATCGAATAGTGCACAACGAACCAACCAAATATGAAAATATAATTGGGACAACTCTCATCACTTCCTCAGCATGGCCTGATTATATGGGGGGCACTACAGGAGTTGTTGGAATATTCGTGTGAAAAGGCGCTTCAAGCTTTATCAATCTTTGCCTCCTTTAATGAAAGAATACTTGTTGTAAATTTCTGAGGAATCCCAGCAATGATGACTATTGTCATCAACATGCTGAAGAAGGGTACAGGCCTTGGACAGAGGAAGTACACACGGCAATGCTTGGTCGAGGGGACGGGAAGCTGAGGATCAACAGTCATCCGAGTTTGGCCTCATAGCAGACTTGAAAAGAAAAAGTTAAAACAACTTATAGTGCCAATCTGTGCTTCAAAACTGATTTACTTTCCAAGAAATATTTTCCCTATGCTTCTTAACTGTACAAGATTGTATGCCAAGTTTGGCTCTTGTGGAAAATCCTGATCCTTCATCAGGTGCTCACCTTTGTGATTTAGGGGTCGGTATTTTTGCCATGTGTTTGGGGGCACTGAGTAGAACTTGATATGCTTGAATAAATTTTTTTATTTATAGACAAGGAAAAGTTGAACATATTTTTTTGGAACTTAATTTAAATGTGCTTCTTTTATTTTTTTTATATCCAGGTATGGAGGCTCATGAAACTTAGGAAAAACAAAATGAGGCAAAGAGAAAACAGTGCAACAACAAATGGATGCTCCGCTACACAAGCAGAAGTGGAGGAGAATGGTCTCAGTGGGTATGGTAATAGCTGAGTGGTGGAAATGGGAGAGACTATGAGGTGACGATGGGCAGCAGACTTGGGATCCGAGAGGGAAGAGGAGCTCAAAATGACAGACTCAGGAAAACAGGTCCATACGGAGGAATAGACCAGGAAGATGTTTGAAGGAATGGAGAGGAACGGCTCATTTAGATTCAACAGTAGTGAGTGGTCTTACTTTAAATGAAGTTCTTCGTTGGTAAAAAAATTAATTTGTCTGTTAATTAGTCTATAGACAGACACACACACACACACACACACACACACACACACACACACACACACACACACACACACACACACACACACACACACACACACACACACACACACACACACACGAACCCATAGAAATTCCATGTAATGTAAAATGTAACTTCAAGACCTCAACATTCCCCCTCCTTCCCCTTCACCCACTCCCTCCTCTCTCCTCATCCACCTCCTCCATGACTCCACCTACACTCTCCTCCCTCTCTCTCCTCTCCTTCCTCCCTAACCCCACCTCTCCTCCCTCTCTCTCCTCTCCTCCCTCCCCAACCCCACCTCTCCTCCCTCTCACTTCTCTAATCTCCTCCCCCTCTCTCTCTATCTCTCTCCCTCTCTGTTGCCACCTGCTGGCTGTCGGTGTATTGGGTGCGGTGTCATGGCGTCTGCTCGTGTTTTGGCATTGCAGCTCCGTGCTCGTGGTTTGTATCTTTACCCTCCCCTTACCTTTTCTCACCTTTGTGCCGTCTTTTGTGTATCCCCCTTCCACGTTATCATCCGTCCCCCCCTCTTGAGAGTGAGAAAGTGAGAGAGCACACGTGGTGAGACCGGTAAAGGTTCCCCCTTAGGGCGGTTCCCTCTTCGGGTTTTTCGCTTCGTGTTACAAATCATAATACTTCTTTCCGTTTCTTTTTTCGTAATTATTTTTATTTTTCGTTAGTTTACTGGAGCTTTTTGGCTTCATTAACCCTTTATACATTTATCCTGCTCTCAAATGTTGTGGTTGTGTGCTTCCCCTTCTCTCCCCATCTTGTCTTCCGCTCCCTCTTTTTGTATATTTTGTTTGTCTGGTTGATTTGTTTGTGAAATAAATGTTAGCTCTTTCACGAGCCTCGATTCAATATACAAAAAAAAAAAAAAAAAATCCTTTGTGTAAACGATGGCGGATAGCTCTCGTTACACGTCTCTTGAAGCGCTAACCCGGAAGCATGGGTTAGTTTGCTCACCTCCGTCGGGAATCGACGTCGAGGCCATTATCCTTGCCGTCGGAGAGATAATCGGTTTGGATATAAATGTAAAAGCGGCTTCTCGCATGAATAAACGCGTGGTAATCTTTGTTTCCACAGTGCCCATGGTTGCTCAAATCGAGCACGGGCTTTTCTTTGCTCCCGACGTGTTTGTTCAGGTTTGTCCACTCGACACGCCGGCAGTTCGGGTTTCTCTCTCTAACGCTCCTCCGTTCCTTAAGAACAAAGACCTGGTTACTGAACTAAACAAACTTGGTTCTGTCGTCTCTTCAGTTACAATGGTTCCTGTACGAGGAAAAAATAACCGTTTAAAACACGTCATGTCCTTTCGTCGTTTTGTTTAAATATGATCTTACCGCGTGGAGTAACCTCTTTAAATGCGGTATTGCCCTTCAAGGTCGAAGGTCACACTTATCGGGTCTTTGTCTCCACAGAGTCTCTAGTTTGTTTTGAGTGTGGTCAATATGGTCATTTAAAAGACTCGTGCCCGAAAAAGTCCGCAGATAGAGCCACTAGCCTGAATGGTGATGAACAGCAGGGCTCTACTGAGATCGTTGTCGATGATGTAAACAATATGGGTGGTGCTGACACAAACCCCATTGTAGACAAACAGAGAACCAGGAAAAGAACCCTCTCACCGCCTAGCGACCTCAACGAGCCTGATAATAAGGTCTTGGCCGGTCCTCCAACCTTCGCTCAAGTGGTTTCTTTTGGGGTTTTTTTTGTATACAAGATCGAGGCTCGTGAAAGAGCTAACATTAATCACACAAAAAGACAAACGGACACACAAAACACAAAAAACAAGGGGAGCGGCAGACAAGATGGGGAGAGAGGGGGAAGGACACAAACACAACATTTGAGAGCAGGGACATCGGGAGGACGTGGGGGGAGGTGGGAGAGGAATAAAACATATGAACACTGCAAGGACTCTGGGGTGAATTACCGGGGGTAGAAAAGATCAAGGTTTTCGATGGGGGAAGATAAGAGATGGTGGTGAACAGCTGTTTTAAAGACCTGGAGGGAGGAGTGGGATTGAAGGGAGTGGGGGAGTTTGTTCCAGAGGCGAGAGAAAAGGGGAATGAAAGAGTGAAGGTGAGCAGAGAGCCTAGACTTTGGCAGTTTAACCATAAGAGGGTTGCAGGCAGATCTTGTGCGACCTGAAGGAATATTGGAGGGACAGAGCACAGAGAGAGCTGGGGGAGCAAGGCCGGAGAGGAGTCGGTAGAAGACAGAAAGACGACCAACCTGCCTGCGGTGAGTGAGTGAAAGGCCCTCGGAGTTGACTACATCGCAGGAGATTCCAATGATTCTGAAAGCTTTGGCCTCAACAGCGTGAAGCCGAGCAAGGTGTGAGGCAGGAGCACCAGCCCAGAGGGGGGAACAGTATTCCATTGAGCTGCGGATGAAAGCCTTGTATGTGGTGAGGAGCTCAGGTGTGCCAAGGAAGGACTTCGCACGACGGAGGATGCCCAGTCGGCGACTGGCTTTGGAGGCCAGCTTGGAAATGTGGTTTTCCCAAGAAAGATCATGGCAGATAGTGAGACCCAAAAGCTTGAGCGACAGAACTTCTTGGAGAGGATTGTTGAGAAAGTAGATGGGAGGGTTGTCCAGTCGGTCCTTTCGGAGAGACATTGTAAGAGTGTGAGATTTGTCAGGATTGAAAGACATGTTCCACTTGTTTTACCAGTCTGTGATTTTGTCCAGGTCTGCAGAGAGTGAGGAGGCTGCAGACTGCCGATCTGAGGGATGAGGAATGGAGCGGCAAATAGTGGAGTCATCAGCAAAGAGATAGAGAGGATTTTCCAGAGAGTCGGAGAGGTCATTGATGAAGACCAGAAATAGCACAGGGCCCAGAACACTACCTTGGGGAACTCCAGCCAGAACAGGTAGGGAAGATGAGATAAATCCATTCAGGGCCACACGTTGCCTACGACCAGAGAGGAAATCCGCAAGCCATGAAAGGAGATTTCCCTGAATACCATAGGAGGTGAGTTTGGTGAGCAGAGCTGGGTGCCAGACCGTATCGAAGGCACGTGATATGTCAAGTGAGACAGCTCTGATTTCCTGTTTGGCATTGAGGACCTCCATCCATTGTTGAGACAGCAGAAGCAACATGTCCAGAGTAGAATGACCTGGTCTGAATCCAAATTGATGATCAGAGATCAAGCCATTGGAGAAGAGGAAGGATTTGATATCTGAAGCAATGATGGATTCCATGACTTTGCTGATAATTGGGAGCAGGCTGATTGGTCTGTAGTTGCAAGGATCTGTTTTTGCACCTTTTTTGTGTAAAGCGGGAATGTTTGCTGATTTCCAAGATGCTGGCAGATGACCTTGAGCAAAAGAGAGGGTGAAAAGATCAGAGAGAGGGTGAGATAGAGCGGCAGAGCAGGATTTTAGGACCCGAGGGCTGATGCCATCTGGTCCAGTTGCAGAATCAGTGTCGAGGTTTGATAAAAACTTCTCCACCTTGTCAGGAGAGAAGGACACAGAATCCAGGAGCAGTTGGGTTCGACTGGGAAAGGTGGGAACAGAGAGAGATGGGTTTGGGACACAAGATTTTGAGGCAAACACAGAGTTGAGGCATTCGGCTTTGTCACGTGCAGTGTCAACTGTGTAGCCATTTGAGGTAAGGGAGGGGATGGAGGGGGAACAAACACCAGAAACGGATTTGACCAGACGCCACCAGGATTTGGAGGAAGGAGACAGGTTTGAGAGTTCAATCTTGAGTGTGGAGAGATAGTGCTTCCTGGCACTCCTGAGGGTAGAAACACACTTGTTTCGAGCTTGGTGGAAGGAACTGAGATTGCCTTCAGTTGGATTTGCCTTCCAAGACGCAAAGGCAAGTTGTTTCAGGGCAACTGCCTCACCACAAGATTCAGTGTACCATGGACGGGAGGAAGGGTAAGACAACTGAAGACGAGATGGGATAAATCTGTGCATGAGAGAGAGCAGTTTGCTTTGGAAGAATTCCCAGGAAGAATTGATGTCAGAGGCATTAGAGATGGGAGACCAGTCCAGTTGATTGATGGCTGCTTGCAGACCGTGCCAGTCGGCCTGAGTGAAATGCCAGACTCGTCGGCGCTGAGGAGGCTCTCTGAGAATGGCCAGTGAGATGTCCACTTTAACAAGCACATGATCAGAAGAACCGATTGGAGCAGAAGAAGAGCAGCAGACATTTGCAGAGAAGTTAGTCATAACCAAGTCCAGAAGAGAAGATACTCCATTGACTGAGATCCGGGTCGGGAAATTGACAGATTGTGTCAGTCCCAATGAGTCGCAGAAGTCCTTTGCTGAGGTGCCATGGCTGGTGAGAGATGAACCCACACCCAGCCAGCTGGCATGATGACAGTTGAAGTCGCCACATATGAGGAAGAGAGAGTTTGGATGAGTTGATAGAAGTTGGTCCATGTTGTCCGACAGAGAAATGTAAATGGAGTCATCACTGTTTGGAGGACGGTACAGAACACCGATGAACAAAAGGTGGGAGTGGAGAGGAAGCCGTAGCCAGAGGTACTCCTGTGGGTGGGGTGGAGAGAGGGCAGTGCAGGGAGAGTGAGGAAGAGAGTTTTTGATAAAGATAGCCACCCCACCACCAGGACGAGGATCAGGTCTATCGTACCGGAGGAAGGAGTAACCAGGAATAGATATTAAGGAATCAGAGACATCTTGAAGGAGGAAAGTTTCTGTTAAGCAGATCAAGTCTGGATTTTCAGAAGCAACCTGAATGGAGAGATCAATCAGGTTTGAGCGAAGGCCCCGGATGTTTGAGGTCCATACCGTTAGTGAGGAGAGAGGGGGAGCATCGGGTGCAGGACAGGGGAGGGGAGGGGTAGGGTCAGATGAAGGGTGAGAGGGGGATGTAGGAAGAGCAGTTGAGAGTGCGTCAGAGATTACAGAAGAGTTATAAGAAAGGGAAGGATGAGGAGGACGAAAGGTTTGATGGTGATGGAATGAGGCACAGTGAGAGTTTGTTTGAGGGGGGGGGGAAGAGGAAAGTAGAAGGTTGGGGGAGGTGGAGGTATGACATAGGAGGGAGAGGAAGTGGGGAGGAGGCAGCTTTGAGAAGGAGGTGGGAGGAGGGAGAATTTGGGAGGGATGGTTGGGGGGGAGATTTGAAGGGGAGGGGCAAGGGGGGAGTTTAGAAAGTGGATGATTAATGAAAGATGAACATATATAACAAATTGGGTTTGTTGTGATTTTCACGTTAGCGATTCGTTTAAGAACGATGGAGGAGGGATGGAATGAATGAGAATTTAGAGCATGGAGTGATTTGGAATCATAAGAGATTGAATATTTTTTTGAAATGGAATGAGTTGAAGAGGAAATTGAAAGGAGCCTTTTAAATAAGAAGAAAAACAGCGTGTTGTAATAAACCACTGAATAAAACACTGAAGGGGATAGTTGAAACATATTTAAACAGAACTGTGAAGAACAATCTTATATTCACAAAAATACCAATGGGGAGAGGAAGCCTAGAGCGACAACCACGAGTCGCTTGAACAGGGCAAAAGGTGGAAGGCAAGGGGAAAATGGGGGCGGGGCGTGACAGCGCACGTGGGCAGAGGCAAAAGCACACGAGGAGAAAGGGAAATAAAAGTTTTTTTTGTTTGTTTTTTTGTTTGTTTTAGGGGGGGTGTGGGGGTTACAACGTTAGACAAATAGTAGATGTTTGGTGAAGCTTGGTGGAGAAGGGGAAATCAAAAAAGCTAGCAAAACAGCGAAGGAAGGAACAACCTTCGACGGGGGAAGCCTGAGGCTGCAAGGCCTTGCTCGCGACGCGGCAAACAAACGATTAATTTATGAAAGATAAACACCGAGAAACTTCCAAGGGGGACACTATAAGTTCACACACCGAACGATAAATACAGTTTCGACAAAATACAATTGTGAACAGACTTAACTTTGAAAAACGTGGAGACCTTGTGGACCGTCGAAAACCCCTGCCACCGTCTCCAAGATCTCGTGAGATCCAACATCCCACAGGTCTCGTACCAAAAAAATGAGGCCTCGTTTACGATCTTCGGCCTATGCTGGTTAGTGAAGGTTATGGTGGAGCGCGACCTCCTCCTCAGCAGTTGCCTCCAGTTGAGGAAATTCCTCAACCTCCTCTGCCTTCAGAATCTTTCGAGGGTAATGTGATAAATGCTGAAAATGTATGTGTTGGCCAGACAGCACCTGAGTCGCTCCGGTGTTCTGAGAGTAAGCCTCCATGTGAGGTTGAGCCTCCATGTGTGTCCCTTACTGAAGCTTGTGTTGATTGTGCCTCCCCTCCCTCTGTGGGGAGTGGTGAGTGTGTAGGAACTAGTGATCTGTCTGTGATCGAATCCTCCATTGAGGCAGCTGAGCCTTGTCAAGCTCATGGTCAGCAGGGTGATAGTGCTGAAGTCTCAGATTGTCGCGTTGATGAGCCCGTTGCTTCAGCAATGGACTCTCAATGCAATGATTGTGACTGATGGGCGTTCTTCCGTTGCCCCACTGAGTGATGGTGAGGCCGACTTCTCATCGGAGCATGTCTCTGGAGGCTCTGTCCCTCCTGCTGAAATCGTGGATTTCCTACAAAAAACCTACCGTAAAAAGCGTGTGAAAATCTGCGATTTCTTTGTTGACACTCACGCCTTCATTAGTGGGGCTCAGGAAGTTGTACAACAATCTGCGGCCCTTCATATTTCTGATAAATCACTGAAAAGACTGAAGACGTACCTTGTCACAGCAAGGAAAGAATTAAACTTGTAATGGCAAGGAAAGAATACAGAACTGGCGCCCAATTTCACTTCTCTGCACAGATTACAAGATTTTTGCCAAATCTCTTGCTAACCGTGTAAAGACTGTTTTAAGCACAGTTATACATCACTTTTACATCAGGATCAATCGTACTGTGTTGTGCACAGATCTATGCACGATAACATTTTTTTGGTACGAGACCTGTGGGATGTGTGTGCATTTCAACAACAACATACCGGTCTCTTTTTTATTGACCAAGAAAAGGCTTTTGACTCTGTTAATCATGAGTATTTGTTTCACATTTTAAAGCAATTTGGTTTTGGGGCATCCTTTATTTCATATGTATCCTTATTGTATAATCACATTTTTAGCTTGATCAAAATCAATGATGGTCTCTGTTCACCTTTGCGGATTGGGAGGGGAATTCGGCAAGGCTGTCCCTTATCTGGAATCTTGTACTCTCTTTGCATTGAGCCCCTTTTGATTCGTTTACGATCTTCTCTTATGGGATTTTCAGTGACTCCATCAGAAAATCCCGTTATCATTTCGGCCTATGCTGATGATGTATGTGTTGCTGTTCGCGGCAGTAATGACATTGCTCTGCTATTTGAGTGTCTACGAGTCTACTCTCAAGCATGTACAACGCAAATTAATTGGTCGAAATGCAAAGCAGTTTGGGTCAGCGGTACGCCACCTTCTGCCCTTCCAATTCTCCCTATGAATTTGACATGGGGAAAAGAAGGTGTGAAATACCTCGGTGTTTATCTTGGAACCCCAGGCTTTGTCAAAAAGAATTGGGATGGTTTGCTCCACAAAATTAGCAATAAATTAAACAGATGGAGAGGAATTTTGTCGACCTTGTCTTTTCGAGGTCGTGCCCTGGTCATTAACAACCTGGTGGCCCCTCTCTTATGGCATAAAATGATTGCCCTGCAACGTTGGTGTCGTCAATCCAAAAATGTTTACTTGACTTCTTTTGGGATGGCAAACACTGGCTAAAGCCAGAGACTATTTGCCTCCCACTGGCAGAAGGAGGTCATGGGCTTGTGGACATTCTTTGTCGGGTGATGGCCTTCCGAATCTCTACAGCTCGTCGTTTTATATTTCTGGAGGCCTTGCCCTGGAAATCGACTGCAAACTGTATATTAAAACAAGCCGGCATGCTAGGCTACAATTGTGAACTCTTCTTCATGGAGCTGCAACATGTCGATGCTTCGCTGCTCCCTGGCTTTTACCAAGATGTCTTGCACGTCTGGCGGTCCATTTCAGTAACTCGGCAAATGGGGACATACAACAGTGAAAGGTTCCTCCAGGAACCCCTTTTCTGCAATGCCCTTTTTCCTGCTATTCCTCACTCATGTGCTTTTGTGCAACGTTTTTTGAGTGCTGGCGTGAGCACGACTCCGCACCTTCGTGAGTGTAACAGGAACAGTTGGTTCTCTGCAGGACATCTTCAAGTAAGAACTGGTATCAGATCTCTGAGGAGCGTCGCCAAGGTCCTACAGGAAATCCTGTGTGTTTTTACGCACTTGGGCCTGAGCTCAACCGCCAACATTGGTGACCGCCATACACCACCACAGATCTGTGCCAGCTCTAGCCTGCCAGCTGATAGCACCACAACATCTATCTTGTTATCCTCATCGCCACTTTCCAGCAAGGATAAAAAGAGACTGTATCGTTTGTGTATTTCAATCCGGTTTCCCTCGTTACAGCCGGTTTCTTTTTGGGCTCGATGGAAAGAGAAACTGCCTTCTGGGTCTCCCTCTCATCCGCAATGGTCTGCAATGTATGTTTCACCGATTGTTAAAAGGACTGGTGATATTGCTTGGAGACTCGCCCATATGGTGTTGCCCTCCAATGTTTTATTACATCGTTTTAATGAGGATAATTCAGTGGAATGCCCCTTTTGTATGATTTCTGAAGACCTTTTCCATGCTTACGTAGATTGTGCAAGACTCTCTCCCTTCTTTGGTTTTTTATCAACTTTTTTTAATCGTATGAACTTTTCCTTTTCTACACGTGTTTTTATCTTTGGAATCCCACTTAGTTACAAAAAACGATCTGAGACTGCTCTTGTTAATTTCTTAATTTCTATTGGAAAATTAGCAATCTACAAGACAAGAAAAGCAAAGCTCCTGGCAAATGCTGATATTTTATGTGATGTGGTAATTGTGTTTAAGGCTCTGGTCATGGCAAGGTTGCGCTTGGAATTCTCTTTTTGCCAAATGAAAGATGATTTACAAACCTTTGTGGAAAAATGGTGTGTAGAGGGTGGGTTTTGTAAACTTGATCATGGTTTGTTAAATTTTTTATTTTAGTGTTTGGTGGTTTTATTGTTGTTGTTCGGCTGCACATGTTTGGAATTGTAGTGACTTTATTATTTGCATGACTTGTGTAGTTTTCTTACCTTTATAATAAAAGAGCTTCAAAACTCAAAGTCTCTCTCTCTCCCTCTCTCCCCCTCTCTCTCCCTCTCTCTCCCTCTCTCCCCCCCTCTCTCTCTCCCTCTCTCTCTCTCCCTCTCTCTCCCTCTCTCTCCCTCTCTCTCCCTCTCTCCCCTTCTCTCTCCCTCTCTCTCCCTCTCCCCTCACTCTCTTTCCGCCTTCCCACCTCGTCACCTCGCGGTCGGGAAGTGCTTTCAAAGGGGCCCTATATAGTAATTCAATTGCTTTCAAAGTAGTTACGACATAACCCCCCCACCCCCATCTCAATGATATCTCTCCCCTCTCTCTCCTCTCTCTCCCTCCTCTCTCTCCCTCCTCTCTCTCCCTCCTCTCTCTCCCTCCTCTCTCTCCCTCCTCTCTCTCCCTCCTCTCTCTCCCTCCTCTCTCTCCCTCCTCTCTCTCCCCTCCTCTCTCTCCCCTCCTCTCTCTCCCCTCCTCTCTCTCCCCACAACCCCTCCTCTTTCCCTCCTCACCTCCTCTCCCTCTCACAGGAAGAGCTTTCAAAGTGCTCCTACATAGTATGCATGCACCGCATTGCTAGAGGTCCCTCAAGGTGTTTAGAGATATCATTTTGAGGTGTTTTACCTGAAATGAAATTTGAAATGAAAATAAATCTGGGGAAAGATTAGCGTTATTTAAAAGAAATTGCACTTTTATGTGTTTTGGTTCCTTTCCTTGTTCCTTTCACACATATTTCTACTTTTTCATATATATATATGATTCCTTCTGCATGATACCAACAGCAATATTGTGAAGTTGTATGCTACCATGCTTGATATATTTAACACTCCTCTGCCTTCCCATCCCTCCTCCCCAGCCATAATCATAATCTCTACTCCAGTTTCACAAAATGAGTCACAGCTCAAAGTACACCCACCCCCCAACAAGCATATGTGGCCTACACAGCCCCTTACTGTGAATTATGCATTTTGTAGTACATGCCAAAACAGCACGAAGTAGGCTTATCAAAATGTGAAATTTATGGGACAATCATTTAAAATTCTCACGCTCAAAAGTACAATTTTTTTTTTTTAAAGCAAACCCAAACGTGTCTAATACAGTGACATTATGTCCTACAATGTTATTGCCATCTTGACAATGTGGGCAGCTGGTGGCACCTGGTCCCAGAGAAGCAGCTGACGGCTGTTCCATTGAGAGACGCCTGTCGTCACCAACCTCTTCAGGTTTCCCAGGAAGGCCACCAGATTCACTCGGTGATTGGTACAGCACTTTTCCTAGTCATGCAAACAATATAGATATAATCATTACCGTGCAGTACAGTGACACAAAACAGCAGAATGACTCCTTTACTCTTCTCAAACTGGTTGAATGAGTGGTTTTTGTATTGCAGGCACCTGCAATTCACCACAGGTGAGTTCAATTCCAAAGTAAAGGAGAATCACCTGCTTGAAATCTAATTATTTCTAATAACTTCTAAAAGGTGCCAATAATATTGTCCAGGCCATTTTAGGATTTATTTATGGAATGAGCTAAGATTTCGTAATGTTTTCAGCTTTTTTTGTTTTGTTCCACTGCAAACCAAAGAAATACATTTGTGGATACTAAAATATTTTTTCATTTCAACAATTTTCGGGAAGAAATGGTGCATTGTTTGAAAAAAGTGCAAGGGGGCCAAAATTTTGGCCACGACTGTACGTACATGCTGATCTAATATTCAAAATGAAATGCACTTATTCACTTGAGGTACAAAACGGAATTGAACGATAGAACGAGTCATCTCACGGCCTAGCAAGAACACTGACAAGACATTGTCATGTTGAAAATCCTAACACATCCTTCAAATCTGTGGAGAATGTGAAATTCCTTGTGGAGAATCAGAACCTAGTATTAGTATTGATGATTCAGGCAGCTCTGAAGATTGGAATGGACTGTGAAGCCACCTTTGGCCATAACTCTGCATATGGAGGATAGACCAGGAGCATGTTTAAAGCGTTTTTTTCAGAAAGCCTGTACCTGTTCCTGTCTGTACTGCTTGGAGGCATGTCATGGCTTGATGAAAACCACGGTGATTCAGAGAATTGTGAAGAGACTTTAAAAAGGAGGGCTTCTGGTATTGCACAATATGTGGTGCATGCAGCATCAATAAACAGGAAGTTGACCCTAAAGCATGTCGGTATTAGCCTCACATTCCATCAGGCAATGGCATCAGAATGTCTTCCCAACTTCCTTGATTCTGCTGGACATTTGGCATGAATACTGTTCGTAGAATTGAGGTAACTATTGCCACTGGCATTCTTGGCAAGTTTCAAGACATTCTTGGCAAGTTTCAAGAAAAGTGTGTCTACATCCCTGGTGGCATCATTGTCTCTTCCACACCTGGTCACTTGATTTTTAACTTATCTGGAATTGGAATTCCAGATAAGGTATTGTCATTGTGCATCGTCCGTCTTCTATTTCGACTTCTGCCAAACCGCTGAGCTGCTCCGGCTGAAATTTGGCAGCAAGGTTCCGCTCCTGCCTGGTAACGGGGATTGCAAAGCTCGTACCGGTCACGTAACTTTAAGTAGGTCAAAATGGCGAACTTAGTAAATTCATTCAAAAATCTTCTGCGGACCCTCCAGTCAGAATGCTACTAAATTTGGGTTACACCATTAAGCCAGGGTAGGGATGTTAAATTACGGAGGTCATGCCAATAACATGACCGGAAGTGTGTCAAAATGGCCGACCTAGTCAATTTTTTGGAAAATTGTGTAAACTCCTTCAAAAATCTTCTTCCCCAGACCCACCAGTTAGAATGCTACCAAATTTGGTTTGCAACATTAGGCCAGGGCCCCAAGGCCAGTGGGACTATTTTAGCTTCATATGGCAATACTGATATTCTAAGGGAGACGAATATTGGGAAAAAGAAACTTTCTACAGCACACAATTGATGCTCTGGCAATGCGGTCCTGCTCCGAAGAGAGGTGACACAAACAGTGGGGGAGGTGGTGCAAATCAATTTTGTTCTGTGGATAATAATCCCCTCTGTCTGCAGCAGGGTCAGTAAACCACTTGCACTGTGACACATGTGTACAGGTGAAAATTGTAAGTCGTCCCCTGCCGCCTCACAATGAAGGCTATTTTTGTGCCCACAACCTGACACTGGGAACCACACCAACACGTGTGCAAAATTTGGTGGAGATTAGCTCAGCCATGTTTTTTTTCCTATGATTTTTCAGATATACACACATACACCTACATACCGAGAATTTCCTTATTTAATATAGTAGGATGAAAATTAGAAGTTATTTGAAAAAAAACAACAACCCTACTTTCATTTACAGGATTCTAACTAATTCATTGACATACGTGGGAAAATTACACGCCCAGACTAGGAATCAAACCCACGTCCTCTGGTGAACCGTACCAGTGCTCCGCCATCTGAGGTATCTGAGCGACCCTGATCAAGCATGCAATTTTCCCACACATAGAATTGCCACTCTCTTTCCGCCAAAGCTTCCAGGACACTAGTGCTAGTACATGGATTCATATAGAAGACATCTATGGCATATACCAACTTGTAACAAAGAATGCCGTTCAAACTTTTTAAAGCACATATTCTAGGTTTGGCCAGTGGGCTGCCATGCCAAGAGACAGCAGGAAGTCAGCTGAAGGTGTTCAAAACGCACCTGCAACACGGTGCCGGTGCGCGAGTCTACGACCCGCAATCGTCGGTCGCGGCACGAAGTGGCGAGCAGACTACCATCGACATTGAATGACAGCGACAGCACTACGTCGGTGTGGCATGCGATGAGGCGAACGGGAATGCTTGATTCCTCCACGCACCAAAGCAGGACCTGCACACAATCACATGAAAGTAGATAAGATAACCGTCTGTGTTTAATATATGGAGAGGGAGAGATCATTATTTGAGCACACCTATTCTGACCTTCCGTTGCTGACCGACTGATTGGCCTTCAGGTGGTTATCTTGGGCAGTTGTTGACTAGCAAGTGTCGTAATGAGGTGATGTAATTTACCCTAATCTCAAACCAGTGTGAATATGTGCCCTGGTATCTTCTATACCTCCTCTCTTTCATGGACCTGTGGTTGTTACTTCACCTCTGGATAAGGTTAACCTCTTTTCAAATTGCTGTTTCTAATTCTACCCTCAATGATCAGGGACACCCTCTTCCTGATTTTCCATCCAGGACAGACTCCTGTTCCATTTATCACTCCAAAGAAGGTTGCCAGAATTATTCGTACTCAAGAAGCCTCGAAAGTGACTGGTCCTGAGGGAATCCCTGTGATTGTATTGAAGATGTGTTGTCCTGATCTGTCGTCGATTCTTGCCAAGCTATAGAACCTGTGCTTGTCTGCATCGGTGTTTCCTTCGTCCTGGAAAGTGGCTTCTGTTGTCCCTCTTTTCAAGGGTTCCGGTGAGCATTTTGAACCAAGTAACTATCGTCCCATCAGCCTGCTTCCTATAATAAGTAAGGTATTTGAATCATTCATCAATGAGCAACTTCTCAGCCATCTGGAGGACAATGATCCCTCTCACTGACTGTCGGTATGGCTTTCGCTATTCTCGCTGTACTGGTGAACTGCTATCCTTAATTACGGATAATTTCAACAGGGCATTGAAGCTCAAGTGTGAAGCCCGATTAGTTGCTTTGGATATCTTTAAAGCCTTTGATAAAGTATGGCACAGGTGTCTGCTCCACAAGCTTCAGTCATATGGTGTATCTGGAGTGATGCATTCCATCATATCAGCTTTTCTTACAAATCACAAGATGAAGATGGTACTTGAGGGTCAATCTTCTCCTACTTGCTCCATCAATTCTGGTGTTCCAAAGGACTCTGTTCTTGGTCCCACTCTGTTCCTCGTTTATATCAATGATCTTCCTGATAATGTTCTGTCTCAGCTAGCCAGGTATGCTGATGACTCCTCATTCTACTGTACATCTGCTGATTCACTCAATGCTACATGTAATGAGATTGGAGTTTCACTGGACAATGATTTTGAGAATGTGTTGAAGTGGAGCCACGACTGGCTAGTAACCATCAATGCAAAGAAAAATAAACTGTTATCCATATCTCGCTCCAGAAACAGGTCTTTCCCCTCTGTACACAGAATCATCTGAGCTTTGGAATCTTGTTCTGGAGATCTCCTCTAACCTCCATTGGGATTAGTATATTTCTGGTATTGCTAAAGAGTCCTTCCAAGCGAGTTGGTTGTCTTTATCGAGTGCAGAGGTATTTAGCTCATGATGCTGTTTTGTACCTGTATAAGACAATTATACGTCTCCTCATTGAGTACTGTTGCCACATTTGCGCTGAAGCACCAACCTGCCACTTATCTTTACTTGAGAGGCTCCAAAAATGCATAGTTAACCTGGTGCGGAGATGGGGTCAACTCTTCAACCAACTAGCAACTAATGGAGTTTAGAATTAGGTTCATGCATATAACGACCAGAGATGGTTGCCATTCAATTTCGACAATTAGTGCAATAATAAATGATCGAAATAACGGGTAAATCGAAAAGTGCGACAGGCAAATGGCAAATGTGGTAGAGCAGTGCGACACAATACTTTGTTGTCATAGCCAGCAGTGAAGAGGAGGCCAGATGCAGTCGGATGCCATTGGATGAGGGACACGCGGCGAATGTGGCCGACGAGGGTGCACAGAGGCTTTGTTAGGTTACATCGCAAGCCACCCTCAGGAATCTCCCAAACGCAGACCTACGGAGCAGGAAGAGTTTGTCTGCTGTCATTGGAAGCATGTGGAGGATGAAGTTGAGAAGGTAAGAAAATGGGAAGAAGAGAAGTGAGCCAGATGGGGTGGGATGTGCAGCTCTGCAACTCTGCTCCAAAACTGAGTGCATTAGTAAGTGGGTGAGGACAAAGAATTAATAAAAATAAGAATAGGCAAGTAATCTAAATAGGTGTGGTGTTCAAAATGTTCTGCGAATGAGAACTCGGTGCGATTATGTTTGTGTATGTGTGTGTGCACACAGATACACCTGAGTTGTCTGGCCGAGGTTTCAATCCCGACCCAGCTATAAACTGTCATAATGGTGTTTCGCAGGCAGGGCGGTTCATCAATGTGTGTTCGGTCCCTTGGATGGAGATTAAACTGGGCATACTATGTGCTCGCATTAGTTGGTGGACATTACAGATCCCATGGTGTCCTTCAAGAAGAATAGTTGAGCTATCGCCAGCAGCCTGAACAAGTTACATATGCTTTGACCACCACTGGAAAGGCAATAGCAAAGCAACTGGTGTAATCCTTGCCACGAGGCCGATTTGGCAGCACCAAATCTGCGTTCAGGCATTGTACTAGACTTCGTTAGTTCCTCGCCATGGATGTTGCACAATAGGATATTACACTCAATGGGATGTTGTGGGGTTGGGGGTGGCAGTATGAATCTGGGCCTACTGAGGTTCCATCCCAGAGATTGCACCAACCTCTCACCCATTAATAAATCATCACCTGATCACCTTGCCAAAGTCCAGACTGCTTGCCCCCCATTAATTTATAAAATTGTGGAAGTCTCCCTGTATGTTGACTCATCCTCTTCACTACAGTCTTCAAAATGCACTGCCAATCACTCCATCATGCGCTCACCCATATAACACTCCCACGATAGATGTTCTATACTCGCAGGTTACCTCCCATTCGCCAGGCCATTGTTCCTCATTTTTGTGTTTTTCCTCCTTTTCCTCTTTGTGTTTGTCCACCCCACGAGACTCCTTCCTTAGTCTGAAAACCTACTGCCCTTTGTCATCGAGTTCCTCCGTGAACCCTGACCTTTCTGAAGAAAAAAAACAACAACTTGGAACCTGTCCTTCCGTGTAGGAAAGTCCCGCGCATTCACTCTGTCACTCCATAAGGGTGGGCTAATCCCCCAGTGAGCTTCTGTGGTCAACCTCGGGAATAAGGGGTAGTGTCACGACCTCCTTGGCCTCAACATTACTCATGGGCAGACTATACTATCCAGTTTTAGGTCCAAAGCCAGTCATTAGTGTCTTGGAATTCTCTGCAAAGCCATATTTTCTTCCCCATTCTCAGATCATAACAGTGTACAAGACGTTTGTTTGAAGTGCGATTGAATAAGGTTTCTCGGTTTTGGCTGGTGCTTTCTGGCCTTCCTCGGAGTGACGCAATCCAAGGCCCTTCAAGTAATCACCATGAGAGTAAGGATCTGCTTTTTACTGACCGCAAGCAGTGCTTTATCACACATATACCCCTCTCGTACCTCACACCAGTCCTTTATTTTATCTGCCCATCCCCATCCGAGGCACAATAATTATTTCAGTAATCCTTCAATTCTTCCACACTGTGGAGAACGCTTTCCACTAACACGTTCTCCAAAGTGATGCTGCATCCTCATTTTCATTCTTTTTTTCTCCAAATATGTGGAAACAACTTTTGGAGTTAATTGTCTCACATCTTCTTCCTCCTCCACATCCTTCAAGACTGCAGACCATTGCCATGTCATTGTTTTTCCAACATCTACCTCTGAGATTCCACCTGCCTTCCTACCTGCCACTCGTCTTCACTCGTAGCGAATCTTCATGTTCATGTCTCTCTGTGATCTGTTTTTTCCTGAATTCACAATTTCTGAAACCACCTGTACAATCCCCACACCCCTCCTCTTTGTCGATTTGTTGACCTTTCACTCTCTGTCATTCAGCTATTCCTTGAGCCTTGGGGACTGTATAAAAGAAGAAGAAGACGACGATGGCAGTAAGACAAAAAAGTCATGGAAGCAGAAACCGGGGTCAAAACATCGCGAGAGAAGTGCTCAGATGGAATCGTGAAAGCAACCACTAGTTGCTATTCTGTTGGCAATAACGAGGGCTTTTTATTTAATTAATGTTATATGAGAGGCGCAGTAGCTATGACACAAAAAAATTGAAATTCCAGATTACTCACTGTTGCATCTTCAGAACAAGAAGCGATGACATAGTCATTAAATGGATTCCACTTGACATCCAGCACACTGCGCCGATGACCGCAGACGCGTGGGCACAAAGGGTCAATTCTTCCATGCTGATGAGGAAGAAGATGACGGAAGAGCAAGGAGGGAGAAGAGAAGCACTTTTATCCATCCTGTGCAATCGTACTTATTCTCATCAAAAACACCTGAACAATGAGAGTTTAAAGGCCGAGCTGTCACTAATGTGGTTGCAATTTTGTTTAATTGTTGTTGTGATAAACGTGGCATTTGAAGAGATAGCAATGCAGGAGCAGCTATGTTATTAAGATAGATGTTAAACTATGGGTTATTTATCATTCTGTGTTGTCTTGTCGAGACATCTCTTATGACACCACCTTGTTTCTCCATCTCTCTATCATCATCTTTGCAGATGTCGTGAGCAACATGCTTCCAATTTCACTCTGAATGGGACAGCTGGGGCCCTTTTGTTACAGGACAAAAAGGGAAATGCATTGAAAATGGTACAGTATGTCCCCACATACAACATATTGTTGTGGAAATGACTACCAGTGGGATAAAGATGCTTAATATAGCGTAGTTCTTTCCCTAACTCGAATGTCAAGCATAAGTGTAAAGTAATTAATTGTGGTATTAGATATGCGTCGCTTATTGAATCGCCATAAGCGAGGCCATACGACGTCTACCCATCACGGTGTTTGTGTCTAAAAGTATCAACCCGTTTGACCCGATATATTGATGTTTTACCCTTTGCGAATCTGTCTCAAATGTCCTTTATGACACTTTACGATGCAACAAGATTTGCGCCTCAGCCAATGGTGAACGAGAGAGGAGGGGAGCGGGGAAGACAAAGAGCAGATGTCTGGGATCAACTGAGGAGGAAGCGGCAGAGCCTAGCGCAGAAGGCCGCTTTTCAGAAGGCTGTGTGCCTAGCGCAGAAGGCTGCTCATCAGCACTGCTCACCTGGAGAGAAGCCACGCCCCTACCCAACCAGCGACGTCTCGTCTCCTCCTCACGGGCATCGTGGCAAGCAGACGAGAGGGCCCATTTACAGCCACAGACAGGCTCGGTTCACCTCCTATCCACTGCTCTGCCGGGTTTAACATAAATTCTCTTCTGTCCTGTCCGTTCCCACTCTGTCTATCTGTCATGGTATGTCCGAGGCCTTAAGGTTTAGGTAATTAAGGATCCCGATCATTCGGTGGTACCGTGGGTGCGTATCCTGTAGTGGGGTAAGGGGATTGGTTGTTTGTTGCATCATCTACTTGCTTGGTATTGGTTCCTTTTGTTTCCTTTCTCCATGCCATTATTTCTTACTTCATAAATATACCTGGGCTCGGGGGTGAATTCTGGCTGTGGTTGCTGCTTCATTTGGTGGTTATAGAGACCTGTTCAGGGGATAATTGTTTGTGGTCCCCACACAGCATAGAAGACTGGATCGGTCACATGTCTTAGGTTGCTCAGCCTAATTAGATCAAGACATCTGACGCCTATCGGAGTCAGTGTCCAGAAAGCTCACACACAATGACCGCTACATCAATTTCAATTCCTGCCATCCAATGGAGCACAAAATATCCGTGGTGCATACAGAGCTGCAGATGGAGGAAATGTTAAGTTGGATCTTGGAGACGGCGTGAAGCTGGAAGGCGTGAAAACATTTTGCTACCTAGGAGACATGCCGAATGGAGAAGGTGGATCAGACTCGGCAACGGTTGCTCGAATGAGATGTGCATGGAAGAAGTTTCGGGAACTGAGTGGCGTGCTGATGAGGAGGGGAGTGTTGTTGAAGCTGAAGGGAAAGGTGTATGCTGCAATGCTGCATGTGTGAGAAGTGTTGTGATTTATGGGAGCGAGACATGGGTCATGAATGTAGAGCAGCAACGAAGGCTGGAAAGGGTGGAAATGCGAATGGTTCGGTGGATGTGCGGAGTATCCTTGAGAGAGAGGAAGACAAATGATGAATTGCGAAAGATGATGGGAATAGAGCCTGTGATTGATGCTGTGAAGAGGAACAGTTTGAGATGGTTTGGTCATGTGTTGAAGAAGGATGAAAGTGACTGGTTGAGAAGAGTGATGGAAATGAATGTAGAAGGAAGTGGAGGACGGGGAAGACCGAGAAAGACTTGGCTAAAGATGATCGAAGAAGAAATGCGGGCAAGGGGGTTGACAAGGAGAGATGCAGAAAATAGGGCAAAATGGAGAAGATTGTCATGGGGACCGCAAGGCTAACCCCCGCTCTAGCAGGGAAAATGGCCTTAAAATGCATGTTGTTGTTGTTGGAGTTGTTGTGTACACTCTCAAAAAGAGCACGCAAGTTACCATCTACCATCAAAGACAAGATGAGAGAGGTAGACCATCTTCAGTACATTTTGAGGGTAAATGGTTACCTGGACAGCTGGCTACCAAAAAGGAGAATGGTCTTGGCTATACATTTGGTGTTGTAATCTAATGGGGCTACATGCGTGTTTTGTTTGATCCATTCATGTGCTAATGATTTAAAAATCTGATAACAGTCAGAATTCGAGAGCATCAGATGTGTGCGTCGATTGGCTGTCCAGCTTTGCCCACCCCCACTTTTGGGTATTTATGGGAAATTTGATGTAATGTTCATCACTCTCGAGAAAGGTTAGCGGATGCATGTTGCTTGTCACATGTTGTTAACCGAAACGTTTTTAAATCTCAGTGAGGTTCTTCTTTATTATTCCTGTTGTTCCAATTGTCACTGGTACAATTTCAGCATTATTCAGCAGTGTGAGGCTGCTGCGAACACGTTTACTACAACAAACGTACGTGGCTCAGTGGGAGGATGATAAACGCTCCACCACCTCCAGCTTCGGTTACGACGGCGATGAATCGGGGATTGACGTCACAGCCGTGGACCCCACCGACTCCACTGCTGATCGGTATGGCTTCGTACGTCCCACGTGATATTGTCCGTCCATACACGTGCCGAAACTTGGAGCAGCGATATGGCGGCCGCCACGGCATCTGTTCAGCAATGACATAAACAAGAAGACGTCATGCGGAGCACGATACTTGCAAAATCCCCCCTCCCCTCCCCAAGAAAAAAAATTCCATTGATACGGCAAATTGTCCATTTCATCAAGATTAAAATTGACAATCTTGATCAAAGCTCGGGTCAATAGGAAGAAAAGTGACGATTTTTCAGATGAAAAATGATGATTTTGGAAGGTTGACCTTGAGTTGACCTTTGACCTTGAGTTGACTTTTGACCTTTTGACCTCAAAAATAGTATGTTTCCCAATTTAGTGACTCGATATGCAAATGCTATTCAATTTTCAAGTCGATCGGGTTTAAAATGGCGATTTTAGAAATTTGACCTCCAGATGACCTTTGACCTAAAAATCCATAGGCTTCTCAATTGGGACGACTTATACAACTCGATGAAGTTTCGTGACGATCGGTTTAGAATTGTGACCTGTAGGCCTGTGACAAACAGACAAACAAACAGACAGAGAGCCAAAGAAAGAACCACAAACGCAACCGACCAATATACTTGAAAAATCTTCGATTTTGCAAGTAAAAATGTATTTTTTAAGCAAATGCTTTTTGATCATAGTCATAATAATTGTTTATTCATTCATTTAAATCGTGCATTCACTTTTTTGTGATGGATGGCTGCTGCATCACGATGCCTTCACGCATCTATAGGCAGGGTTATACGTCTGTCCAGACTGAAACAATATGGAGCATGACAATATTATATACAAGGTAACTAGACACCAGTGTGTGTTCAGTTACCATGCAGTTAGCTAGCTAGAACTTGCCAAGCCGTTCCCCATCAGCAGTTTCCAATGGATTGCTTGCTTGGGTCCTTCAACCACTTCAGCACTCCACAAGAAACTTGGTAACTTAGCAAGCAGCATGCTATCGCTTGCCAAGCCAACCATTCCGTTTGAACCACTTTACTAGCAACTAGGCAAACTGAGCAAGTTATAAAGAAAGGGTTTTCATAGGTGAGGGCGAGACTACCGGAAGTAAGCTGTAACACGTGCCCTTTTGTGGTTTCATTTCAATGTATCCAATCACGTGACTGTTGTCGCGAAGGGTGCACTAACCGGAAGTTACGTAGTTCCGCGGGCGGCAATACGAACATTTCGTATTATTTTTCATAAAACTTTATATTGTTAGAAAGATAATTATTACTTCTAGCTTCTCGGAAAGTTAAAATTTTAAAGATCAGACAAGAATTAAGCAAGTTATGATCAAATAACCTACTGAAGTGTGGTGCTACGCACACAACTTGCTTGCCAAAGAGGTAGGCCACAACGCGTTTGATAACCAAAAGAGTCTTTATTAAGAAGGAGGCAGAAGGAGGAGGCCTCGACGCAGAAGGAGGCAGAAGGCAGAAGGAGGCAGAAGAGAAGGCAGAAGGAGGAGGAGGCAGAAGGAGGCAGAAGGAGGAGGCCTTATTAAGAAGGAGGCCTCGATGCGGAGGAAGAGCTGCTGGCGGGGGTGCCGGGGGTCCGACCGCCGGGGGGCGGCCTCGACGCAGAGGCAGAGCCGCTGGCAGGGGGGTGGTCCGGATCGAGGTGGGCCGGCTTGAGGCGGTCCACGGAAATGCGATCCGGGGCACCGCCGATGTCGACCGTGAAAAATTTGTCCCCTGTCTCCAACACGCGGAAGGGCCCGTCGTACGGGGGCCGTAGCGGTGCCCGGTGGGCGTTGTGCCGGATGAACACGTACTTTGCCGTGCGAAGCTCCGGGGCGACGTGGGAAGGCGGGCAACTGTGGTGTGCCGTTGGCACTGGGGCGAACCTCCGGGCGGTCTCCTGAAGGGCGGAGCGCTGTTGTGCCACGGACCAAGGAGCCGTGGAGTCGGGGATAAATTCACCCGGTACCCGCAGTGGTTGCCCGAAGACCAGTTCCACCGAGGACGCGCAGTTCGTCCTTGGGCGCCATCCTGAGGCCCAGTAGGACCCAGGGGAGTCTGTCAACCCAGCCGCCGTCGCAGAGGCTGGCCCGGAGCGCGGCCTTCATGGAGCGATGAAAGCGCTCGCACAGGCCATTGGCCTGGGGGTGGTAGGCCGTGGTGCGGTGTAGTTTCACCCCGAGCCCTTGCGCCACCGCGGCCCAGAGCTCCGAGGTGAACTGGGGGCCGCGGTCGGACGAGATGTCCGAGGGGGCACCGAACCGGGCAACCCAAGTGACGATAAAGGCTTGCGCCACCTCAGCCGCAGACGTCACCGCCACTGGGACGGCCTCCGCCACCGTGTGGTGCGGTCGACCATGGTGAGGAGGTGGGTGAACCCTCGCGAGGGGGCAGAGGTCCCACCAAGTTGACGTGCACGTGGTCGAACCGCCGCTCGGGCACCGTGAACGGGGCCAACGGTGCCTAAGTGTGGCGGTGGACCTTTGCGCGCTGGCACGCGAGACACGTCCTGGCCCAGTCGCGGACGTCCTTCCGGAAGCCATGCCAGACAAAATTTGCCCCGACGGGTTTCTGGGATGCCCTCGCGCCAGGGTGGGACAGGCCGTGGATGGCGTCGAACACCGGGCGCTGCCAGCCAGCGGGCACGATGGGGCGAGGCCGGCCGAGGGAGACGTCGCATAGGAGGGCCGTGCCCGCAACGTCGAACGGCACCTCAGTGATGTGGAGGCCCGTGACGGCGGTCCGCAAGGCCTGGACGCCGGGGTCGGCGGTCTGGGCCTCCGCCATCTGGGCATAGTCGACCCCGAGGTGGACCGCGTGCACGACGGACCGGGAAAGGCAATCCGCCACCGGGTTGTCCTTACCCGCCACGTGACGGATGTCCGTCGTGTACTCGGACACGGCAGAGAGGTGGCGCTGCTGCCGTGCCGACCATGGCTCGGCGACCTTGGCCATCGCGAACACAAGGGGCTTGTGGTCAACGAAGGCCGTGAACGGGCGGCCCTCCAGCAGATGGCGGAAGTGTCGGACCGCCAGGTGGAGTCCGAGCAACTCACGGTCGAAGGTGCTGTACCGGCGTTCGTGCGGGCGAAGCTGCCGGCTGAAAAACGCCAGCGGTTGCCAAGCACCACGCACCCATTGCTCGTGCACCGCGCCCACCGTGTAATCCGACGCGTCGGTGGAGAGGGCGATCGGTGCATCGGGCGCCTGGTGCGCCAGCATGGTGGTGTCGGCCAGAGCCAGCTTTGCGCCCGCGAACGCCGCGGCCATCGGCTCCGACCATGCGATGTCACCTTTGCCAAGCTTGCCCCGGAGGGCCTCGTGCAAGGGGCGGAGGAGCTGGGCGACGTGGGGCACGAAGCGGTGGTAAAAGTTCACCATGCCCAGGAACTCCTGGAGCCCCTTGACCGTGCGAGGCCGCGGGAAATCCCTGACCGCCTCCACCTTGGCTGGTAACGGGACGGCCCCGTGCTCGGTGATGCGGTGCCCCAAGAAGTCGATGGTGGTGACACCGAAACGGCACTTGGCAGGGTTGATGATTAGGCCATGCTGGCCCAGGCGTTCGAACAGCGTGCGGAGGTGGAGCAGGTGGTTTTCCCGGGACGCGCTCACGACTAGGATGTCGTCCAGGTAGACGAACAGGAAAGGTAAGTCGCGCAAGACGCTATCCATAAGCCGCTGGAACGCCTGAGCCGCATTCTTCAACCCGAAGGGCATCCTCAGAAATTCGAAGAGGCCGAAAGGGGTGATGACGGCCGTCTTCGGGACATCAACCGGTTGGACGGGGACCTGATGGTAGCCCCAGATGAGGTCCACCTTCGAAAACACGGTCGTGTTGGCCAACCGGGCGGAAAAGTCCTGAATGTGTGGGACCGGGTAGCGGTCTGGGGTGGTGGCATCGTTGAGCCGGCGGTAGTCCCCGCACGGCCGCCATCCCCCGCCGGGCTTCGGCACGATGTGCAGCGGGGAAGCCCAAGTGCTGTTGGAGCGCCGTACGATCCCCAGCCGCTCCAGCGTGGCGAACTCCGCTTTCGCCACGGCGAGCTTCGTGGGATCGAGTCGGCGTGCCCAGGCATAGACCGGCGGCCCGACCATGGGGATGTGATGCTCCACCCCATGTTTAACGGCCACCGCTGAAAAGGTGGGCCGCATGAGGGCCGGGAAACTAGCGAGGAGGCGGGTAAAGTTGTCCGCTGCCGGAAGCGTGCAAACTAAACTCGCCGGGACGGAACCCTCCAGCAAGCCGCTTGGCAAGCCGCTCGGTGAGCCGCTCAGTGAGCCGCTCAATGAGCTGCTCAGCGAACAAGCGAGCGAGCTAAAGGTTTCGGCCTGGACGAGCCGTTTGTGCTTTACGTTGACCAACAACCCATTCGCACATAGGAAGTCCGCACTGAGCAATGCCATCGGCATGCTGGCGGTCACGAATGACCATTGAAAGCGTTGCCCGCCGAACCGCAGGGAGAGGCAGTGCTTCCCGAACGTGTGGATGGGTGTACCGCTGGCGGCAAGCAACGCGGGGCCCCGGCCCGCTTGTCGGACATGTAGGCTGGGATGACGCTTACCTGCACTCCTGTATCGCAGAGGAAACGGCGCCCGGACAAGGTGTCCGTGATGAATAGGAGGCTGCCGGAATGGCCGACGCTCAGGGCCGCTACCGAGCGCCGGCCAGGTCGTTTCCCGACTTGTCAAACGAGCACGGCGGGCAACACTTCCTAGCCTTGTGGCCGAACCTGGCGTGGTAAGAGCACCAGGCTTGCAGCGGCGGAGGCTTCGGCGGCCGCGGTTTTCTCGGCGGCGGTGGTGGTGGGCGGGGCGCGGCAGCGGCCACGAGGGACGCAGCAGCCTCGGGATCCACGACGGCCGCACCGTAACCCGACCGCATGTCGCAAGCCGCAAAGAACTTGTCGGGCTCTACAGCCAGGGCGCGGGGTTCCTTTATTTTGGAACCGGCCAGCGCAAGGCGTACCTGTGCGGGTAGCTGCCGTAGGAAAAGCGCCCGGAATAAAAAATCCGGGGCTTGGTCACCCAGCAACGACAGCATATAATCCATCCGCACGGATGGTCGTGTGTCGCCGAGTTTGGGAAGGTCCAGGAGGCGGTCGGCCCGTTCTATCTCAGTGAGGCCGAACGTGGCGATGAGGAGACGTTTGATCGCCCCGTACTTGTGGTCGGCCGGCGGGTGCCGCAGGATGGACACGACTCGGGCGGCAGTGCCGGGCCTGAGGGAGGCGACCACGTGGTAGTAACGGGTCTCGTCCGCCGTTATGCCTCGAAGCTGGAATTGCGCTTCGGCCTGCACGAACCACACATCGGCCTGTGCTTCCCAAAACTCTGGGAGTTTTACCGCGACAGCGTTGTTGGCCATGGCGCGTTCGGTGGTCAGCGATGGCTGAACCAATCGGGGTCACCAGTGAAGTGTTGTGCTACGCACACAACTTGCTTGCCAAAGAGGTAGGCCACAATGCGTTTGATAACCAAAAGAGTCTTTATTAAGAAAGCTCAAACTGCAGCACTGGGTGGGCTCGAGCTTGGAGCCCGCATATATGTGCCGGGGCCACGCCTAGTCCCCGGGCGTGGCCGATCGGTCGATAGGCGGGGCATGCCTTCCAGTTCCCCGCCTGGACATTCGCGCCACCTGCTGGTGCGTTGAATTTGTGTCCTCTTGCTTGTGTCCGCCACACTACACCGTTTCCATAATTTCCTGCTGTAACACGTGCCCTTTTGTGGTTTGTTTTCAACGTATCCAATCACGTGACTTTTGTCGCGAAGGGTGCACTAACCGGAAGTTACGTAGTTCCGCGGGAGCCTATAGTTATCACATAATGCCATACGTGCCGCCATGTTGGTTATATTCACTTCCCTGGCAACGACAGCATCAGTAGCTCTACAATCTAGCACATTTATCTCATTATTCTGACTTACTGCAATGGAGAGTTATGCTAACTATTTGGCCTTGTTAGGCCTCGTTTACCTTTCCTCGCTTGTTTGGCTTGCCAACCAATGTGGCGCCCGCGCACTGCATAATGGGTACTGAAACCCCTCTGTGAGCAAAAATGGCCACCATAGTCGGATTCAACATGATGCTGCAACCAATGAAATGTTCAGAGGTAAAATGAAGTTGTGAAGTTGGGATGGGGGTATGGCGGGACTGCCACCGGCCCACAGGCAAAAGGTAACCACCAAGAGGCCAATAACTCCATAGCTTTTCAATGTCAAAACGTCCTGAAACCACCGCTGGGTTTGTTTGGGGAGGTTGTCACAAGATGATGGAGTAAAAGTGAAAACGACAGGCCCAAACAATATTTTTTTCAGGTTCCACGATGGCATTGTTTACAGGGAGACCACCATGTTATTAAGCGGTGCCAAGCTCTCAGTTCCGTTGGAGTGCTTGCTAACGGAACACACTCCTGTTGAGGTTATGTGTTCCACCAAACCTGCACCAGATTCACACACCATCAACTTCATCCACAACTTAAATTATCTTCTTTAGCATAACGTTCTTCCCACCATCAACTCAACTTAATATCCACATCCCTTTATGATTAGCTCGCACATTGCATTTCATTTATTTGTGAGTAGTCTGCAAACAATATCCTGATGGGACAGCTTTAACTCCCCACCAAGAAGAGGGCCTACTCAAAAATGTGGTGTACACTGCTGCACCAAGGTGGCAATTTTGGTCGGATACAACTTGCAGGAGCAGACAACTCAGAAGGAATCACATATACCTGGAACTGAGCTCTGTAATCTCTCAACTAACAACATCTGTCTCAGCAGTCCAGGTATCATAAAGGCCTACTGAGCTTCCACGACCAGGCATGCTCAAGCTGATTTGAGTCTCACAGAATGCAATTAGGCCCTTTGAATGATATTTTCTTCCCTATATAAGATTGTGGTCATGGAAAAGTTTCAACCATTAAATTGGGAAACGTTAATGCTTTCCAATAATGATGTCTATGTTTGGTTTTGGATAATACTAGCCTGGAGCAGACATGCTGAACTCATTCTACATGACGAGAGCTGCATGATAACTGCAAACTCATTTAAAATGCACCATCAGATGCGAGACCTTATAACTTACAACATCAAATATTTATGAGATGTTTGGCACAATACGAAGGAATCTTGTGAAAGTAATATAACCTCCTTCTGTAAACTGTACAGGTGCCTATAAAGCTTACTGTAGTAAGCCAGTGTATCTTCCCGCAACATAAGATGACCCTCGTTCTACTCAGCTTAGCTGCTTGATTCCCATTCTGCCCATTTGTAGAAAGATGTCTGTGACATATTCATATAGAAATATTTAAATACAGCATATAAATAAATAAATAAATAAATTTTTTTTTTTTTTTAATGGGATTTTTCCCGCCACAAAGCCTATAAGGCCACTTGAGGTTGGGGCTACACAAAGAAAAGAAAAAGCAGAACAACCCGGCCCTTGCACTGAAACAAGACAAATGTAGAAAGTTGTCTCTTCACAGAACAAAAAGCGCTTGGAGGGGTGAGCTCGTCTGCTTCGAGACAACAGTGTCTCTACCCCCCTTTTTGGTAGACTGCCGACCAAGGCTAACGAGCTCAACCCACACGGGTTTGAAATCAGTTTTTTTTTGTTTGTTTGTTTTTTTTTGTATACTGAATCGAGGCTCGTGAAAGAGCTAACATTTATTTCACAAACAAATCAACCAGACAAACAAAATATACAAAAAGAGGGAGTGGAAGACAAGATGGGGAGAGAAGGGGAAGCACACAACCACAACATTTGAGAGCAGGGAGAAGTGTGGGAGGGAGAGGGCTTGGGGGGAGGAGGCATGGGAAGGGGGGGGTGGGGGGGGAGAGGTATAAAACACAAGGGGACCGAAATTAGCGGGGGTAGAAAAGATCAAGGTTTTGGATGGGGGAGGATAAGAGATGGTGGTGAACAGCTGTTTTAAAGACCTGGAGGGTGGAGTGGGATTGAAGAGAGTGAGGGAGTTTGTTCCAGAGGCGGGAGAAAAGAGGAATGAAGGAGTGAAGGTGAGCAGAAAGTCTTGATTTTGGCAGTTTAACCATAAGAGGGTTGCAGGCAGATCTTGTGCGACCTGTAGGAATATTTGGGGGGCAGAGCCCAGAGGGAGCTGGGGGGGGCAAGGCCAGAGAGGAGTCGGTAGAAGACGGAAAGACCACCAACCTGCCTGCGGTGAGTGAGTGAAAGGCCCTTGGAGTTAGCTTCATCGCGGGAGATTCCAATGATTCTGAACGCTTTGGTTTCAACAGCGTGAAGACGAGCTAGGTGTGAGGCAGGAGCACCAGACCAGAGGGGAGAGCAGTATTCCATAGAGCTGCGGATGAAAGCCTTGTATGTGGTGAGGAGCTCAGGTGTGCCAAGGAAGGACTTCGCACGACGGAGGATGCCCAGTCAGCGACTGGCTTTGGAGGCCAGATTTGAAATGTGGTTTTCCCAGGAAAGATCATGGCAAATAGTGAGACCCAAAAGCTTGAGTGACAGAACTTCTTGGAGAGGATTATTCAGAAAGTGGATGGGAGGGTTGTCCAGTCGGTCTTTTCGGAGAGACATCGTAAGAGTGTGAGATTTATCAGGATTGAAAGACATGTTCCATTTGTTTGAGTTGTCCTTCTACTAGGCAGATTGCGATCAAGGGGAACGAGTTCCTACCCGGAACTAGCCTGGTTTTAAGGCGCCAGACATCCGCCTTTCACACCTCCGCATTTAGTTAAAAAACAGGGGACGGCACGAGAAGCCATGCGGTAGGAGTTTAATTAGGAGAGGCTATCTGAGGCACAGACCGTATGCAATATTTTTAGGATGAGGAGTTGCTCAGTTCTCCACCTCCATCCCGGTCATTCCTAACCCATTTGACCCCCATATATATTGTCGTGTGACTGCTCTCAGTTAACACCGGGAGAGTCACGGAGGGCAATCGAGCGTTACTCCGAGGCGCTCAGTTCAAATGCGGATTTTATATATGCGGGGAAAGAAAGGGGAGGGGAGGGATGAAGGGTCTTACCTATTGTCCGCCGGCAGTTCCCGAACCTGCGAAAAATAAACTCAAACAAAACGGGTTTAAATATACAAAAAGCAACAGGTTTATTAAAACGGATGCTGAAACCAAGAAAACGCGACGGTAAACTAAATTTCTAAACGGGACGTCCCCCACACCAGACTTGAACACAGATGAAGGGAAAGATAATGAAAATAAAATAACTGTGTTTTATCATGGCACTTAGCTCAACTTGGCCATGCGTCTCGCCTGAATTCTTCCAGGCCCCGGCGCGCAGTCTCGACACGGCTCTGGTGTTGGCGGGAAACCGCTCGTCGTTTGGCGCGCGCACTAAGCCAGGCCTCGCTGCAGGGTCCGCTCACTCCCGGCCCGGTGCATGAAGTGAACGAGCAGGCGTGCGATTCACTCTTCCAGCCGTGCTTGTCTTTGTCGTCCTTGTGCAGCAAACTCCTGGCCGCGATGAAGCCTTCCCCGTGAACAAAGGACCACCGTCAGAGCAAAGAGCCAAGAGTATAACCAAGAAGCGAGAGAGGTGAGGGGCAAGAGGAAGGCATGAGGGCAAGAGGAAGGCATGAGGGGCAAGAAGAAGAGAGAAAATGTCAGTCCGAGTCTTCTTTTATTAATCGTCTCGTGATGTCATCTGTGCCTCTCTACCAATGCCCGCAGGCCACCGCTACATTGTCCATCTCTCCATCAATCCACACGTAGTCCGCTCTCGTGATGCAGTCCTACTTGCCCTTCCCTCTACCAATCAGCGAGTTGCTTCTTGCTCCGGCCTTCCTGTTGGTCAACTCCCACCCAATCACTGTCCTTCTGGGCGTGGCTCTCAGCCTGCCTGAGCTTCGTGGTGATGTAGATGGTGGTGTCCTATCGGCAGCGCTCAGAACTGGCTTCCGGTTGGTTTTACTGTTATTTCGTGCAATTTAATGGGCACTTCCTGTGCTAGTGTCTATGGTGCGGTGTCAAAAGGGACAAAGGATAAATCACATAGGGAACGACGAACAGGGAATTACTTAACCTAATCCCTGAGCTAAATAACATGCCCCGCCCCCTCGTGACGGAGCCAAATATACAACTTCTTCCGACATCCGGGCTAAACAGGTCCTCTACGTATTACATGGTGGCGGTTCTTGTTCTTCACAACAGTCAGAGCGTGCTAACTACACAAATCTACGTGGTCTAAAGTCATCTCTACCCCACCGACATAACAATATATATATATATATATATATATATATATATATATTCTTATGTTTGTAGGGGGTAGTGATGCCTTGGTGCAGCTAGAATGTATAGGTTGGTGCTACGAATCTCGTGTAGAAACCTTGATGTAAATAAATCAGCTCCGTGTGTTCGGATTAAATGTATCTTCCTCCCCATCGGTGGAGTGGGGTATGTTAATTTGCTCAGGGATTATGGGTAATTTATCCCCTGTATGTTGTTACCTCTGTACTTTATTCCGATGTCCCTTTTGGCACCGCACTAGACACATGACCAAGCCACGCAATCGACTCCCCATTAAGCCTTGAGACCTGGTTCCGTGCACGGACTTCATGCCAAGGCGTGTGTTCTCCCCCTTCTCCCCCTGTCCCTCCCTTCCCTGCTCTCTCCCACACCCCTTCCTCCTCTTCCACACTCCTTCCTCCTACCTCTATTCTCCCCTCTCCTTTCAAACCCCACACCCCACCTCAAGTGATGGGGTCACCCAGAGGGAATGGGTATTAGAAGTACAGCAAAAACACCAATACACAACAATGGTACAACATAACCGCAACCACACCTGTCATTCTCTGCCAAATTCAGTCACTCCACCCTTACAGAGGGATAAAAGCTAAGGATTTTTAGATGCGGTCTCGAAGGGGTCTTCTGTTCTCCATACTTCTCGGAGCCCTCGGCTTGCCTTGACCTTTGTGGAGACTTCATTTTCTCCTGGGAGTGTTCCAACTTCTCCGCAGGCACTCAATGGAAGATTCAGATGATGTCATCATCTGGCGTCTTGTACCTTGGTTCATCGTAATCCTCGAGCATGATGATTCCATAGCCCCATTAGCCGGGCAGGTACTTAGAGATACATCGTCGTTCACCCAGTTACCACGCTGAGGAGGGGTTCAACTTCTAACCAGGACACACCACACCACAAATTGATACACCACACATGGACGCACCACACCACAAAATAACGAAATAAATAATAATAACTAAAATAAAAATAAATATTTCCGAATTTTTAAAGGCAAGAGATTAAATCTATGACCTCACCAAAGCCCACCAGGCCTTCAGGATGATCTAATGCTTTGGAGAATTTGAAATACCCAGGGAAGGTCCCAATGCAATTTATACACACAATCATTAAGGTTAATTAGTCACACCTGGGTTCGCACCTCAATGCCAATGAGATCAGGAAGGATCGGGACACCTCTTATGTTGGGTTGGCATGGAGACGCTAAACATTTAGTAAAACACAAATCCTCAAAATAATCAATGAAGATGTAAATGTTAAACGTTCTAGTCGTGTACCTTCCATGTGGGTGGAGTTCGTGCATTATTTACTGAAAAAGTACACTCTGTATATTGCAATAACACTGTGAAGATGTTTGTGTGGTGTGTGTCTTGGCGTCATATATGCCGAGACCTCACAGACGAAGCCTCAGAGCAGTGGAGGGAAATCACATTTTAACAACCACTTTGATGGTTGTAACGTCAATCCCACTACAGTATATTAAATAAGGCAATTATATGTATTATGTATGTGTGTATGTATACATGTGTGGATGTATACATGTGTGGATGTATGCATGTGTGTATGTATGCATGTGTGTATGTATGCATGTGTGTATGTATGCATCTGCATCTATGTATGTGTGCGTGTATGTATGTATGTGTGTATGTATGTATGCATGTATGTGTCGATGTATGTGTGTGTGTATGTATGTATGTGTTTTTGTTTGTATGTATGTATGTATGTATGTATGTATGTATGTATGTATGTATGTGTATGTATCTACAGTCACGTGAAAAAGTAAGTACACCCCATGTAAAGTTTTGACTTTTTCAACATATTTCAACATACAGCTATTTGATCTTCATTTCAACAATAAAAACCACCTTTAGAGGCCATTTTTCCCCGCAAGCGGGGGTTGGCCTTTTTCGGGAACTGTGGTTGTTGTTGTTTTTCGGTCCCCTTTTTGAAGCAATGTTTTACGGCTGGATGCCCTTCCTGACGCCAACCCTTTTTGCCGCCTTTAACGACAAGCAGGGAATTACCAGTGAACTGGTACTCAATTTGCCGACCTCGGAAGGATGACAGGCTGAGTCAACCCCCCTGGCGTTAATTCAGCGATTGACCGGGATTCGAACCCAGGATCCTAGGAATCCTAAGCCGGCACCCTAGCCGCTAGCCCAACACCAGGGATATATTGGCCATTCCCAGGGATATACAACAATATTGATAGATAAAGGTGATATAATATAACAAATATCATGAAACATTTACATTTTGTAGTCCATTGTATAATTTAAATAAACATAAATGCAAATTTCACATGTGGAAAAAGTAAGTACACCCTTACATTTATCACTACTTCAAATACCTAAAATTAGAATCAGGTGCACCAGCTCAGGTGCAAATGATTAGAACATCATTAGAGAGGATCTTGGAGGAACCTGTCTTATTTAAACCTCAAACATTTAGTTTGGTTTGCTCTTTGTTGTTGAAGTGTGCGGTGTCACCATGTCACCACACATGGATCAAAAGAGCTCTCTGAGGCCTTCAGAGAGAAGGTTATAGATGCGTACGGGTCTGGGAAGGGATTTAAAAAGATCTCCAAACAATTTGAAATCGATCATTCGACTGTCCGGAAGATCATCTACAAGTGGAGAAGATTCCAAACAACTGCCAACTTGTTCAGGCCAGGCCGCCCCAGCATGTTCAGCCTGAGAGCAGACCGCAAGATGCTGAAAGAAGTCTCTAAGAACCCCAGAATGTCATCACGGGACCGACAGGTAGCTCTTGCCACTGTTGATGTCAAAGTGCACGAGTCTACCATTAGAAAGAGGCTGCACAAATTTGATCTACATGGGAGGTGTGCCAGGAGGAAACCTTTGCTGTCCAGAAAGAACATCAGGGCAAGACGAAAGTTTGCCAATGAACACCGAGGCAAAGACCAGCACTTCTGGAACAATGTGCTCTGGACAGATGAGTCAAAGGTAGAGCTATTTGGCAACAGTACCAGAAGACATGTTTGGCGAAAACCAAAGACAGCATTTGACAACAAGATCCTGATACAAACTGCAAAGCATGGTGGTGGAAATATTATGGTTTGGGGCAGCTTTGCTGCATCAGGGCCTGGGCAGCTCACCATCATAGAAACCACTATGAATTCTTCATTGCACCAGAGGGTGCTTGAGGATAATGTGAGGCCATCTGTCGGAAAGTTGAAGCTCAACCAAAGGTGGGCCTTGCAACATGACAATGACCCTAAACATACCAGTAAATCCACCAAGGAATGGCTGAAAAGAAAGAAAAGGAGGGTTCTGGAATGGCTAAGTCAAAGCCCGGATCTAAATCCCATCGAGATGTTGTGGGGGGATTTGAAACGAGCTGTGCATGCAAGAAACCCCTCAAACATCGCACAGCTGAAATAATTCTGCATGGAGGAGTGGGCAAAAATTTCTCCCAGTCGATGTCAGAGACTGGTAGACAGTTATAAGAAACGCCTACTTGAGGTTGTTTCTGCCAAAGGGGGCAATACCACCTATTAGAGCCAAGGGTGTATTTACTTTTTCCACATGCGAAATTTGCATTTATGTTTATTTAAATTATGCAATGGACTACAAAATGTTAATGTTTCATGATATTTGTTATATTATATCACCTTTATCTTTCAATATTGTTGAAATGAAGATCAAATAGCTGTATGTTGAAATATGTCGAAAAAGTCAAAACTTTACATGGGGTGTACTTACTTTTTCACGTGACTGTATGTGTGTATGTATCTATGTGTGTATGTATCTATGTGTGTATGTATCTATGTGTGTATGTATCTATGTGTGTATGTATCTATGTGTGTATGTATCTATGTGTGTATGTATCTATGTGTGGACGTATCTATGTGTGTATGTATCTATGTATGTGTGTAACTATGTATGTATGTAACGATGTATGTATGTAACTATGTATGTGTGAAACTATGTGCGTATGTATGTATGTCTGTAACTATGTGTGTAACTATGTGTGTAACTATGTGTGTAACTATGTATGTGTGTAACGATGTATGTGTGTAACTATGTATGTGTGTAACTATGTATGTGTGTACCTATGTATGTGTGTACCTATGTATGTGTGTATCTATTGTTACGGGGTCCTCCCCTTACCTCTGGTCTCCGTAGACCTCCGAACCCCGAGAGGGTCCCCGTCAGAAAGATATGTTATCCTTGGTTGAAATCAAGCAAATAATTAAACCCTCAATGGAAGCAGAAAATGAAACAGTCAAATCAATAATGCAACCACACCAGGTTATGAACCAACAATAATATATTATAAATCACACAAAAAAAGCCATACAACAATGGGGGCAATCAACCCTACGATCAAATCTTACGATGGTAACCTTATCAAGCCCCTTAACCACAAACTCACGGCACCGCCCCAATGTCTCTGTACCCCTCCAAGGAGAAGTCCCAATGTCTCTGTACCGCTCCAAGGCGGAGTCGATGCGCTCCCGCGATCGGGGAATCAAGGCCCGATCAAAGTCAATTGAGGCGTAGGCGATCAAGGCGACCCCGCAATACAGTGGTGGAAAGGAACCTCACAAAGACGCGCTCCGACATACATGTTTGCAGTTCAATCCGCGAGCCTCCGTATAATTCTCAAGCACCCTTTCTTGCACAGCCGTCCCCAGCAAACCACCGGGGAATAATGCCCAGCCAACGCGACAAAAACCAGTTCACTGCAGGTTGCTCGCGTGGCGAAGATGGCGGACGGCTTTCACTTGAACCCGGGCTTTGAGGCAAGGATCCTCCGGAACCTCAATGAGGATACCCGACGACACAGGCTCCACCGCACTCCGGCGATATCTCTTATCGCCCGAACTTCCCTTTAAGGGCGCAAAGTTCACTCGCACTGTACGTCGACCGCTCGGTCTGGAGCTTCAACAAAAACGTCTCTTCACGATCTCCTACCGCCTCTTCCTCCTCGCTCCACCTCTTCTGGTCACGATCCGGCTTTCCGCCCACATTTTTACCAGGAGCGCTTTTAAATATTTTAACGATAATAACCCTTTCCCTTCAACCACAATCACCAGAATACTTAGAACCAACAACAATAATCATAACAACAATCATTAGGGCCGAATCCGTCACACGATGTATGTGTGTAACTATGTATGTGTGTAACTTTGTATGTGTGTAACTATGTATGTGTGTAACTATGTATATGTGTAACTATGTATGTGTGTAACGATGTATGTGTGTAACGATGTATGTGTGTAACTATGTATGTGTGTAACTATGTATGTGTGTAACTATGTATGTGTGTAACTATGTATGTGTGTAACTATTTATGTGTGTAACTATGTATGTGTGTAACTATGTATGTGTGTAACTATGTATGTGTGTAACTATGTATGTGTGTAACTATGTATATGTGTAACTATGTATGTGTGTAACTATGTATGTGTGTAACTATGTATGTGTGTAACTATGTATGTGTGTAACTATGTATGTGTGTAACTATGTAAGTGTGTAACTATGTATGTGTGTAACTATGTATGTGTGCAACTATGTATGTGTGCAACTATGTATGTGTGTAACTATGTATGTGCATAACTATGTATGTGCGTAACTATGTATGTGTGTAGCTATGTATGTGTGTAACTATGTATGTATGTCACTATTATGTGTGTAACTATGTATACAACATGCATTTTAAGGCCATTTTCCCTGCTAGAGCGGGGGTTAGCCTTGCGGTCCCCATGACAATCTTCTCCATTTTGCCCTATTTTCTGCATCTCTCCTTGTTAACCCCCTTGCCCGCATTTCTTCTTCCACCATCTTTAGCCAAGTCTTTCTCGGTCTTCCCCGTCCTCTCCTTCCTTCTACATTCATTTCCATCACTCTTCTCAACCAGTCACTTTCATCCTTCCTCAACACATGACCAAACCAACTCAACCTGTTCCTCTTCACAGCATCAATCACAGGCTCTATTCCCATCATCTTTCGCAATTCATCATTTGTCTTCCTCTCTCTCAACGATACTCCGCACATCCACCGAACCATTCGCATTTCCACTCTTTCCAGCCTTCGTTGCTGCTCTATGTTCATTACCCATGTCTCGCTCCCATAATTCATAACACTTCTCACACATGCAGCAATGCAGCATACACCTTTCCCTTCAGCTTCAACGACACTCCCCTCCTCATCAGCACGCCACTCAGTTCCCAAAACTTCTTCCATGCACATCTCACTCTTGCAACCGTTGCCGAGTCTGATCCACCTCCTCCATTCAGCATGTCTCGGAGGTAGCAAAATGTTTTCACACCTTCCAGCTTCACGCCGTCTCCAAGATCCAACTCAACATTTGCTCCATCTGTAGCTCCCCCTGTGCACACCTTACATTTGAATGTAGCTGCCACACTGGTTAATGACCCTCTCAGACCACTACATTTTTGATGAACCCACTCAGCGCACATTGTACATTGAATGGACTTCACTCCGACACCCTTCCTGCACACAGCACACGGCCACTCCCCAGTTCTTTCCACCTCACCACATGCTTTACCACTTGCCATCACCTTCGTCTTTCCGATATTCACCTTCAGAACTTTTGTCTCCATACATTCCTTCCACTTGTTCATCTTTTCCTTCAGTCCATCCATACTTTCCGCAATCAACACCAGATCATCTGCAAACAACAACTCCCACGGTAAACCCTCCTTTACATTCTGAGCCAGCACCTCAATTACAGCTACAAAAAGTAGTGGACTTAGTACCGACCCCTGATGCACTCCCACCTTCACCTCAAACTCACCACTGTTCCCGTCCTTCGTCCTTACAGCTGTGCACGCACTTTTGTACATTGCCATCACTACTCTGATCAACCATTCCTCCACTCCTAACTTCCTCAATGCCCATGTCAATACTTCGCGTGGAACCCTATCGAATGCTTTCTCCAGATCAACAAACCCAAGAAACAACTTCTTCCCCTTCTCCATGTACTTCTCCTGCAACTGCCTCACAACAAAGAGCACGTCTGTCGTTCCTTTTCCTGGCATAAATCCAACCTGCATTTCGTTGATCTTCACCTTCTTCCTTATCCTCCTCTCCAACACCCTTTCCAATACCTTCATTCCATGCTCCAATAACTTTATCGCTCGATATGAGCCACACTCCAGAGGGTCACCTTTCCCCTTGTATAGAGGGACGAGGGTACTCAGTTCCCAATCCACTGGAATGCGGCCTTCTTTCACCACCAGATTACAGATCTCTGTCATTCTCATCACACCCCAAATTCCTGCTGCCTTCAACATATCTCCCACAACTCCCGTCGGCCCTCCCGGTTTTCTACTCTTCATTGCTTTTATCGCTTCCTCAACTTCCTTCTCAGTTATCTTCTCTGCCGGTCCTAAAACTGGGTTACACTCTATGTTGCCATCCCATTCATTCTCTGTATTCAACAGCATTTCCATAAATCTTTTCCATCTTCCTTTAATTCCATCTGGGTCCACAACGATTTGTCCCACTTCATCCTTCAAGCAACTCACCCCCATCACATCACTCCTCTCTTTCGCTATCTGCTTTGCAATCCTGATTACCGCTCTCTGACCCTCTTCCGAATCCAAGCGTTCTCCGAACATTTTCCTACATGCCTCCTGCGCCTTTGCTACCTCTTTCTTTGCAGCCTTCTTGGCTGCCTTATAACTTTCATGCTCTGCTTTTTCTGCTCCCGTACCCTACGCCTTCTGCCACTCCTTGAACTTCTTCCTCTTCTCGTCAATCCTCTTTTCAACTTCCTCATACCACCACCATGTTTCCGAGTGCCTCGGTGGTCCTTTTGTCCATCCACATATCTCACCAACGGCTCCCAACAGACTATCTTTCATTGACATCCAACCACGTTCAGGTTCAACCACATCATCCTCTACCCTACTCAGCCTCTCTTTTCATGCCTCCCTTCCTGTCACCTCTTTCAACCTCCACACCTTCTTTCTCGGTTGGTATTTCACCCGCCGAGCTCTCCTCGCACCTTTCACCCTTATGTCGCAGACAACCAAGTGGTGCTGTGAAACAGCCTCCTCCCCCGGGATCACCTTTTGTCCCAGAGGTGCCCCCTATCTCGCCTACGCACCATCAGGTAGTCAACGGTTGTCGTCGACCCACCTGACGTGTATGTAACAAAGTTATTATCCTCTTTCTGGAACTGAGTATTACAAATCAACAAATCAGCTCCATCAGCAAACTCCAAAATCCTTTCCCCTTCTCCATTTCTCACACCATATCCGTAACCCCCATGAACTCCCTCAAAACCGTCCATACTCCTTCCCACATGTCCATTTAGGTCTCCTCCTACCACAACAACGTCCTCATCTTTCACGTTTTCCATCAGCTTCTCTATCGCACACCAGAACTTGTCCTTCTCTTCATCGCTCCGACCAACTTGCGGAGCATATCCCGTGATGAAGTTCACCAAGAGCTTTCCAATGATCATTTTCACCATCATCAACCTTTCACTCACTCTCGTCACACTCACCACACTGTCTACAAACTCCTCAGAAAACAGGACACCAACACCATTCACGCCCTCCGGGCACCCTTGCCACACAAACTTGTATTTCTGTCCCTGCCTACCCTTCACCATTCTCACACCACTTCCCTTCCATCTCGTCTCTTGCACACAAGATATGTCCACTCTTCTTCTGATCAATACTTCCACCACTTCTCCTGATCTCCCTGTCATTGTCCCTACATTCCATGTCCCAAACCTCAGAAACCGATCTCCACTTCGGGCTGTACCCTGCCCATACGTAGTTGTAATTGTCATGGTTCTCTTTTTGAGGCAATGTTTTTTATGGCCGGATGCCCTTCCTGACGCCAACCCTGTTAGTCGCCTCTTCGACACGCAGGGATACGGTGTGCCTATTCTAACCAGGGTACACACCGGGATGTGTAACTATGTATGTGTGTAACTGTGTATGTGTGTAACTATGTATGTGTGTAACTATGTATGTGTGTAACTGTGTATGTGTGTAACTATGTATGTGTGTAACTATGTATATGTGTAACTATGTATATGTGTAACTATGTATATGTATAACTATGTATATGTGTAACTATGTATGTGTGTAACTGTGTATGTGTGTAACTATGTATATGTGTAACTATGTATATGTGTAACTATGTATGTGTGTAACTATGTACGTGTGTAACTATGTACGTGTGTAACTATGTATGTGTGCAACTATGTATGTGTGTAACTATGTATGTGTGTAACTATGTATGTGTGTAACTATGTATGTGTGTAACTATGTATGTGTGTAACTATGTATGTGTGTAACTATGTATGTATGTCACTATTATGTGTGTAACTATGTATGTGTGTAACTATGTATGTGTGTAACTATGTATGTGTGTAACTATGTATGTGTGTAACTATGTATGTGTGTAACTATGTATGTGTGTAACTATGTATGTGTGTAACTATGTATGTTTGTCACTATTATGTGTGTAACTATGTATGTGTGTAACTATGTATGTGTGTAACTATGTATGTGTGCAACTATGTATGTGTGTAACTATGTATGTGTGTAACTATGTATGTATAACTATGTCGGTGTGTTACTATGTATGTGTGTAACTATGTTTGTGTGTAACTAGGTATGTGTGTAACTATATATGTGTGTAACTATGTATGTGTGTAACTATGTATGTGTGTAACTATGTGTGTGTAACTATGTATGTTTGTCACTATTATGTGTGTAATATGTATGTGTGTAACTATGTATGTGTGTAAGTATGTATGTGTGTAACTATGTATGTGTGTAACTATGTATGTGTGTAACTATGTATGTGTGTAACTATGTATGTGTGTAACTATGTATGTGTGTAACTATGTAAGTGTGTAACTATGTATGTGTGTAACTATGTATGTGTGTAACTATGTATGTGTGTAACTATGTATGTGTGTAACTATGTATGTGTGTAACTATGTATGTGTGTAACTATGTATGTGTGTAACTATGTATGTGTGTAACTAGGTATGTGTGTAACTATATATGTGTGTAACTATGTATGTGTGTAACTATGTATGTGTGTAACTAGGTATGTGTGTAACTATATATGTGTGTAACTATGTATGTGTGTAACTATGTATGTGTGTAACTAGGTATGTGTGTAACTAGGTATGTGTGTAACTATGTATGTGTGTAACTATGTATGTGTGTAACTAGGTATGTGTGTAACTATGTATGTGTGTAACTAGGTATGTGTGTAACTATATATGTGTGTAACTATGTATGTGTGTAACTATGTATGTGTGTAACTAGGTATGTGTGTAACTATGTATGTGTGTAACTATGTATGTATGTCACTATTATGTATGTAACTATTATATGTATGTAACTATGTGCGTATGTTTGTATGTGCATATGTAACTGTGCATGTACAGTATGCATGTGGAGGAAGGTTGGATAGAGATACCCTATTGCTTCTCCACATGTTCCTTGGTCCTTTTGTTCCCTATTTATATTTTCCATTTGAAATTGCCCTCTACAGCAACAGCCAAAGGGCCCTCTATCACGGACGTCCAAGATATATTATGTGGGTTACTGAAAAATTCCTCTGATGCGACCGGTACAAATCGGAAACGTAGACAAATAATAAGTCTTCAGCAAAATTCCATTATCAAAAACAAGATATATGAAACATGAGGCCTAATGTTTCGAGTATTCCTTAATTAGCTGAAATGAAAGGAAGTGGTTGGGAATTAGGTGACGGGTTCCTCGACCGCAAAGGACAACGGTGAATGTCCAATGGATCCGATTCTTTGAGGCCATGAGAGCCGAGCACACTCAAGCATGGTGGATTACTGGATGGCAACGTGCCAGGAACGGCATTACATGAGCCATTTTCACATTCAATCCTCACTGGCTCTTTGTCTCCTTCATGACATAACAAGAACTATTTATAACAAAGACTGTATTTCTGTAAAATACTTTCCAACAAATAAAAAAAGGCTTCATTATATGTTTGCATGTTTTGTTTGATTAAAGGATCAATTCATTATTCAGGTCTCTCTTTGTCACTCAAATGCCTTTGTTTGTGTCTTTGTCCATCAGAACCTTTGTCCATAATTTACCATTTTTGTGGTTATATTGAAAATCAAACGTTGTAAATACAAGAACATACAGGACACCTTAATCATGAACCCATAAATTACCCAAAATGGCACAAACTTGAAAACAACAACGTGCATGAAAAGCCATATACAGTTGAGGTTTAATTTACCTTTTTACCTTCACCGCCGAGGGTGGACGGAGGTTATGTTTTCACCACTGTCTGTTTGTTTAACAACTAGAACTAGATAACTAGAAAAAATAACTAGAATGGCACTCGGTAGAGCGCATACCTCCGCCAGGCTGAAGAGTTTACATTTTGTATCCCACTGATAGGTCTGGTCTATATCCGGACCTGAAACAAAATCTAAGATGATCTAATCAGTTTGGTCTTGTCACCTAACTAATTAATCTACCAAGTTTTGTCATGAGTCATCCCATAACTTTTTGAGATATCCTGCTGTGTATCGTTTTTGGCCCTTTCTCCCAATAGTGAAGATTCACTTAAAAATTAAATAATTCTCATATCCGAATCCATATTCAGATCTTCACCAAAATCGAATATATTTGTCCTTGTCAGACACCCAACATGTTCACCAAGTTTCGTCCAAATGCATCCACAACGTTTTGAGATATCCTGATATGTATCGTTTTTGGCCCTTTCTCCCAATGGTGAAGAATCACTTAAAAATTAAATAATTCTCAAATCTGAATCCATATTCAGATCTTCACCAAAATCGAATATATTTCTCCTTGTCGGACACCCAACATGTTCACCAAGTTTGGTCCAAATCCGTCCACAACTTTGAGATATCCTGCTATGTATCGTTTTTGGCCCGATCTCTCAATGGTGAAGAATCACTTAAAAATTAAATAATTCTCGTATCCGAATCCATATTCAGATCTTCACAAAAATCGAATATATTTGTTCTTGTCAGACATCCAACCGGACCACCAAGTTTTGTCCGAACCCATCCACAACGTTTTGAGGTGTCTAGCTCACAGACAGACAGACAGACAGACAGACAGACAGACAGACAGGGGTGAAAACAAAACCTCCATCCACCTTCAGTGGCGGGACGTAATTAAAATTTACATTTTTCTTCTCGTCTTGGTAAACAGAATTGTAAATCATATAAAACAACGTTTTGGGTGTCCGGGTCAAATAAACTAATTAAGCAACATGAGTAATTAGTGTCCAAATAAACCCAAAACAAATGGAGCATTAGCACACGACGCTAATTGCCCACATGGAACCTTGTTATGAGATAGGGGGATTTGATATCCTCGTGCGTTTGGGGGTTGTGGCCACCAACATTGCTCGCCAAGATGTGACTTCCACCCAAAATCAGAAACTCACCAAATTATGGGGCTGCTTGTGGGCCCTTATACCACTTGTGGGCCCTGATACCACTTGTGGGCCCTGATACCACTTGTGGGCCCTGATACCACTTGTGGGCCCTGATACCACTTGTGGGCCCTGATACCACTTGTGGGCCCTGATACCACTTGTGGGCCCTTATACCACTTGTGGGCCCTGATACCACTTGTGGGCCCTGATACCACTTGTGGGCCCTGATACCACTTGTGCGCCCTGATACCACTTGTGGGCCCTGATACCACTTGTGCGCCCTGATACCACTTGTGGGCCCTGATACCACTTGTGGACCCTGATACCACTTGCGGACCCGGATACCACTTGTGGACCCTGATACTACTTGTGGGCCCGGATACCACTTGTGGGCCCGGATACCACTTGTGGGCCCTGATACCACTTGTGGGCCCTGATACCACTTGTGGGCCCTGATACCACTTGTGGGCCCTGATACCACTTGTGGGCCCTGATACCACTTGTGGGCCCTGATACCACTTGTGGGCCCTGATACCACTTGTGCGCCCTGATACCACTTGTGGGCCTTGATACCACTTGTGGGCCCTGATACCACTTGTGGGCCTTGATACCACTTGTGGACCCTGATACCACTTGTGGGCCCTGATACCACTTGTGGGCCCTGATACCACTTGTGGGCCCTGATACCACTTGTGGGCCCTGATACCACTTGTGGACCCTGATACCACTTGTGGGCCCTGATACCACTTGTGGGCCCTGATACCACTTGTGGGCCCTGATACCACTTGTGGGCCCTGATACCACTTGTGGGCCCTGATACCACTTGTGGGCCCTGATACCAAATGGTTACGAAGAGGATAATAAACTAATTATTGAGAAAAAAAAGACTAGGAGGGGTTGGCTTCCAACCGGGACACCGCACTACACAAAATAACGGATAGGCCTACACCACACCACAATAAAAAATAATAAACAATAAACTCTACTACAATTCATCCTCATCTCATTTACCTCTCAATCTTCCCACCTACTCCATTTTTCACTTACTCTTCTATAAATCATTCTTCGTTTTGCGAATCAAAACTTTTAAATTACATTTTGAAATTTTTCATCTACCTTATGATCCTTCCCAAATGTCTCATTCCCACATAACTTTGTTCCTCTTCTTCTTCTTCTTCTTCATTCAATCATCCACCCCATTACTATTTTGTTACTTGTAAATATGCACCATTGCACCCCATTCCCATGGCATTCATACAGTGCTGCCTTTCTTCTTGATTTTAACCACCCTTCCATCCACTCTGGTTGCGTCTGTCGAAATTTTGCTGAACTTAGGTTTCGGAGAGTTTGCACGTTCATGGCCTTAAACCCCTGCCAATATCCGACTCCCACTCCCCCAACTCCTAATCCTCCTCTTTCTTTAGCAGTATGGACCTCCAACATTGAGGTTGTAGCGGTTACCGCTGGATGCACACAATCGCCTTGCACCGGCCAGAACACGGCCAGACGCGCCTCTCCCGGGCATGCCCGGACTCACTGTTCCCGGGAACGCCCGGTCTCGTCTTTCCCGGGCATGCCCGCTCTCGCCTTTCCAGGGCTCGCCCAGAGCGTCCGGGCGTGCCCGCTATCGCCTTTCCAGGGCTCGCCCAGAGCGTCCGGGCATGCCCGCTATCGCCTTTCCAGTGCTCGTCCAGAGCGCCCGGGCACGCCCAGCCTCGACTTGCCAGGCCGCAGCCAAACACGCCCGGGCAGGTCCAGACTCGCCTTTCCAAGGCTCGCCCTTGACACCCGGGCATGCCCGGTATAGCTTTTGCCGGGCAAACTTCCCGACATAAATGTGTATATATATTGCTGCCCGATAAACGGGCTTGGGAGAATACCTGAGCTGTTTTGTTTCAATAAAGCAACTCGGACGAATTCCGTCTTTGGTCGCGTCAATTCTTTCGACTCGCGTTGGAGCGCAGCTCCTTCACTGGTGACCTACCGACATGGACACGGCAGTGACTCTTAAACTGCCTACCTTCTGGGAGGCTCACGCAGCTGTTTGGTTTGCCCAGGCGGACTCTCAGTTCGCCCTGCGAGGCATCACCGCGGACGACACCCGCTTCCACCACGTCGTGGCAGCGCTCGGTTCCGCCACCGCGGCCCGCGCCTTGAGCCTCCTCGAGCACCCGCCGGCTGCCGACAAGTATGACGCGCTGAAGACGCTCCTCCTCGACGCTTTCGCCCTCTCACCGGCAGCACGCGCACGGCGCCTGCTCGCTCTGCCCGAGCTCGGCGACACGCGCCCGTCCGAGCGCATGGACTATATGCTCTCGTTGCTCGGTGAGCACTCTCCGGATTTTCTGTTCCGCGAGCTGTTCCTTCGCCAGTTGCCTCACCCGGTACGCCTCGCCCTGGCTGGCACGTTGATCACGGATTCCCGTGCCCTCGCCAGGGAAGCCGATAAGATCTCCTCGACGCCCGAGCGCCCTGCGCGGTCGGAGGCCGAACTACCGGTGCAACTGGCGGCCGCCACGCCGCACCGCCCGCTTCCGACACGACGGCCGGGGCCTCCACCTGACCGGGCGTGGTGTTATTACCACGCCAGGTTCGGACACAAGGCTCGGACGTGCCGGCCCCCGTGCACTTTCGGCAGGTCGGGAAACGGCCGGGCCGGCGTTCATTCCCAGCCATGAGCGCCGGCCACTCGGGCAACTTGCTTTTTATTCGGGACAAAGCGTCCGGGCGGCGTTTCCTGTGTGACACCGGCGCCCAACTGAGCGTCATACCCGCCTCCGAGCAGGACAGGCGGGACGCCGTTTGCGGCCCCTCTTTGGTCGCTGCTAATGGCTCGGCCATACGCACTTTCGGCCCACGCGACGTCACCCTCTGCTTCGGCAGCCAGCGTTTTCAATGGACTTTTGTTACCGCCAGCGTCCCCGTGGCTTTGCTGGGCGCCGACTTCCTCTGCGCGCACGGGCTGCTGGTCGACGTCAAACGACGTCGCGTTGTCCACGCCGAGACCTTCAGCTCCCTGGCATGCACAATGAGCAGCTCCGCGCCGACCGAACTGGCGTGCGCCCTCCCGGCAGCGAACGAGTTCGCTCGCCTGCTCGCGGAATTCCCGGCCCTCAACCGGCCGACGTTTTCGGCCGTCGCGGTGCGGCACGGGATCGAGCACCACATACCCACTACGGGCCCGGCAGTCTACGCCAGGGCCCGCCGCCTCGACCCGGCCAAGCTCGCCGTGGCGAAGGCCGAGTTCGACGCGTTGGAGCACCTCGGCATCCTGCGGCGCTCCGACAGCGCGTGGGCCTCGCCACTGCACATCGTGCCGAAGCCGGGGGGTGGATGGCGCCCGTGTGGCGACTACCGCCGTCTCAATGACGCTACCGCCCCCGACAGGTACCCGATCCCGCATATTCAGGACTTTTCCGCCCGTTTGGCGGGACGGGTCATCTTTTCGAAAATTGACCTGATACGGGGCGACCACCAGGTACCTGTCCGGGCGGCCGACGTCCCGAAGACGGCCGTCATCACGCCGTTCGGCCTGTTCGAATTTTTGCGGATGCCGTTTGGCCTCAAGAACGCGGCCCAGGCGTTCCAGCGCTTGATGGACGGCGTGCTGCGCGACCTGCCGTTTCTTTTCGTCTATCTGGACGATATCCTCGTCGCCAGCACGTCCCGTGCCGAGCACCTCCTCCACCTCCGAACATTGTTCGGTCGCCTCAGCGAGCACGGCTTAATTGTCAACCCGGTCAAATGCCACTTCGGCGCGACGACCGTTGACTTTTTGGGCCACCGCATCACCAAGACCGGGGCCGTGCCGCTGCCGACCAAGGTCGAGGCCATCACCACGTTCCCGCGTCCCCGTTCCATCAAGGCCCTCCAAGAGTTCCTCGGCATGGTGAATTTTTATCACCGATTCGTGCCCCGCGCTGCTCAGCTCATGCGGCCCCTTTACGAGGCCCTCCGGGGCAAGCCGGCCAAGCATGACATTGTTTGGTCCACGGCCATGGACGCGGCCTTCGCCAGCGCCAAACGGGCCCTCGCCGACGCAACGCTGCTGGCTCACCCGGTGCTCAACGCGCCCATCGCCCTCACTACGGACGCCTCCAACTACGCGGTGGGCGCCGTCCATGAGCAATGGGTGGACGGGGTTTGGCAGCCACTCGCTTTTTTCAGCCGGCAACTCCGGCCGAATGAGTTAAACTACAGCACGTTCGACCGCGAGCTGCTCGGGCTATTCCTGGCCGTTCGCCATTTCCGACACCTCCTGGAGGGCCGCCCGTTCACGGCTTTCGTCGACCACAAGCCGTTGGTCTACGCAATGGCTAAGGTCACGGAGCCGTGGTCGGCCCGCCAGCAGCGCCACCTCTCCGCCGTGTCGGAGTTCACCACGGACATCCGGCACGTCACCGGCAAAGACAACGCCGTGGCCGACTGTCTTTCTCGGGCCAGCGCGAACGCGGTCCACCTTGGCGTGGACTTCGCGCTCATGGCGGCCGACCAGACCACCGACGCCTCGGTGCAGGCACTCCGTGCGGCGGACTCGGGCCTCCGCCTGGCCGACATTCCCTTCGCGGGCACCGTCCTGCTCTGCGACGTCTCCCAGGGCCAGCCTCGCCCCATCGTGCCCGTTTCCTGGCAGCGCCGCATCTTTGCCTCCATCCACGGCCTTTCTCACCCGGGCTGGAAAGCTTCTCAGAAGCTGGTGTCGGCGCGTTTCGTCTGGCACGGCCTTCGATGAAACATTCGCGACTGGGCCAACGCCTGCACAGCCTGCCAGCGGGTCAAGGTCCACCGCCACACCCAGGCCCCGCTGGCACCTTTCGCCGTGCCTGAACGGCGTTTCGACCACGTCCACGTGGACCTGGTGGGTCCCCTGCCCCCCTCACGGGGGTTCACCCACCTGCTCACCATGGTGGACAGGACCACCAGGTGGCCGGAGGCCGTAGCCCTCACCTCCACCACCACCGCCGACGTGGCGCAGGCGTTCATCGCCACCTGGGTCGCACGCTTCGGCGCACCAGCGGACATCTCGTCCGACCGCGGCCCACAGTTCACGTCTGAGCTTTGGGGCGTGGTCGCCCGTTCGTTGGGGGTCACGCTGCACCGCACCACGGCCTACCACCCCCAAGCCAACGGGTTGTGCGAGCGGTTTCACCGCTCCATGAAGGCCGCACTCATGGCCGGCCTTCAGGACGACGGTTGGGCCGACCGGCTGCCGTGGGTCCTTTTGGGCCTTCGCACGGCCCCCAAGGAAGACCTCCAGGCGTCCGCCGCCGAGCTCGTCTACGGCCAGCCACTCCGCGTCCCGGGCGAATTCGTGCCCGACGCTACCAGTCCCTGGTCCGCCGCTTGCCAGCGCTCGGACCTCCAGGAGGCCACCCGACGATTTGCCCCCGTGCCGACGTCCCGCCACGGTGGCCCCCAGTCCTACGTCCCCCCCGGCGCTTCGCACAACGGAGTACGTCTTTGTGTGTCATGACACGCACCGGGGGCCACTCCGGCCGCCGTATGACGGGCCCTTCCGGGTCCTGCGACGGGGCGACAAGTCTTTCATCGTCGACTTTGGCGGCCGGCCGGACCGGATTTCTGTGGACCGCCTCAAACCGGCGCACATGGACGTCGACCGACCACCACGGTTGGCCCTTCCTCCGCGGCGAGGCCGCCCCCCGTCCACAGTTCCCCCCCGCTCGACCACCCACCACCACGTCGGACCCCTCCCCACGACCCTCCAGGGGTCGCTTCGGCCGGGTCATCCGGACCCCCCTAAAATTGACCCTGCCGGTGCAGGTCGATTCTGGAGGGGCGTGTGTAGCGGTTACCGCTGGATGCACACAATCGCCTTGCACCGGCCAGAACACGGCCAGACGCGCCTCTCCCGGGCATGCCCGGACTCACTGTTCCCGGGCACGCCCGAACCTCCCAGGCACGCCCGGTCTCGTCTTTCCCGGGCATGCCCGCTCTCGCCTTTCCAGGGCTCGCCCAGAGCGTCCGGGCATGCCCGCTATCGCCTTTTCAGGGCTCGCCCAGAGCGTCCGGGCATGCCCGCTATCGCCTTTCCAGGGCTCGCCCAGAGCGTCCGGGCATGCCCGCTATCGCCTTTCCAGGGCTCGCCCAGAGCGTCCGGGCATGCCCGCTCTCGCCTTTCCAGTGCTCGTCCAGAGCGCCCGGGCACGCCCAGCCTCGACTTGCCAGGCCGCAGCCAAACACGCCCGGGCAGGTCCAGACTCGCCTTTCCAAGGCTCGCCCTTGACACCCGGGCATGCCCGGTATAGCTTTTGCCGGGCAAACTTCCCGACATAAATGTGTATATATATTGCTGCCCGATAAACGGGCTTGGGAGAATACCTGAGCTGTTTTGTTTCAATAAAGCAACTCGGACGAATTCCGTCTTTGGTCGCGTCAATTCTTTCGACTCGCGTTGGAGCGCAGCTCCTTCAAGGTCTCCATTCTAACATCATAGACCTGTCCTTACAGGTTGCTGCTACTGCTCCAGACAATGTGTATTCAACAGAATTTCTCCTCACACAGGATGTTCCCGACTCCGAGGTCTTCCAAGATAGTCTGTCTTCCACTTTGACAGGCCTATCCCGTGCCTAACGATGGTGCTGTAGTTTGTTTCAAGAACTCCACCCCCCACAGTCATCGCCCCGTGTTACCTTCTCCTAATCCCCTGGATTACCTCTGGCTATGCATTCTTCTCATATTACCACATAACATTACCTGTGGACTCTAGGGATGCCTCTTCGCAGTGGTTGTACCCTCCAACACAAGTCGGGGGCTAAATCTTCCCCATTCTTCCCGGATTCGTCAGGGCAGCGCGGTCAAGGTCAGAGTGCCGATGGGTCCCCATGCATGGACTTGTCTTGTCTTGTCTCTCTTCCTCTACCTCCCTCTCTCTGTGCCTCTCTGCGTCTCTCTCCCTCTGTCCCTCCCTCTCACTTCCTCTGTCTTCCTCTGTCTTACTCTCACTTCCTCCGTCTCCGTCTCACTTCCTCCGTCTCCGTGTCCGTCTCCCTCTCGCTTCCTCTGTCTCCCTCTCGCTTCCTCCGTCTCCCTCTCGCTTCCTCCGTCTCCCTCTCGCTTCCTCCGTCTCCCTCTCGCTTCCTCCGTCTCCCTCTCGCTTCCTCCGTCTCCGTCTCGCTTCCTCCGTCTCCGTCTCACTTCCTCCGTCTCACTTCCTCCGTCTCCCTCTCAGTTCCTCCGTCTCCCTACCTCCGTCTCCCTCTCACTTCCTCCGTCTCCCTCTCACTTCCTCCGTCTCCCTCTCACTTCTTCCGTCTCCCTCTCACTTCCTCCGTCTCCCTCTCACTTCCTCCGTCTCCATCTCACTTCCTCCGTCTCCCTACCTCCGTCTCCCTCTCACTTCCTCCGTCTCCCTCTCACTTCCTCCGTCTCCCTCTCACTTCCTCCGTCTCCCTCTCACTTCCTCCGTCTCCCTCTCACTTCCTCCGTCTCCCTCTCACTTCCTCCGTCTCCATCTCACTTCCTCCGTCTCCATCTCACTTCCTCCGTGTCCGTCTCCCTCTCACTTCCTCCGTCTCCGTCTCACTTCCTCCGTCTCCGTCTCGCTTCCTCCGTCTCCGTCTCGCTTCCTCCGTCTCCGTCTCGCTTCCTCCGTCTCCCTCTCGCTTCCTCCGTCTCCCTCTCGCTTCCTACGTCTCCCTCTCGCTTCCTACGTCTCCCTCTCGCTTCCTCCGTCTCCGTCTCGCTTCCTCCGTCTCCCTCTCACTTCCTCCGTCTCCCTACCTCCGTCTCCCTCTCACTTCCTCCGTCTCCCTCTCACTTCCTCCGTCTCCCTCTCACTTCCTCCGTCTCCCTCTCACTTCCTCCGTCTCCCTCTCACTTCCTCCGTCTCCCTCTCCCTCTCACTTCCTCCGTCTCCCTCTCACTTCCTCCGTCTCCATCTCACTTCCTCCGTCTCCGTGTCCGTCTCCCTCTCACTTCCTCCGTCTCCGTCTCCGTCTCACTTCCTCCGTCTCCGTCTCACTTCCTCCGTCTCCGTCTCACTTCCTCCGTCTCCGTCTCACTTCCTCCGTCTCCGTCTCACTTCCTCCGTCTCCGTCTCACTTCCTCCGTCTCCGTCTCACTTCCTCCGTCTCCGTCTCACTTCCTCCGTCTCCCTCTCCCTACCTCCGTCTCCCTCTCACTTCCTCCGTCTCCCTCTCACTTCCTCCGTCTCCATCTCACTTCCTCCGTCTCCCTACCTCCGTCTCCCTCTCACTTCCTCCGTCTCCCTCTCACTTCCTCCGTCTCCCTCTCACTTCCTCCGTCTCCGTCTCACTTCCTCCGTCTCCGTCTCACTTCCTCCGTCTCCGTCTCACTTCCTCCGTCTCCGTCTCACTTCCTCCGTCTCCCTGCCTCCGTCTCCCTACCTCCGTATCCCTCTCGCTTCCTCCGTCTCCCTCTCGCTTCCTCCGTCTCCCTCTCGCTTCCTCCGTCTCCCTCTCGCTTCCTCCGTCTCCCTCTCGCTTCCTCCTTCTCCCTCTCGCTTCCTCCGTCTCCCTCTCGCTTCCTCCGTCTCCCTCTCGCTTCCTCCGTCTCCGTCTCGCTTCCTCCGTCTCCGTCTCGCTTCCTCCGTCTCCCTCTCGCTTCCTCCGTCTCCCTCTCGCTTCCTCCGTCTCCCTCTCGCTTCCTCCGTCTCCCTCTCGCTTCCTCCGTCTCCCTCTCGCTTCCTCCGTCTCCCTCTCGCTTCCTCCGTCTCCCTCTCGCTTCCTCCGTCTCCCTCTCGCTTCCTCCGTCTCCGTCTCACTTCCTCCGTCTCCGTCTCACTTCCTCCGTCGCCCTCTCACTTCCTCCGTCGCCCTCTCACTTCCTCCGTCGGACAATGTCAGTGACTCAGTGCCCTGGACTCTCTGCCGGACTCTCATTTTAGAGATTTTTTTTGCGACAGTCACATGTTTCTACACAAAGGCGGTTTTGCAGGGTCTATCAAAATGCAAGATTTCCACAATATAAAACCATCAAACACATTATTGAAAAGTTTCGAGACACTGAAAGTGTGAAGGACAAAATTAAAGAACACACTGGTCTAAACCCTTCAGTGAGAACACCCGGAAAGATCGAGGCTGTGAGAAAAGCTTTGCAGGCTTCTCCGAAGAATTCAACACACCGACTTGTACAGCTGGTGGGAACTTCTCGCACAAGCGTTAGCAGAATCACCCATGATTATCTGAAGCTATAATGCGGCACCAGAACAACATTCTTCCCTCCAGGTCTTCAAGACAGCTGTTCACCACCATCTCCAATCACCCCCAATCCAAAACCATGATCTTTTATCCACCTAAACCACCCTCATCCATATCAAAATTTGGCTTCTGCATCCATCTTTTCCACTCCTTGCGTTCTCCCTTACCCCCTCACCGTTACCTGCATCCCTTGTTTGGCCATGTCCGTCTATCTCCTTCCACCCTGCTGTTGGCATTTCCCCCTTCTCTTCCTGCTGTTCCTTTTGTCATGTTGCATCCTGATCCGTTCTGTGTTATAGCTCTTCCAGGAGCCTTGACTATGTGCAAAAAAAAGTAAAAAATACTGTAGTAAAATAAAAGTAGCACATCATTTTGGACCATCCTGTGTCTACTTCTATTTCTGTTATCATGGTGTGTGTGTGTGTGTGTGTGTGTGATTAGTTATAAAACAGTTAGTAGTGACAAACTCTTAGCAGTAAAACTTGACGCATGGAGACCATGTTTCTGCGAAGGTATTCCTCGATGAAGTGAATATCAGATGCAGAGGAGGAGATAGCTCCGCGGTGGTTTAGTACTCAAGCGATTGGTTTCGTTAAGATGTTAAAGTCTCAACCATGGCAAAATAACACCAGGTTGGTCAACTAGGCATGTCATACTTCCGAGGTCGGTAGAATGAGTACCAGCCTGCTCGGAATGCAAGCAGTTGAATATCTTTGCTACGGAGTGGCGACCCATCCAGGGTTGTCCCGACCGAGCCAATGAAAATTCCTCGGCAGCTTTATACGCCTCACGACACAGAGGATCTTCCTTTTGCAAGAGGACAAATTGCAGTTCTTGATAATCAACTCAGCAAGCAACAAGACTCGATGGAACTGTAGTAGTTCCCAAACAACAGTCGGTGCAGCGTGAAAGTGATGGTGTAAAATTAAAATAAACGAATAATGTACAACATAATAAGATACCACCTGACCGTGTAACACCTATTCGCAGAAATTCCCAATTAGGTGATCCTTAATACCCTCGCCAGAGTAGAGGGTATTGCATTTGGGTCCGTTTGTTTGTCTGCACATAACGTGGGTATGCTTTTCTCTGTCATCGTTGGTCCGATTGCCAAGAAATTTTCAACATAGGAGTTCCTCCTCCTGCAGAAACTTTTAATAATGCCGTCATAGGTCACATGGTATGGGTGCCATCTTGGAAAACCCGAAAAAAATTGCACCTCCATCTCCGAAACCGCTCCATGGAAAAAATTGAAATATGGCTCATTGTCATGTACTCCTCATGGGGACAACATAATATTCATGATGATATCATCGGTGCCTTCATTATGATGTCATAATTAGACAAGTAGAACGCTTGATCCGATCAGTTTGCAATTTATTATGCATGATCTACACAAAAATTGTATGGAAGAATTTAATTGTACTAGCAACGGTACCCGCCCTATGGGCCGGGCTTCTTTTGGGAGGCCCAAATGAAAAGGAAAAATATCAGAAATTGAAGGCTTTTTTATTTTAAACGATTTATATAAACATCCGTTAAATCACATCACACGCAAATCATCAAAATCTAAACAGTATTTGTAGAATTTCAATAAAAGCCACATCACTGTTTATATCGGTAAATATTATTCCATCGTGTTCGGAAAAACTGGAAAATTGGAAAAATTGGAAATGGGGAAAAAAATTGGTAAAACAATATAGCCTATTTTTTACTCCAGGGGATTACAGGATTACCCACCCAAAATTTTGTTGTGATCGGTTCAGCCGTTTTTGCGGTACCTGGGAACAGGCAGACAGACAGACAGACAGACAGACATTTGGTGAATTATAGTAAGACTAGTGAGGTACCCATGCTACGCACGGGTGGGAGGCCAGAAGCAAACAGGCAATGCAGATACGGCAAATGCTAAATCATGAAACCAATAAATTCCACATTCCTGTAGCACCCTCAGGCGCACGTCAGACATGGACAGCAAGTTCGTGAAGGACTTCCATGAAAAACGTACCCGTTCGCAAACAAACCGGTCGGTACGTTCACGTATAGAAACATCGATCGTGGGACGGTGGCGAATTTGCATATGGCGATCCGCGAATTTCACGTTTAGAAAGTAGAAACCATCACGGCATGTCGTCATTCATTTGAACTCGATATCTCTTTTTTCATTCCAAACAGCATAACTCCAATCACAAATTAAATAGCATTAATATAAAAAATAAACTTTGAACAACATTCGTGACATGAACAAATATTTAAATCCTGATGCGAAGTTTCGTACGGTTGGGTGAATACAATTACGAATTCAAAATCGTAATTGTATTCACTCAATTCCAATCATCAATTGATACTTTAACAAAATACTGTTTTAAATGACGGTTGTATTGGGATATTATCAAACCCGCTCAGTGCCGTAATCTGTCCACTTCCGCATTCGCGGCAGGTTCATAATTCTCATCAAAATCTAAACAGTATTTGTAGAATTTCAATAAAAGCCACATCACTGTTCATATCGGTAAATATTATTCCATAGTGTTTGGAAAAACTGGAAAATTGGAAAAACAATATCGCCTATTTTACTCCAGGGGGTCACAGGATTACCCATCCAAAATTTCGTTGCGATCGGTTCAGCCGTTTTTGCGGTACCTGGGAACGGACAGACAGACAGACAGACATTTGGTGAATTCTCGTAAGATGACATCATTGGTCACGCGGTTTGGCAGCCATATTGGATTGAACATAAATCGATGTCATCAATACACCACACAAACACAGCAGCTAATAAATATCACACAAAATACAAACACGTCCTGGTGAGGGTCTGCATTCTCTGATTGCTGTTTCTCATTTTTAATGGAATTAACATGCTGAAAGTGACACGATACTATGTAACTAATTATATACACGAAAATTACTATTTTTCTTAACAGAATTCCTCTATGATTATACAGTATTGTATACTGAAATGAAGTGCTGCATGATGCTTGAATCCTATATTCAAATCCCATAAAATGTGTTGATCTGTTCAGTCATTTAACGCCCATGTGATTCTTGCTAAAAACTGAACTCAAGTCTCCTCGTCCGAAACGCGTTTTGTGGACAAGGCCTATTCATGAACCAGAGGTTACTTTTAAAAACACTAACATAGACTGAACACATTCACCTTTACACCAAAATAACAGGTAACGTGAAATCATTTAACAATTTCTCCCCACTCTTTAAAAAGAATATTAATACGAGGTTCACTTGCTGTAAATGACATTAAGGACTCGCTCGTAAATTTGATAGACGGTTAAATATACAATTCCCAGGTTTCAGTTGCCAAGACAACACTCATCCAGCAGTAGAGCCAAGTAGCTGTTAACAGAGGGTTTAAAGCGGTGGAGTTGAACTATCCAACCGAGGATGAGAATTCCCAAGGTTTTAAGGGCCTTCTATTTATTACAAAAGCTCTGGGAAGACGGGGGTGTTTGGGCTGTTGCATATGCAATGCTGGGGGTTGGCCGGGAAATCAATTGAAGATGCAGTTTCTGTGCAGCGACCTCTTGCTGAGATGTACCAATTATGGAACCATCGCTTGGGCCTAATGGTGAGTATAGACCCGGAGCAGGACGGCCAGGTTTGATGCTCAGCAGCAGGTTGCTGGGAAAGAGTTGCTTTCAGTTCTCCGATAGCCTAAACTGGCTGCTTCTCAAAGATGGAGATTATTGAAAGAAAAGATAACGTCCTGCAATGTTTTAATATACTGAAAACCTGAGCAGCGAGAATCACGACAATGTTACTACTTCTATCAAAAGTTGGCCTCCAAAGCCAGTTGCCGACTGGGCATCCCGTATCGTACAAAGTACCTCTTTGGCATAGCTGAGCTACTATACACCTACAAGGCCTTCATCTGTAGCTTGGAGTCCTGCTCTCCCCTCTGAGCTAGCTCCCCTGCCTCACACATGGCTCAGATTTATACAGTGGAAACCAAGGCCTTCAACATACCTTCCAGCAATGAAGGTGATCCCACTCCTCCCTCCAGGTCTTTCAAACAGCTGTTCACCACCATCTCTTATCTTCCCCCATCCAAAACCTTGATCTTTTCTACCCCCGTAAATTCACCCCAGATCCACTTTTTTAAAATACCGACTTCTTTCTTGGAAATCCCTCTCGCTATGTCCATGTGTTTTTACCTCCCCCCCCCCCCCTTCCCATGTCCTCTACCCCCAAGCCCTCTCCCTCCCACAGATCTCCCGATGTCCCTGTTCTCTGCTGTTGTACTTGTGTGCTTCCCTCTCTCTCCCCATCTTGTCTGATGTGCATCATCTTGTGCATCTTGCCTTCATCTTGTCTCCCGCTCCCTTTATCATATGTTTTGTGTGTCCGTTTTTTTTACGTGATTGATGTTAGCTCTTACACGATCCTTGATCTTGTATACCAAAAAAGAAAAAGGAAAAAAAAAGCTGAGTCTATAGGCCTATTCTTTTCACGTCGGTGGTCTCTTCGGATTCTACCGCCTCATTTCTGGTCTTGCACCCTCTGCTCTTTCCGTGCTTTGTCCCCACCCCCACCCGAGCCCACCCCACGGGTTTCTGTAGGGCATACACGGTCCACCATCAACCCCCTTCTGGTGAAACTCCCAAAATCAAGAATCACTGCTGACCTCCACCCATTCGTTCCGCTTTTCCCCTGTCTGTGGAACCAACTTCCACATCCTCTTCAATCTCACTCTTCACCCCGGGTATTCAAGACAGCTGTTCACCAACATCTCAGATCGTCCATATTCCAAAACCATGATCTTTTCTAGTCTACTCCTGCCCAGGATGCCCAGTGCCCAGGATGCCCAGTCTACTCCTGTTAACCTTCCCCCTGCCCCCACACCCAAGCCCACCTCCTTCCAAAGTGTCAGTTTTTACAGCCAGTTTCCTTTTGTGTCCATTTTGTCCACTCCAGGTGTCCACCCCTACCCCTCATTCCACCCCACACCCATTATTTGTCCAAGTGTCCCTCTATTTTGTCCCTCACCCCTGCTGCTGGTGTTTCACCCCCTTTCTAACTGTTCCTTTTGTTCTGTTACATCCTGATTTGTTCAGTGTTCTCACTCTTCCATGAACCTTGCTCTGTATCCAGAAGAAAAAAAAAGAAAAAAAAAACCAGCTAAACAACCCCTCGGTGATGGATTTTGGGATCTTCCAGTCTATTTCATGAGGAGAGCATCAAAGAATCTGCCTTGAGACCAGAATTCCATTTGAGGCAATAACCTGCTGGTACGCATGGAGGGAATCCACGGACCAGTTAAGCAGAGGACTCTGTAAGCCATTGAAGAACAGATTAATGAGCAGACCTGGATAAACCAGACAATGTCACATGCTCATGAGATCCAGAAAAAGGCTCATTGGACTCATCTTTTGTGACGAGTCCAGTGAGCCTGCCTTGACCACTCGCTTGCGATTCATTGTTGAGTTATGGCGACCGCATCCATGGTGGAGTAGACCAACAATTCAAAGACATGCCACACGATAGAAGAAGAAGCAGTGGATTTTCCAAACAGGCATTCGGCAATGAAAACGCATCCAGATTTAGGGATTTGGGAAGCTAATCATTTGCTTCATATAAGCCCTACTATTGTCGTGCATTTACAACTGTTTTAGGTTGGCGATTCATTCTTCCTGAATATTATGTACTGGACCTTCTGGACTTCCATCACTAGTGTGAAGTGTTTATTGTGTATTTAGGGTGTAGGTTCATGGAAACCTAGTTCACAGAGGGTTTAGACGGCAGTAAACTGACAGCGGAGCAATAGCAAGAAACGAGTGAACAGGGAAAAGGAGAGAGAAAGAGAGGGAGAGAGAGAAAACACAGTAACCTGCAAGTAAGAGAGTGTTAATTGTTAGTCAGGGGCGACGGCTTCCGAATGACAAATAGACAATGAAGTCAGTACCCATGGAGGTTCCAAGGCTTCTGATGCACAAAAGCAAACCTTGCACACTGCACGATACACCCTTCTGCCCACGGCTCTCCCTCTCTACTCCTCTGCATACCAATGCTTTAGTGTGTCCCCCAATGAATGGCATCATCGTGAGGAATTGCTCTTTCCACACATTTTCCCCCTGGCTTTAGATCTGTACCCCATTGCACCATGCATCTTAACGAATGCAAACAACACAATGCTCAAGTATTCGAGCATGCGCTGCCAATCTATGCAAGGAAATGAATGCCTACAGACTCGAGGGCTTGTGGGAAGTAGGAACAGAAAATGGAGGACGAAAAAAAAGTGATAAAGGACCATTAGGCCAGAAACTTTTGTGATGAGGGAATAAATGGCTTTGTGTCTCAACTTCCTGCTGTGAGATACCAATTGAATCTCGTAGTCCTAGTTATATCGCCTCATGGTAGGACAAGATGCCATTGGACAGCAAAGGGCATAATTCCCCTGGCAATGAGGAGGAATATAAACTTCTCCATTTGGGTTTGTCCAGGGTGGTGTTTTACACATCTCGAGGTCCTTTTGCATGCCTTGAGGTTTGCCTTTAAGGTGTCTTTGTATCTGAGCATGGATTGTCCGCACTGGAATACCGGCTTTGGTATGCGAGTATCGTCCATGGGCACCACATGTCCAACGCAATGAAGCCGAGCACCGATAAGCATGCTCTCGATGACTGGGATGTAGCATCTCTTAAGAACATCGGTGTTGGAGATTCTGACCTGCAGCTTAACACTACAGATGGATCTTAGGCCACAAAGTTGAAATATATATTTAGTTGCTTTGTATCGTGCCGATAGTGGGTCCATGCCTCACAGTCTTAGAGAAGTGGGCAGACCCAACATTCGTTTTAAGGCAGGCACCAAGCTCCCGGAGCCTACCAAACGGCCCAAACTTGCCTTGCCTCGGCGCTGGGTGATCTCATCATCCGGCATGGTGTTGGAGAGGGTGCTCCCTTCGTAGCAAAATATCTGAACGAGTTAAAGGGTGTATTATTTCTTGTGGTTATAGGATCTTAGCATGGGTTGTGGTCGATACATAATATTTGTCTTTTTTGCACTTATTGTGAGGCCAATGCATTCCGAAGCGTAAGCAAAGCGATCAATCAGATGGATGAAGCTCATGGCACGCTAGTCACCAACAAGGTATGTGCATTGAAAACGAAATGAGAGTATGCCAAAGGAAGAGCTGAGGCCTCTGTGCTAAAACAGCATTTACGCAAATCCTGGGACTTTTCCAACAAGTTTCCCTTCATACCCTAAAACAAACAATACACAAGAGCGAAGTCGATGGCACGCCATCACAAATCCGCATGCGTCACACCTATAGCAAAGCTGAAAGATGGCAAAAGGTTCCACCAGGAATGAGCCAATATCTAATTTTGAGCTTTTTTTCTTCTTCTTGTTTTGACCCGTGAGTCTTGTGATCCTCAGTCCCCACCCACGAGGGCATGACCGAGGGTCAAATCCCCCAAAAATTCGTTAATTAATTCATGTGACCCACCCCAATGCTGATTGCATAATGAAACAAAGTTTCATCTAAAGTTATTTAAAATGTGCTTGTAATTACATTTTATGGTTTTTGACCCTGCGCCAGGAGGCAGAGCCAAAATAATAATACTTTTTTTTTTTAAATGATAATGATTTTTTAAAATCAAGAATGATAAAAAGAGAAAACATAATCAATTGGCACTCACTGTAAGAAGGCCTCACGGAATGTCAAAAGGAAATTTCACAATTACCAACAAAAATTTCCCTTTTCAGTGTTTTATGGAAAACAAGAAAAATTCGTTTCTCACACATTAGAACAAGAAGTACAAAAACCAATAATATATAACCAATAATATAAATTGGTAATAATATATAACCTCATACACCTTGGGACCATTTATGAATTACTGGAAGATAAGACCCGTAGCTTCGCTGATGGGAATAGCAATGTCAGAGATAGATTTACATATGCTTTATAAGGTGGTGTATAATCAGAAATACTGTTTGATAGGGCGATATATTACTGTTGTATGAATGAGATGAAAATGTTGAAAGAAAAAGTATTGAATATAGCAAGTGTTTTCTGAATCTAATCGATATGAGAAAAAGGATTGAATGAGACTCACCATTATTGTAAGTAAAGAAGAAGAAGAAGAAGAAGGGGAAGAAGAAGAAGGAGCTTTTGTTTTAAACTGTAAATTGAAACCGCCCCATCTATCATCACCTTATTGAACCATATCATACTGTTTGCAGATTGCCTAGTATCTGATTGATACAAATATTGCGATCAGAATTGATGGCGAGCATATGTACGGCGTATAGATCCCCTATTTTCGGATGCACGGTCACATGCACGCAGGCACACCAAGACCAAGCTCCTTTTATACTGTACATGAGCATTGCCAAGATGACTAAAGCAAAGGAACAATGGAGAAGTGAAGGAATACAATCAAAAGAACAATGAAGGAGGTAAAGGTGGAACATGGCTAGAAAACAAATGCTTCTTCTTCTTAATTATCTTTTTCTTGTTCTCAGAAGCTAAGACTCGGTGGTGTAATGGTAAGAGTTGGGTCCCCTGTGAGTATATGGTCACAGCCACTGACCTGGGGGAAACTTATGTCACGTCCTGGGGTACTCTGGGTACGAGTGACGTCACAACAATGGCGTTGCCATTCTCTCCGCACTCGGCAGAGCACTGGGTTTCTTATTGAATTTAAAGGGTCTCTCGACATGGAGAATGACGTACCAAATTTATGATAAAAACATAGGGCATTCTTTTCCTGATATTTTGACCAAAATAGATGAATGGATCCTCCACACAGCGCCGTTTGCATCTGACTGTGGATAAAATGAATACTTAGTGTTTCATGAAATCAAAATGTACTTTAAAGATTTTACAAAACCGACCCCAAAAAACGTTTTGCAAGATGAACAAGAAAGAGCAATCAGAGATTGCAAACCCTCGCCAGGATGTGCTTTTAGTGCTTTTGTGTAAAAACAAATATGGTGGCCACACCACGTGACCGATGACGTCATCATTAAAAAAATAATTTCTCCAACAATTTATCCCGAGGTGACGCTCAAGACATTTCATCTTGACCAGATGATGTTTTGTACTTGTCGAATTATGACATCATAATGCAGGCACCTATGATGTCATCATTAACATATTTCATTCCCCATGGAGAGTTCTGTACAATGAGCGATGTCTCAATTTTTTCTGTGCAGCGCTTTCGGAGATGTAGAGGTGGAAGGTTTTTCAGTTTTTCAGAGATGGCGCCCATACCACGTGACCTATGACGTCATAATTATGATTTTAAAATTCTACACGTGGAGGTGCACCTGTGGTGAAAATTTCCTGTCAATCGGACCAACGGTTGCAGAGAAAATCATATTTATTCTGCGAGGACAAACAAACAAACAGACAGACAAACGGACTCAAATACAATACCCTCTCCTCTGGTGAGGGTAATTACAGGGGGGGCTTAAAGGGGGGAGGGGTACACCGAGGGAACACTGCTCTTACATCAGTTAAAGGGATTCCACGATGTGGAGTTACCCTGATTGTAGTTTGGGAGAACCGAGACGTGCAGCGGTAACTAGTTGGTTCCAAGTGGAATCCAAAAGGTGTTGCATGAATTGGAAGCTCTACTGAGTTATGACTGCACTTGGGAATGAAATACACTCACTGTACCATTTGTAAACAATATGAGGGATTACAGGTAATTTGAGACATGCAGAGACTTGGGAATAGGGAAACGGTTCATCCTCGTGGGAAATGCTTCGTACATGTGGTGTGACATCACGAGGCTCTTGTGACCTAACAATGCCCGCCGGGATGTCAAGAAGTCACACCTAGAGGCAAGCCTACTCTATTTAATTTCCTCATTCAAGAAAATCAAACTTAAAACCAAATACTGCATTGGAGTCATCAGAAGGAACCCAAAGAACAAAATAGCAAAGATGGAGTCACCAGGAGGAACCCGAAGAACAAAAGAGCAAAGATGGAGTCATCAGAAGGAACCCAAAGAACAAAAGAGCAAAGATTGAGTCACCAGGAGGAACCCAAAGAACAAAAGAGCAAAGATGGAGTCATCAGAAGGAACCTGAACAACAAAATAGCAAAGATTGAGTCATCAGAAGGAACCCAAAGAACAAAATAGCAAAGATGAAGTCACCAGGAGGAACCCAAAGAACAAAAGAGCAAAGATGGAGTCATCAGAAGGAACCCGAAGAATAAAAGAGCAAAGATTGAGTCATCAGAAGGAACCCAAAGAACAAAATAGCAAAGATGGAGTCACCAGGAGGAACCCAAAGAACAAAAGAGCAAAGATGGAGTCATCAGAAGGAACCCAAAGAACAATGAGCAAAGATGGAGTCATCAGAAGGAACCCAAAGAACAAAATAGCAAAGATGGAGTCACCAGGAGGAACCTGGATAGGATTCGGGTTTCAGCCGCTACTCCTCTACCCACAAACCCATCCAGGCGAAGCCAAGTGAACCTTCCAGAAATATTTCTGCAATAATTCACTGCCCTTTGGACAGAAAGAAAAATAAAGAGTGATATAAAGAAAAAGCAAGAATTAGAATGTTTAAAGAGAAATGCGAAAAAGTAGAAATAATTGTGAAAGGAATAAAGAACAAAGATGTTGGGAAGAACACGATTGAATGAATGAATGAATGAATGATCGTTTTAAGGCCATTTTCCCCGCCAGGGCGGGGGTTAGCCTTGCGGGCCCCATGACCTCATGGTTCCCTGTTTGAGGCAATGTTTTTATGGCCGGATGCCCTTCCTGACGCCAACCCTTGGTCACGCTCTGACGATGCGCAGGGATACAGTGTACCTATTCTAAATCGGGGTACACACCGGGATCATTCATCCCAGCATGCTGGTACTCAACGGTTGGGAAGAACACGGATAGTTCGATTTCAGCAGTTACTCCCCCGGCTCAAATACAGCAACAGGTACAAGTTACCAGCGATCCATCAGCGGGGATGCACAGTACACACAGCATCAGGATATGGTACAAACTCACAACTGCATTTTATCATTCAATATTATACCTTGGAGAGTATTCTTTCAATCTGCCTGGAAAAAGAAAATCTTTATGACCTACGGCACGGTGCAACGTCATTTTTCTGTTTTAAACATCTTTCCAATTTCATTTTCTAAAGGCCGCATCATTTCATCTACTTCATACGTACAATGATCTTTCACCATAAAAAATGTAAGGAAAGGAATGAGGAAGAGAAAGGAAATTATGAATTTATATTAATAAAAGAGAGTGTGTGCCACTGTGCCAGTCAGTGTGTATCCTCCATAACTATAAAACCATGAAACATAACGGCCCAAAACTTTTCATGTGTACTAATGGAACTCCAAGGAGGTGCATGAATGAAAACAGGGCATTTGGGTAAATTTATACACCCCCTTTTGAAGATGATTAACCGACTTATTAAATTATAACAAAAGCAGGTTTTATCCTCGGTCAGCCCACTATCTTTTGCAGGGGTCTTAAGTTTTGGCCTGCTCAAAAACACCTTGCCCTGGAACAGGCCACAACGGTTTCTGCACGATTAAGCACTCAAAATATATTTTTTCACTTTCGTCACTCACGTCATCGAATGTTAGATCTTCATGCCTCAAATCGCCGTATACATCACTTTTGTATATGTTATAGTTTTCAAATTAGGAGCTTAAAGCGATTTTATGCATTATATGACGACGATGTGATTTTCCATTATGGCCTCTCATAGACTATTTAAAGTATACAATCAAAGTTCTGAGATTTTAAAAAGAGAACGGGAAATCAAGATAGTATTTTGGACATTAAGGCTCATTCCTTCACCGCTGTTATGTCTGGCTGTGTAGCGTATATAGAGCCTCGTGGCTCTGAAAAAGCCATAAAAGCCAGCCATTCCTTATCAACCGATGTTTGTCAGCCATGGCGACAGTCACAAGTGATGTAATTGACTTTTTCCACAGGGCAAGTCGTTTTTGAAAATAAAATTACAAATTGATGACATTTAAGACAATGTAAAGGTGATTAAATAAACAAAATATTCTTCCAACCGTTTTGTGGGAGTGCTTCCTTGAGTGCTTAAGCTAGTTGGCAAGGAGTGGGAGGGGAAGGAGTGGAGTGGGGGGTGCAGGGGAGCGAGTGGGGTGGGAGTCTGGAGGGAGGGGCCAGAGTGGGTGGGAGGGAAGGAGGTGCCAGAGTGGGTGGGAGGGAGGAGGGGCCAGAGTGGGTGGGAGGGAGGAGGGGCCAGAGTGGGTGGGAGGGAGGGAGGGGCCAGAGTGGGTGGAGGGAGGGGCCAGAGTGGGTGGGAGGGAGGGGCCCAGAGTGGGTGGGAGGGAGGGGCCAGAGTGGGTGGGAGGGAGGAGGGAGGGGCCAGAGTGGGTGGGAGGGAGGGAGGGGCCAGAGTGGGTGGGAGGGAGGGAGGGGCCAAAGTGGGTGGGAGGGAGGGAGGGGCCAGAGTGGGTGGGAGGGAGGGAGGGGCCAGAGTGGGTGGGAGGGAGGGAGGGGCCAGAGTGGGTGGGAGGGAGGGCAGGGGCCAGAGTGGGTGGGAGGGAGGGAGGGGCCAGAGTGGGTGGGAGGGAGGGAGGGGCCAGAGTGGGTGGGAGGGAGGGAGGGCCAGAGTGGGTGGGAGGGAGGGAGGGAGGGGCCAGAGTGGGTGGGGGGGAGGGAGGGAGGGGCCAGAGTGGGTGGGGGGGAGGGAGGGGCAAGAGTGGGGTGGGGGGGGAGGGAGGCGAGGTGCCAGGGTGGGTTGGGAGGCAGGGGAAGGAGTAGGAGGGGAAGGGATGGAGTCGGAGTCTGGAGTGGGGTGGGGTGGGAGGAGGCAGGGGTTGGGGTGGGGTGAAGATGGGGAAAGGGGTGGAGGGGCAGATTGTAGGAGGAGGGACCCTCCGTTACCTGGCAACCCCAGGTATCTTTGCTAGTAACATAATAAAAGCTCTTAGCTCGTTTTACCATGGACCCAAATACCATCCTCGTGTTACATTGAATCACTGAATCCCTTTTGCATCTGTCATGTTGATAAACATCAACTGTGATTGGGGAGGAGAGGGGGTTGAAATATCCCCCCTTTGTGTATCTAAAATGTTTATGGCCCCCAATTTGCTTTATTTATTCCTATTGTAAATCATTACAATGTTTATTTTTATCACTGCTGATTATCGTTTGAGAGGAGAATCTTTATGTTTGAAAGAAACAATGATTCATGGAGCGGATGGAATTATCAAAGCTTTTGACAAGATGGGCTAGTGATATGCACCCTCTCGTCTGGGTTTGAATCCCGACCCAGCTACAAACTTTCACCACGATGTATGACATTCGGGGTGATTCAACAATGTGTGTGCCCTCCATCAGATGGACGTTAAAAGGGAGTCCCGTCTACCAGCATTCATTGGTGGAGGTTGAACCCCACGGTGTCCTCCGCGAAGAGTAGGCGAGTTATCGCCGGCACCCTGAACAAATTCCTACCATAACCAGCAGAGGGCACTGCATCAACGAAACAGCCGCACCCTCAATCAATGATGCTACTCGCTTAGTCGCAACATTGTGCTGCAAGTGAACAAAGAATCAAACTGAGTGGTGAAACAATGTGTGTTCAGCAAGCTTTGAATTGCGCACCACTCATTGATGCAGGATGCAGTGAGGCGACATGATCTCCATTAATGTGGAATTTAAACAAATGCAGGTCTCCTAAATGAGAGTAACAATCATTGTGATCATCAGTGTACCTATACGATATCACCCGGAAACACGTGCTTGTGCTGCTCCGCAGGTGCACCGTTGCCCGCACTGCGCACCGTGGAACCTGCACCTCGCAATGACTCGAGAACACACGATCCACACGAGGAGCAAGAGCCGCGCGAGGAGCAAGAGATGCATGAGGAACATGGGAGCAAGAGCCGCGCGAGGAGCAAGAGATGCACCAGGAACAGGGGAGCAAGAGCTGCGCGAGGAGCAAGAGATGCATGAGGAACATGGGAGAAAGAGCCGCGCGAGGCGCAAGAGATGCATGAGGAACATGGGAGCAAGAGCCGCTCGAGGAGCAAGAGATGCATGAGGAACATGGAAGCAAGAAACGCGCGAGGAGCAAGAGATGCATGAGGAACATGGGTGCAAGAGCCACGCGAGGAGCAAGAGCTGCACGAGGAACATGGGAGCAAGAGCTGCACCAGGAACAGGGGAGCAAGAGCTGCACCAGGAACAGGGGAGCAAGAGCTGCACCAGGAACAGGGGAGCAAGAGATGCATGAGGAACATGGGTGCAAGAGCCACGCGAGGAGCAAGAGCTTCACGAGGAACATGGGAGCAATAGCTGCACCAGGAACAGGGGAGCAAGAGCTGCACCAGGAACAGGGGAGCAAGAGCTGCACCAGGAACAGGGGAGCAAGAGCCACTCGAGGAGCAAGAGCTGCACGAGGAACAGGGGAGCAAGAGCCGTGCGAGGAGCAAGAGCTGCACCAGGAACAGGGGAGCAAGAGCCACGCGAGGAGCAAGAGCTGCACCAGGAACAGAGGAGCAAGAGCCGCGCGAGGAGCAAGAGCCGCACGAGAGCAAAAGTTGCCGTGCGAAACAGTATCACCCTCCCTCCCTTCGTGTTGTGTGCGAGGGCAGGTATGGAACTCAAATACAGAATAACGACCCCACTCACCTTGGTGCGGGTCATGAGTTAACCGTACCGAGTCAATCCTTCCGATAAATCGGTGCCGAGTCAATCCTTGGTGTGTGCTGTGCTGTGCCGAGTCGAGCCATAGAGGTAGCATCTGCTGCCCGACGGGCGATGTGCAGGGACCTCAACGGGGGCTGCGGACCCGCGTCGCTGAGCGAGGTGGGGCCCAACACACAGCTGCGCTCTTCCCGCCCCACCCTGTTCTGGGAGTAAAATCAGCTTTTAGGATCCAACGACTATGTACGTTACGAGTGATAGCTCCATAAAATATTGCATATAAAATAGTGCATAAACTAGTATAGATAGTGCATAAAATAGATAGATCCACAAAATAATGTCCATCTTCTTGCAAAACACCAAAATCATTCAAACAACTGTGAATGGGAAAATTCTAGATGATCTGCATTTGGAGAGGTGAACCTGGTGTGACCATCTTACCGTTGGTATCCCGAGAGATGGGAATACTCGTATGTTCGTTCGATCAGGACAAGGAATAAGGTGGTTAAGAGTGCGTGTGGTGGTGGTATTAGTAGTGGGCGTCGTAGTAGTAGTGGTCGTCGTAGTAGTAGTGGTGGTGATCGTAGTAGTTAGTGGTCGTGGTAGTAGTAGTTAGTCGTGGTAGTAGTGGTCGTGGTAGTAGTAGTAGTAGTAGTTCGTCGTGGTAGTAGTGGTCGTTGTAGTAGTAGTAGGTGGTCGTGGTAGTAGTAGTAGTGGTCGTGGTAGTAGTAGTAGTTAGTCGTGGTAGTAGTCGTAGTTAGTCGTGGTAGTAGTAGTAGTTAGTCGTGGTAGTAGTAGTAGTTAGTCGTGGTAGTAGTGGTCGTGGTAGTAGTGGTGGTCGTGGTAGTAGTGATCGTAGTAGTGGTCGTGGTAGTAGTAGTAGTGGTGGTCGTGGTAGTAGTGATCGTAGTAGTGGTCGTGGTAGTAGTAGTAGTGGTCGTGGTAGTAGTGGTCGTAGTAGTAGTAGTAGTAGTAGTTAGTCGTGGTAGTAGTGGTCGTGGTGGTAGTAGTAGTGGTCGTGGTAGTAGTGATCGTAGTAGTGGTCGTGGTAGTAGTGATCGTAGTAGTGGTCGTGGTAGTAGTGGTAGTTAGTCGTGGTAGTAGTGTTCGTGGTAGTCGTGGTGGTAGTAGTAGTAGTAGTAGTGATCGTACCAGTGGTCGTGCTAGTAGTAATAGTAAGTCGTGGTAGAAGTGGTTGTAGTAGGGGTCGTGGTAGTCGTGGTAGTAGTGGTCGTGGTGGTAGTAGTAGTGGTGGTCGTGGAAGTAGCGGTCGTGGTAGTAGTGGTCGTGGTAGTAGTAGTAGTGGTCGTATTAGTAGTGGTCGTGGTTGTAGTGGTCGTGGTAGTAGTAGTAGCAGTAGTGGTCGTGGTGGTAGTAGTAGCAGTAGTGGTCGTGGTGGTAGTAGCAGTAGTGGTCGTGGTGGTAGTAGTAGTAGCAGTAGTGGTCGTGGTGGTAGTAGTAGTAGCGGTAGTGGTCGACGTAGTAGTGGTCATGGTGGTAGTAGTAGTAGTAGCGGTAGTGGTCGTCGTAGTGGTAGTAGTAGTAGCGGTAGTGGTCGTCGTAGTAGTGGTCGTGGTGGTAGTATTAGTAGCGGTCGTCGTAGTAGTGGTCGTGGTAGCAGTGGTCGTGGTAGTAGTAGTAGCGGTCGTCGTAGTAGTGGTCGTGGTGGTAGTAGTAGTAGTAGTGGTCGTCGTAGTAGTGGTCGTGGTCGTGGTAGTAGTGGTCGTGATTGTAGTAGCGGTAGTGGTCGTCGTGGTGGTGGTAGTAGTAGTAGCGGTAGTGGTCGTTGTAGTAGTGGTCGTAGTAGTAGTAGCGGTCGTGGTCGTCATAGTAGTGGTCGTGGTGGTAGTAGTAGTAGTAGTGGTCGTCGTAGTAGTGGTCGTGGTAGTAGTAGTAGCGGTAGTCGTAGTAGTGGTCGTGGTGGTAGTAGTAGCAGTAGCAGTAGTGGTCGTCGTTGTAGTGGTCGTGGTAGTAGTGGTCGTCGTAGTAGCGGTAGTGGTCGTCATAGTAGTGGTCGTGGTGGTAGTAGTAGTAGTAGCAGTACTGGTCGTCGTAGTAGTGGTCGTAGTAGTGGTCGTGGTAGTAGTAGTAGTGGTCGTTGTAGTAGCGGTAGTGGTCGTCGTCGTAGTAGTGGTCGTCGTCGTGGTGGTGGTAGTAGTGGTCGTGGTAGTAGTGGTCGTTGTAGTAGTAGTAGTAGTAGTGGTCGTATTAGTAGTGGTCGTGGTAGTAGTGGTCGTGGTAGTAGTCGAAGGAGGGATTGGGGTCGGGGGAAGGTGGGTGGTTAACAAGGGTAAGTGAAATAGGATGCCAGATCACACCTGTTTCCTTTTATCAGAATCGGTATGAAGTTGGTATTAAACCAGTCAACTGGGAGACTTCATGAGGAAAGATCTTCACTAAAACATTGGAAATACTTGGTGCACAAGTTTTCAGAACCTGTAGGGGTTTTGTCTGGACCAGGAGCTTTCTTTGGCTTCAGGTCGTGTCGGAGTTTCTCGACTCCCGTGGCTGATCCAGCAACGATGTGTATGTCTGGGATCCTAGGCTTCCTGGAAGAAAAACAGCTGGATCGATCCTCCGTAGTGAATATAGAGTAGGAGTGATCATTGAGCAAGTCTTCCATGTCCGTTGAATTGGTTAAAATTTCTCCATCCTTAGATTTAATTGATGATATACCAAGTGGTTTTTCATTTATTGGATTTCAGGTAATTCATGTAAGATTAAGGGTTTGGTGTTATTAGTCCCCTTCCGGTTTCACCGGAGGGGACTATATAGGTTTGCTCTGCGTCCAGCCGTCCCACCTGTGGCTTTCCAGACCTTTTCCCCATACCCTTTAACATATTCAACTGAAACTTGGTACATAGCTTTATTATGATAAGTTACAGAAGTAGTTCGAGTTTCAGGGCGTTTCATCAATTTTTCACAGAGTTATGCCCTTTTTGGAGTTAGAGAAAACATCACATCGGGAGGGGACATGTACCGCAAAGCAATTCTCCCACTTGTTTTCCTTCAGACTTCCACCGATGATACTTCTGATGTCGGCTCTGAAAGAAGAGTGCACACTCCTATCAGTAGCTCGACGAAGTTTCTTAAATTCATCCCACGAAGCACTGGGATTTACTTTTCTAGCCTTTTTATAGTAACGACTTTTCTTCAGGGTTGCTCTACGGATATTATGATTGATCCAAGGAAGATTTAGCTTAGTCGAGCTCATCTTTGAAGGAATGCCCCTGTTCATTGAAGGAATGTCCCTCCCACAGATCTCCCGATGTCCCTGTTCTCTACTGTTGTGCTTGTGTGCTTCCCTCTCTCTCTCTCCATCTTGTCTCCCGCTCCCTTTATCTTATGTTTTATGTGTCGGTTTTTTTATGATTAATGTTAGCTCTTACACGAGCCTCGATCTTGTATACAAAAAAGTGTTTCTTAATGCTACCTAGAAGAGTATCTCTAAAAATTGACCACACTTGTGTACCGTGCGACGATAGGTACTCATCTGTTAATTTATTGTTTAGTTGCTGAATGTCCCTGGATATTCCTTCAAAGTATAGTTTCTGATATAGGAATATCCTGCGTTTAGGAAGTTGATTCACTTTGGGTTTAAAGTCGATGTTAATGATCACCATATCGAGATCGCTGTTGCCAGGGGAGGCTTCTAAGTGGGCCACTCTTGATGGGTCATTTGTGAAGCTAAGATCAAGCATGCTTCCATCTCTAGTGGGTTGTTGTTGTTGTATAGCCCTAGACAGTTCCGCAGAATGGAGATAGCCGATCGATCTTATAGGAGCGACCCAAAGATCCCCCACATCAAGGATGGTGTACCCTTGCCTTCACGAAGTTAGGGCCACGACTTCCACGAAGTTATCCTCATAGTGAGAGAAGAGAAGAGAAGAGAAGAGAAGAGAAGAGAGAGAGAAAGAGAGAAAGGGCTGGTCCACGGGGACCAATCGGTATACTCTGACCACGACCACGCTGCCCTGATGAATCCGGGAAGCAGGGAAGAATGGGGGAATATCTGACCCCGATTTGCATTGGGGGGTACAACTACCATTAAGAGGCATCTCCAATAGTTGTTCTCCAGTGGGTTTATCAACCTTCTGGTGTAACTTGTGGCTGAGAGCTACTTCAACCATTGCTCTACTCTGGGCAGGGTGGCTTCCACCTAGTTTGAAGATGAAGTTAATCCAATCAATGTCGGGTAAATTGAAGTCGCCCAAGATCCAAGGTGAAGCATTGCTGGGCACCTTGCGTACTGCATTGTGAAGTTGGCTGATGCAACCTGGATCAGCATTATGACAACTGAGCTGAACTGCTGTGTTGAGCAGATTGATGGAGACAGGTTTACCAGACTTCCCAGTAGATGATGAGTAAGAGATGCATGATGCATTCAGTTTGTTCACACGAAATGAACTCAACTGGGAGGTCTGCAGCACCCCCTGTAGGTTAGAGCAGGAAATTGGAGTTAGTTCAGGGTACCACCGATAGCTCACGCACCTTTTGTGAAAGACACCGTGGGATCTTTAACATCCACCGACAAATGTTATTAGACGAGACGCCCAATTTAACGCCCATCCGAGGGAGCGAGCACACGTTGCCATCCATCATACTAACGAGATAGGGTACTGCAGAGCAACACAAGATTTTGTCAGACGTTTTGTTAAGACATTTATTATAGTCAGCTAGAGGGAGATGTGCAAACACTGCTGTTTCAGACATTACTCTGTGATACCTATTCCAAGTTAACCTGCAGGCATAAACAAACAATAACCAATTCCAACCTGGCACCACGGCAAGGCCTAGACCAGGCAGGGAAGATGCATTCCTGAAGGTCGTTGGTGAACTATCTGGGTTCTTGACATTCCAGTTGCGACACAGTAATTGTCCGGAGACTCAACTGGGCATCAACTTGGATGTAATCACCGTTTGGCCTCTGACTTGACACCATGTCTTATGGTAGTTCATTTGATCAAAACCTCAGAAAATAATTTTCACAAAATATCATTAGTTACATGGCAGTATGAAACAGAACTAGAGCGAAGTCGATGACGCGCCATCACAAATCCCACGCTTCCCACCTAAAGGAAGGTTGAGGGATGGCAAAAAGTTCCACCAGGAATAACCAGATATCAAATTTAGAGGTAATTTTTTTCCCTGTTTTGACCCTGTGTCCTTGAGCCCCATCCCCTGGTGAATGACCCAGGGGTTAAATCCAAAAAATCGTTACATATTCCATGTGTCTCCCAAAGTTGATTGCATATGCAAAGTTTTATTTTAAAATGCGGCCGAATACCGAATACCAAGTTTCGTCCGAATCCGTTCATACGTTTTTGAGATATCGCCCAATATACCGTTTTTGGTCCGACCACTCAATGGTGAAGAATCAGTTAAAAATCATCGAATCCAGATTCAGATCATCACCAAAATTTAATAAACTCTTCCTCGTCGCACACCTAACCTGTCCAGAAAGATTTGTCTGAATCCGTCCAGTCCTTTTTGAGATATATCCTGTTCACAGACAGCCAGGTAAACAGACAGGGGTGAAAACATAGCCTCTGTCCACTTTCAATGGCGGAGGTAACTCGCATGAAGGGTTGTTTGTTCAGTTGATGTTAAAGAAGCATTTTTCTGTTGAGGTCTAAATACCACATCCAGGGTAAACAGCTACCTTCAGATCGATGACAAACAAAGAAATGTCATTCAACTAGAAATACCTTTCCCAGAATTCACCACGAGGCAGAAAGGAAGTGCAGGAGACAATTCCCAATATCCGGTTGGGCGGTATAAAACATTTTATTGGTTCTAAGTGATAAAAAGGAAACTGTTGGTATTTTCAGGGGCATCACGATTCTGATAGAATAACGTAAACGATACAAAACTGATGAAAATGCGTCCGGTTCAAGTACTGAGTGTAGAACAAAGAAACAACAACAATTGGTACCTTCTTGATAAAGGTAAGCCATTGTGTGCGAGCTCTCTGGACGGATTCTCAACTACAAAGGTAATCAACTGGGGTACTCGTGCATCAAGGGCCGAAAGATGTCTCGGTCATGATGCAAACCGGCATGGCCGAGTCCATCGTCGAATCACAGTCAGATATACATCGATTCGATCGGCAGGTGGGGTCGCGTCTCGTTCCTTTCCTGGATTTGACGGACATTTGAAAGTGGAGGACAAAAGGAAATCGAATTCCCCTGTTAGGAGCTCTCTAAGACCCCAGACAGATTGTCCTTTCTGAAGGTACTAACATCTACCACCTTCAAGCACCATGCAACTAAACATAACATGAAGGTTCCTGTTTTAATGTGTGAAAAGCTTTTCAGTTGATGGTGAAAGGACACATGTTTGTGATCATGTTAACGATTGTTTATTGATATGTACAGCCATTTATAATAACACTTTTGCTGGTGCATCCTGAAGCAAACCCGATTCCAATGTTCCACCTCTGGTGTGTTTGCTCGTGGCTCGATTGTAACACTGTAAAAACACGTCGACTGAGAGTGCGATGAGCTGAACAACTTTGCCATCCATCGTTTAACCACTCCCTAACGGGCTGTTGAAGATCCATTTTGTGTCAATGTGGGAAGTAGTTAATGGAAATATCAAAGTTCAAACACTAATGAGTCCACTAAGTTGGGTCAATAAGAAAAAGTTTTCAAATGCACAGCTCTGGATGCTCTTGCATGGCACCGAGATTGGGTGCGCAAGGGAGCAACCCGAGTGGTCGTGGAGATGCTGGAGGCGAGTGTGAGGGAAGCGGCGACATCGTGGGCGACAGCCTAGGGGTCATAGGCACTTGTCGAGCCACGTCGGGAGGAGATGATGAGTGAACGAAAGGTGATGCGGGTGGAGCTGGCATGGGCAGTAAGTTGGTGCGGGTGTAAAGGGGCCGAGGTGGTACGCAGCGTGCCCCGGGTTGAGCCACAGACGTGAGCAGCGGCGGAGGCATGATTCTTGTGCGAGGAGCGCCGGGATGGTCGGCGGGAACCGGCAGGCCCAATCGCTCATCCCACAGGCCCGATATTTCAAACAGGACTCCAGCTAATGTTTTGAACTGTGGGCCCCAATCCAGTAACTTCTCCCAGTCTTCAATCATTAGGCCAGCTGTCTTGCCACCACCCACAGAGGCTTGAACCTGTACAAAAGCAGAGACTCTGTTTGGTGAACTGGTAGGTGAATGCGAAGATCCACCAAATACGGGGTCCACCACTAAATCAACTTTGTCAGAATGACCGGATGTTTCAGAGAGTTGGTCTTCATCTTGTTGGATTCCAGAGTCGGGAACACGCCCAGGACCGTCTCCTGAGCGCCGACTCTCTGTGATCATTCGGATTTCTGCATCTTCCCAGTCTGTCTCAGCTGCATATCCAGGTGGTGAATATTCGTAGGGATTGCCGCTGCCATCACAAATGCTAAGCGCTGGCTCGGATTTGCTGATAGACTTTGAAGCAGTTGGGGTCAGAGGCCTTTTGTGCCGCATGCAGACTGCAACTGCAGCAATGAGGCCTCCAAGTAGCATTAGTCCGGCAGCAACCAGAAATCCTGCGAGGATAGGCCCCAGCAGTCCTGTTCCTGGCCTTGAACCCAAACCCAGTCCCGTGGCTGTCAAATCTAACCGAACACGTGCAAGTGAAGTTCTTGCTCCGGTTCGAGAACCAGCAGCAAGGATGGAAACCAAGATCACCCGGGGACCTGGGTGCGGCGCTTTGCCTGCATCCACCGCAAGATGCAACTCCCCAGAGTACTGGTCTATCAGAAGGAACGTCGGGCCATCAGGCAAGGTATAATGCACAAGGCCATCAAGACCCGCATCACGATCCCGCGCAGAAACTTGGCCCACGATCTGTCCAGCTCTTGCACCCTCAGGCACTGCAAAATGGTATTCCGTCTGTGGGGGTGAAGAAGATACATATTACACATTATAATGCAGCAGGTATTCAGACCCATGGGCTATCATGGACAAAACAAAGGCTATGGGACCCTAAAACCACTTCCTCTTCCGTGGCTCATATGCTTTATGGGTCTGAGCGCTTGCTTTAAGAAGCTGAAATGAGGTTTAAAATCCCATATGCTGTTGATGATGTGTCAGCCAAATCCTAATCTCCTTATTCATTATACGAAACAGATGTGTACATGTGTAAAAAATATAAAAATGGAATAAATATTGAACATTCAAAACCAACAATTATATTGTTTATTGTCACTATCAAATAATATTTCCATAAGGATGGGTTAATTCCCTAACTTTTATGACGTCGATGGCGTATTTTATTACAACTTGAAATACCACCTTCCACATGGTGAGGTACGATAAACGTACGTACGATACGAACGTACGATAAACGTACGACCCAATTTCAAAGCAGTATATTTCACGATGGCAACATGTTACAATTACATACAAAGTTACAAACGGTTTAATGAGTTATCAAGTTTTACTAACCATTTTATAAATGCTCTATGTGCCGTCCACCTGCTGCAAGGACAACATCGAGACGATAGTTTAATTCGTCCCAAACGTCTCTCAGAGTGTCTTCTTTCACTGAAACGTTCTTTCCATACGATAAACATTTATATATAGAAAATGTGGGGTCCAACCCCACCCTGAAACGTGTGGGCTATGACTATGAATGCTTTTACCTCCTAAAACTTTCCCAACACACCAGTACAACCACCAGCTTTGAACTGATCCAATCCAGTGGTTCAGGAGTTCAAATAAATCAAACAAACAAATAAATAGTGTGGTACTTAGGAAAACGAGCACAAAATCTACAGGGTGATTACATCACCATCCCACAGTGATAAAGTGATTGTGTCACCCTCCTACAGTGAGAGGGTGATTGTGCCACCCTCCTACAGTGAGAGGGTGATTATGCCACCCTCCTACAGTGATACCGTGATTGTGTCACCCTCCTACAGTGATAACGTGATTGCGTCACCCTCCTACAGTGATAGGGTGATTGCATCACCATCCCACAGTGATAAAGTGATTGTGTCACCCCCCTACAGTGATTGTGCCACCCCCCAACAGTGATAAGGTGATTGTGCCACCCCCCTACAGTGATAACGTGATTGCGTCACCCTCCTACAGTGATAACATGATTGTGTCACCTTCCTACAGTGATAAGGTGATTGTGCCACCCCCTACAGTGATAACGTGATTGTGCCACCCCCTACACACAACGTGATTGTGCCACACCCATACAGTGATAAGGTGATTGTACCACCCCCTACAGTGATAAGGTGATTGTGCCACCCCCTACAGTGAAAGGTGATTGTGCCACCCCCCTACAGTGATAATGTGATTGTGCCACACCCATACAGTGATAAGGTGATTGTGCCACCACCTACAGTGATAACGTGATTGTGCCACCCCCTACAATGATAACGTGATTGTGCCACACCCATACAGTGATAAGGTGATTGTGCCACCCCCTACAGTGATAACGTGATTGTGCAACCCCCCTACAGTGATAATGTGATTGTGCCACCCCCCCTACAGTGATAACGTGATTGTGCCACACCCATACAGTGATAAGGTGATTGTGCCACCCCCTACAATGACGACGTGATTGTGCAACCCCTACAGTGATAATGTGATTGTGCCACCCTCCACAGTGATAACGTGATTGTGCCACCCCCTACAATGATAACGTGATTGTGCAACCCCTCCAGTGATAACGTGATTGTGCCACTCCATACAGTGATAAGGTGATTGTGCCACCCCCTACAGTGATAACGTGATTGTGCCGCCCCCCTACAGTGATAAGGTGATTGTGCAACCCCCCTACAGTGATAATGTGATTGTGCCACCACTACAGTGATAACGTGATTGTGCCACCCCCTACAGTGATAAGGTGATTGTGCCACCCCCCTACAGTGATAAGGTGATTGTGCAACCCCCCTACAGTGATAACGTGATTGTGCCACACCCATACAGTGATAAGGTGATTGTGCCACCCCCTGCAGTGATAACATGATTGTGTCACCTTCCTACAGTGATAAGGTGAGTGTGCCACCCCCTACAGTGATAACGGGATTGTGCCACCCCCTACAGTGATAAGGTGATTGTGCCACCCCCTACAGTGATAAGGTGATTGTGCCACCCCCTACAGTGATAAGGTGATTGTGCCACCCGCTAAAGTGATAACGTTATTGTGCCACCCCCCTACAGTGATAACGTGATTATGCCACCCCCCTACAGTGATTGTGCCACACCCATACAGTGATAAGGTGATTGTGCTACCCCCCTACAGTGATAAGGTGATTGTGCAACCCCCCTACAGTGATAATGTGATTGTGCCAGCCCCCTACAGTGATAAGGTGATTGTGCCACCCCCCTACAGTGATAAGGTGATTGTGCCACCCCCTAAAGTGATAACGTTATTGTGCCACCCCCCTACAGTGATAACGTGATTATGCCACCCCCCTACAGTGATTGTGCCACACCCATACAGTGATTGTGCTATCCCCCTACAGTGATAACGTGATTGTGCCACCCCCTAAAGTGATAACGTGATTGTGCCAGCCCCCTACAGTGATAAGGTGATTGTGCCACCCCCCCTACAGTGATAAGGTGATTGTGCAACTCCCCTACAGTGATAATGTGATTGTGCCACCCTGCAGTAGCAAGGTACCTTTTCTCACCCGGTACCATTTTTATTACTCTAAAACAACAGGAATCCTTTAAAATAAAGCGTCACACACATGGGCAGACGGACACACGCATGGCGCCTTTTATAGTATCAATAGAATAGTCTGGAATAATAGCAAGGACCTACGTAACCTTCATTGTAAAAGCCCTGCTTGAGAGAATGCCACATAGTTATTTGGGCAGTGTATAGATAACAGACCGCTGCTTTGATCGCTGCCGCCTATGTTCACAAGGCCTGTAATGCCTATGGGCTTAAAATCCTCTTAACTGTCGCTTTGTTTGTTTTACACTGAAGGGAAACATTATAGGGAGAGCCCGGCGATTGTCAATATGACAGCTCCAAAGATGTCTTTGACTTTGCATGGCAGTACAAGCACCAACATGGCGGCCATAATATAGAAACTGTAGGTGGTGTCAGGCAAACTGTACAAGCAATGGGTGGACCTCAAAGTGACGTACGTATCCTTTTATACTATAAATGATTCTCCCACTTCCATGATGTCTCTGGTTTTCATCCAGCGAATTGGCATATTTAAATATGACCATACTGCAAAGCCGCAATGAGCCGGCGAAGCCAAAGCCTCTATTGAACTTTTTCGTAATTGTTTATGCATACTTCCGCATCCGCAAGATGGCGGCCTCGATGGAGCGATTTGGAGCGTCAAAGCTTCGAAATTCTCAACGGATCCAGCAAAATCTGGCTTTTCAACATAATACGCGTTCATTCACAACACCGGCTTCGCTGGCATTTTTTTTTTTTTTTTTTTTTGTATACGGAGTCGAGGCTCGTGAAAGAGCTAACATTTAACAAACAAATCAAACAAACAAGTAAACAAAGTATATAAAAATGGGAGCGGTCGACAAGATGGGGAGAGAAGGGGAGGACGCACACAAACACAACATTTGAGGGCAGGGACATCGGGAGATGTGTGGGAGGCAGAGGGCCTGGGGGGAGGCAGGATAGGACCAAGGACTTCCAGGAAAGAAGACAAAAGTCACCTCAAAAAAGTGGATTTGGGGTGAAATTAGCGGGGGTAGAAAAGATCAAGGTTTTGGATTGGGGAAGATAAGAGATGGTGGTGAACAGCCGTTTTAAAGACCTGGAGGGAGGAGTGGGATTGAAGAGAGTGTACGGTGGGTACAGAGAGGGATGGGTTTGGGACACAAGATTTAGAGGCAAACACAGAGTTGAGGCATTCAGAATACATTCACCCAAAACCATCCTGTGCTATTTGTAATTTGCCACGGTTGCTGGGAAAGAATAGCAGACACTTTGAAAAGACACTGTAGCATCTCCAATGTTCACCAGTGAATGGTGGCAGATGGGACACCTGGATTAACAGCCTTCAAGTGGACATGGAACTCAATGATGCCTGCAAAGCACCGTGGTGACTTATAATTGGGACAGAAATCAAAAACGCACTAAATAGCTCAAGGTTGAGTACGCTTAATCCAAGCCATACTGTCCTCCCTATAAATTGTTAACGATGAATTCTTTAAAATTTCCAAAGCATCCCTACCTGAGTGAAGACAGGTTCAAACTCATCTTGTCCATGAACCCAAACCGACAAGCTGGTCTCTGCTTGCAGACCATGTGACGTGTGGGCCTGCACACGCACCATGTATCTCCGCTGGGTTTCGAAGTCCAGAGGTTCCCGTGTGCTCACCTGTTCAGGTAGATAAACAAAGCTGGATATCAATTAACATATTATGGTTGATCATCTCAATACCCAATGAGGCGTCAGACACGGTACACAACGTTATGAAAAATGTTCATTGTATCGCTCGCTGAGAGTGTCGTTCTTCATTTTCTAATAAAGCATCGCCTAATAAAAGCTCAATCAGTTCCCACATTGATTAAAATGTTCGCAACCACGTGATTAAAACGTAAAACGTCTCCGCAGCCACCTGGTGTTGGCTTAGCGGTTAGGGTGTGGCTTGGGATCCTAGGATCCTGGGTTTGAATCCCGGTCGATCGCTGAATTAACACCAGCGGGATTGACTCAGCCTGTCATCCTTCTGAGGTCGTCAAATTGAGTACCAGTTCACTGGTAATTCCCTGTGTGTCGCAAGGGGCGACTAACAGGGTTGGCGGCAGGAAGGGCATCCGGCCATAAAACATTGCTTCAAAAAGGGGACCACGGTGCCAGAAAAAGGCCAACCCCTGCTCTGCGGGGAAAAATAGTCTCTAAAGGTGGTTCCAATGATGACTAACGACACACTCTGTTTCTTCTCAAAGAGATCAACTCAACTCTCTGTTTCTCATTTGTGGCAATTTCCACTGTTATCATCCTAGCTGGGTGTTGCCTTGGCAACAACGAGCAATGGCGTTTCATAAAAGGACGTCTGTGACTGTGGGTTTGACCCAATCTGTAAACTTCCCAACCTGGATTTCTCCGACTGTACGTCCTCCCTCCTGGACCCAGTAACAACTAACTTTGCTTCAAATCTCTCTTGTTCCTCTTCTACCTCCAGTGGCTTCTACCTCCAGACCTCTAATCACTTTCTTCTCAAGGCCCACATGTCTCTGGCTATTGCAAGTGAGCAACTTCAATGACACAGGATATGGCTGTTTGCACAGGCCAACTGGCAGGGACTTCAACCTGCCCTCTCACAAAGGGATTGGACCACCATCTCCACAGTACCTGATATCGATTCCGTGCGGGAATACCTTCACATAGGTCTACCTCCTCTCGTGCACCAGTTTATCCCATCCGGCCTGCGACTTTCCTATCCATCCACTCAACCTGTGCGGAGACAGATTGCAGTCAAGGAGCCTGCTTTCTCAGCATGAAAAGCTAACCCGACTGAGAGTAACGTTCTTTCATTTTGGAAGGCTTGCAACAAGTGTGTCCATCCTGAGGCAAAAATCACAAGGCCAAACCAAAAGATGAAGTGGTGTCTTCAACCTCCACAATCGAAAAGCAGACTGGACAGCCGGCTTCATGTCCTCCAAAAGACATCAAGGTAAACCGGTGGATCTTCTTTGCATCGAGGGCCGAAGAAACATACGTCATAAGAGTCACAAAACCTGAAATTGTAGAGAAATTGAAACATGCCTCACTAACGAAGGATAAGCCTAGTGTTGGATTTGCGGTTAGGGTGCCAGCTTGGGATCCTAGGATCCTGGGTTCGAATCCCGGTCGATCGTTGAATTAATGCCAGGGGGGTTGACTCAGCCTGTCATCCTTCGGAGGTCGGCAAATTGAGCACCAGTTCACTGGTAATTCCCTGTGTGTCGCAAGGGGCGACTAACAAGGTTGGTGGCAGGAAGGGCATCCGGCCATAAAACATTCCTTCAAAAAGAGGACCAAAGTGCCCGAAAATGGGCAACCCCTGCTCTGGGGGGAAAAATGGCCTCAAAATGTGGTTCCTCACTAACTAAGGCACATAATAAAAAAAATAACGAATTACATCTTCAAGAGGTTGATGAGGTGCAAAATAAAAGCAGAGAAGATTCTCAAGTGTGCAAAGAGAGCTCCATGACTGTGAAAAAGAGGACAAGAATGGACAAGGTCGGGTTTGACAGTGTTGAGAAGGCCCTATTCATGTGCTGTCAACACCAAGGCAAAGCTGGTGGATGTTAAAGATGATATGTTGTCTTTCGAGTAGACGAGCCCATGAACAAATTACAACTTCCTGCCCTAACCAGCAGGGGGAACCCCATCAGCTGCACTCTCAGCCAATGGTGTGACCCTGCAGCCTTGTGCTGCATGCAAAGGAGGAAGTAGAATGTTTTTTGCCTTCATTCATATGACTTTTATTACCTTGATATTATAAAGAAATTGGTACTTTAAAATGTCGAGGGAAAGTTGTGACAGGATAATAAGTAAGCTCATTATTATTGATGTTCTTACCTGTCCCGTTGTGGGGTTAAGTGCCAGCTTTTCAAGTCCCCCCCTCTGTCCTGGCTCTTCTCGGAGTGAGTAGCTCAATCCCTGATCGGCATCTCCAGCCTGGAGAACGAGCAGCGGTGTAGGAGGAAAGCCCTCACGGACACCTACATGGAACTGTGGTGCTGCAAAGCTCGGGGTGTGGCTCAGCTCATTTGCTTTCACCACCAAAACCCGTGCAAGAGATAACCCAATCGGACCACCTTTTGACCAGACCTGCTGACCCGGTGGTTTCACCGAGACCAGCAGCTCATATTCATTTTGAGTGACGTGGTCGAGTCGTTTCTTGAGAGATAAAGCACCAGTCTTCCTGTTTAGCTGAAATATCGCATCCTTATTCCCTGCTACGATCTGATACGTGAATCCGGCTGGTCCATTCGCAGACAACTGAAGGATTTCTTCACCAAGTTCCAATGTCTTTTCAATGTGCACTTTCAGCACTATGTCCTTGAAATTGACTTCAGTCTTCTTGGTGCTTTGAATATGCAGCATCAGCTTTGCTGTCCCATTAACTGCAGGATCATTGCGGTTGCAAGCTATGAGGGTCAGTGTGTCTGAGCCATGGACTTCCTCAAAATTCACTTCTCGAGTTGCAACCAGCTGGGCCTCATGGGGAGCTCTGGCCCGTCGCACCAGCATAAAGGCATTTGCTAGTTGGCCCTGCCCTGCAACAAAAAAGTCTGTCGAGCCAATTGCACTGCTGGTCAGGCTGACTGTGGCCAGTTGAGCTCCTGCTGTCAAGCTCTTTGAAGCACTTACAGAGTATGAATTCTGATTAAATTGTAGTCCGAGGCCACTTTTTGGACGAACCGTCACCATCAGTATAGCCACAGCAGTATGGGGTGGTTTTTCTTCGTCACCGGCTTCCAGAACGAGGAGAACCTCTGGGTTATCACTGTTGTAATGCAGATAGCTTGTAGTCAAAACCTGGCCTGCAAGATTGGGAGCACACAAGTCACAATGGTTAGTCACAAAGTGGTTCACAATTCTTTCCCAGATTGCAGATCAATAATTAAATTCCCTAAGGTAAAGTTGCTGATATTCCAAAGGAGGGATATAGTGCAATTAAGTTTTACCTGGCCTCAGCTAGTCATCATCATGACCATCATCATGTGTATCTTGCCCCATACAGAGCGTTGGTACTGCCGACACTGTTAATACGCTACAATCCTGGTTGGGTCACCACCAGAAAACCAGGAATTAAAAAAGCAAACAATTACAGGTCCAAGTTAATAGGTGAGTACCTTTGAGGAACACAGGAAGTGTCAAAGAGCAACTGCAAATAAAACCTAAACACTGCAATTATCGGGGATGCCTCTTCGCAGTGGTTGTACCCCCCAACACAATACGGGCAAGGGGGAGGAGGGGAGGAAGGAGGAAATATGCACCACTCTTCCCTGCTCTCCGAATTTGTCAGGGTAGCTCGGCCACTGTCAGCGCACTGATCGGTCCCCATGGACAGGCCCACTCCCTTTCATCTTCCAGAGGACACCCTCATACACAAACACTCAAGTCATCAACCATCACACTCACAAATGCATCACATCCACAACGAAGTTTTTCCCGTCTTTGGAGCAGTTCTCCCCTTTATCCTCCTTCTAGCCAGAGACATAGAAACTAACCTCGGGTCCACCACAATATACATTTGCCCAACATGTACAACTCACATCAATAGCTCCATCACGAGCTGGGGGTTTCATCCACTGCACTAGGTGCGGTGAATGGTTCCATCTGGCCTGCACCACTCCCTCAGTAAACAATCAGACTACACACAAACTTGGACCCGCGGCAGCAACTTTCAGCGGAATCCAAGCTCAGACCCAAATATCGACGCAACTACACAAGTCCCAAACTCATTACAACCACCCTCATCACTTCCACTCCATACACCACTACCATCTGCACACAACCAAACACCTCAACCGCAAAAACGCACAAATAACCTCAATATCCTTCAACACAACACAGACGGCCTCATCAGCAAGGCCAGACAACTTAAACACTTCACTCTTACAAACAACAACATAACAGCCATCATACAAGAAACGAAATTACTTGAGAAAAACAAAAACCGACCCTCACCAACTATACACCGATACACACAGATGCCAGAGGTGAAGGCCTCTTCACATAAATCAATAACATACGCAGATATCATGCAAGACACAAAAGCACTTCCACCACCAAACACACTCAAATTTCAACCTTTCAAAATTAAAAAATCTCCAGAGGCCAAATTATTGCCACAAAAGCAAATTCGTTATTCATACTTGACAAAACACACACACACACACACACACACACACACACACACACACACACACACACACACACACACACACACACACACACGACAATAACTCATCACCAGATGGAACATTCTGTTTTCCATTGTTTCCAGCGCAACCACATGGAGAAAAGTGCAATAACTCCTTTCAGATCACCTACCTATCAAAATTATCATAAACAGAGCGATATATCTCAATGCAAACAAAAAGGAGAGGACGAATGGTCCTGTAGCTTACCTGATTCGTTGCCAAAAAGTGAAGTGACAGGTGAATCAGGGTAAAAATAAGAGCTGGATTTATAAACCTTTATCGTTCAGGTAATATTGACATGATTTTCACAGTAGTGCAACTCCCTACTGTCTATGAGCCTTCGTTTTTGAGATATTTCCCACTACTGGTATGATGATGTCACTTCCTGTTGTGTCAAAATTATCCATATTTGATAAGATGCAACTCCAAGATGTCTAATTCATATTTTTGACATATTGCTCACTTTCTGTATCATGATGTCAGTGGCAGCCATATTGTGCTTTGAACCAACTTCTTTTAATCAAGTGTTCCCAAAGGTAGTCGATTATATATTTCAAATTTCACATTGATCGGTTAAGCAGTTTCAGAAAAGATCGCGTAAATGTTTTCGCTTGATCTAAATATGGCTGCCACCACGTGACAAAATGATGTCATCATTATCACATTGCATTTCCTACGTGTAGTTGATCACAGATGTAAAGTTTCGCATCAATCAGTTAAGCAGTTTCAGAGAGGAGGATTTTAAAAGGTTTTCTTGTGATCCAATATGACTGTCATATCATGTGACTGATGACGTCATTGTTAACACACTATATTTCCCATGGGTAGTTGCTCACAAATCCTACTGACCTATCACATTACTATGCATACCCTCCAATGTTACAGAACACCTCATACTTGTACTCACAAACTCTCACATTCCATTGTCACACACCAACCACAGATTCACACCAAACCACCTTTGATGGCTTCAACAAAAGAAAATTGCCAAAAGACATCATTCTCACTACAATATGCATCCAAAAAAGCGTTTGACGCCTTCCCAAAACTCTTGATCACAAACAAAATAAAATACTGAACATAAACATGCACAACAACACAAAACACTGGCTTGCCAACTACCCTTCATACAGTCATAATTTTAACGGCACGTCATCATGAACACGATACTTTCCTAAATGAGTCCTTCAAGGCAGGCTCAGTCCTCTCCCCCACACTCTTTAATCTGTTCATGCACAACATTCCACAACCACGTGAGAACATACAAATAGCTTCATATTTGGACAAGATGACCATCACCACTACCCATGGCAACATCAACACCACCACAGCATAACTTCAACCCTTCCTCAGCACCCTACAAACCTGGCTCACCATCAACAGACTAAAAGTAGCCCCTCAAGATAACCATCACCATTACCCATGGCAACATCAACACCGCCACAGCACAGCTTGAACCCTTCCTCAGCATCCTACAAACCTGGCTCACCATCAACAGACTAAAAGTAGCCCCGCAAGCTAACAGTCACTCTTTTAACAAATTACACCAAGAAACATAGTGCTGCACCACACATCACACTGAACACCATTCCTGTCACACGCAAACACACACACACACACACACACACACACACACACACACACACACCTCGGCTGATCACACTTGGGGCAGTGACTTTGGACACCAAAAAGAACCAACATCACTAATATATAAACAGTACATTAGACAGTCATCGACTATGTCTCTGCCGATATGGGCTGCCCTGCTCCCAACCCCCACGTCCCCCTTTCTTCACCTTCAATATGGACCAGGCCCATCTCTCACATTGGCTATACATGAGACAGTGATCCCTAATAAGAGTCCTTCATACAATACTTCAAAAGACCTACAGTATAACTACATGAAACACGAATGGTGCGACTTGGCTTTAAATTCTAAACACTGCCCCATACCCCATAAACACATCAATAGAACCTCGCCCTGGAGCTTTACTTTCTTTTAGCTTCCATCATGGCTTTTTAGCATCCTTCACTCCTCCCTAGAACCCCACCAAAAGCCCTTCCTCACCTCCTACATAGATACTCTCAGCTACTGGAGATTACCCTGATTGTTCTTGAGTAAATGATGAAGCAAAACAACTTTTGAATAAACCTACCATTTCACTTACTTGTATCCTGCTCTTCCCTCAAGCTAGGAGCCTGGTAACAGCATTCCAGGAATACCTTACAATACTTCCTGCCCATATTCTCCATCCGCACGGAATCCCACATCCATTTCTCTCGATTCAAGAGTCTTAATCAGCTTGTTATGCCTCCTCCCATTTTCTCTTCCATTTAATCCATCCATTAAGCCAGATCCCACTTACTCCAACTATATCACAATCCTCACAACTTACCATAGTTTCAAACTCCTCCATCTTATTATTTAATTCATACCGTTGGTATGGAATATCTTTTACTCCTCCTTTCCTGTAATTTGTCTTTGTTGCTTGCTTCTACCAACGTTGTTGTTATGTGTGCTTCCTTCCTTCATAACCTCCCCTCTATAGACACCACTGGGTATACTAGACCGGTGGAATTATCCAGATTTCACTTTGCAGAAAACCAAATAACTAGTTAGTAAGTTATGGTAAAATAATTAAATAATCATTTCCCTTAAACTGCAAACACACAAAGTCATGGATGCATGTGGGAGCATGTGGGAGCATGTGGGAGGTGGGCCTTTGTTTCATGGATGAGGTTGGATTAATGTACGTCCTTGGAGGAGAGGGCCTCAGGACAGAGGCTGTACAAGGCATCAAACCATGATTGGTTCACTGTGCCCTGAGGACACCACATATGGCAGGTGCCTCGTTTATCAACGAGTGGAGATGCAGTGATTGGTCGAGTGCCATGAGTCCGCAGGTAGCCATAGTTTCTGCCCTGAGGATTATTGGGGGGTTTTCTTGGTGATTATTCATCCGATGCTGTTCTCTCTCTTCCTTGCCTGGTTTGTTTTGATTGATTGTGTATGTGTGGGCCCATGGGGGTCGTTGATCTTGTGGAATTCCTAACTGTTTTTGCGTCTGTATGCCCTGAGATGCTGTTATTTTGACTCGTGTCTAATAAGTTATTTATTTATTTCTTAAGATACAGTGTGTGCCTTATGTTCTTGCAATATTGCAAGGAGGAGAAGGGGGAGATTCCCAGTGCTACCACAGGCTGGGTTAGCTTTTCCTGGTGGCGGATTCGGCTGTGAAAGAATAGCATACAAACACACAATCACTTGAAAATATGTATATAGATATAACTAGGAGCTGTTAGTGGCTGGAGATAGATGCATTTCCTTCATTATATTCACTAGTGGGGTCACCCGTGGGAATCCCACGGGCATGGAGGTGTATCGTTGCGATCGGTGCAGCCGTTTTTGCGGTACCCGGGATAATAACGTTAGTCGGGAGTCCAAACCTGAAAATGCTGGAGACCAAAGAGACCAAAGCTGAAATTGGAAAAACAACATAGCCTATTTTACTCCAGGGGATCCCAGGATTACCCACCCAAAATATCGTTGCGATCGGTTCAGCCGTTTTTGCGGTACCTGGGTATGGACGGACGGACAGACAGACAGACAAATGGACGGACGGACATTTGGTGAATTATAGTAAGATATACACTAGCAGGAATCCGTGTAAATTCCACGTAATGTAAAATATGGCTTCAAGTCCTCAACTCTCCCACCCCCTCCGCCTTTCAACCCACCCCACACACCCTCTAAGATATACACTAACAGGAATCCGTGTAAATTCCACGTAATGTAAAATATGGCTTCAAGTCCTCAACTCTCCCACCTCCTCCGCCTTTCAACCCACCCCACACACCTTCTCACAAACCCCAAGTCCTCACCCTCCCCCTTCCAACCCTAAGGTGTCAATCCTCTCCCCCACTCCAAGCCTTCAAAAACCCCATCCCCACCTGCCATGGTCACCTGTCAAACTCACAACCCCGCAAGATAAGTATGCGGAAAAATTGATGTGCCAACGAACGACCCGAAAACAATGATCTTCTTCTTAATGTGTGTATATTTATGTATGTATGTATATATCCACACCGTTAAAAGTAAATAATGGCAATGGACAAAGGCCTTTTATAAGGACATTGTCCAAGGTCATTATTTACTTTTAACCGTGTGGATATGTGCATCAGGAAGAAGACAATTGGTTTCGGGTCATTTATTGTCACATATCTTTGCTGCATATCTTGTGTGTGATTGTGAGTTGGGAGAAGCCTTAGGTCATCATGGTCATCCAAGCCTTAGGATTTGACCTTCATATGTCTGGAAGCTGTGGCCTGAGGTAGCCATGCACACGTGGGTTTTCAGTGTGGTACAGTAGTGGCTTCATTTTCGGAGAACCTTTAACAATCGAATGCGCAATAGATGCAGCGATTCCATGTGTACGTCCATTTTGCATTGTTCTCTCATCATGCTAATGTCTTTAAATAATGCCATACTACACCGCTAAAGGTATACTCTGTTGCTGCTTCTTGATACGAGGTCAGCTTGGCAAGACTCGCGGGTCTCTTCACACTCATTGTGCACGACGACGTGGGGTTTAACAGCTAATCCTCACAGATCGCTTTATAAAGAAACTAGCAGGAGTACCGCCGAGGGTGGGGGGTGGGTGGGGGGGGGGGGGGGTGACTTTGACAGGCCCCTCTGTTTTGGGGGAGAGGGGGGGGAAGGAAAGGAGGAAACAATTTCCTGTGCAAAGAGTGCTTCATAACCTCATTGTTGCACAGGTAAACTAGAGCTTGCTCTGAACTGACTGGACAACTTTTATTTAAAGTAGTCGGGTCTCACATGCTTATATAGTAGACTAGCAGAAGTACCCGGCATTGCCAGGCGGGGGAGGGGGAAGGGGAGGGGGAGGGGAGGGGAACGGGGGGTGAGGGGAGGGGAACGGGGGGGAGGGGAGGAGAGGAGGGGAGGGGGGAGGGGAGAAGAGGGGGGGGAGGGGAGAAGAGGGGGGAGGGGGAGGGGGAGAGGGGGGAGGGGGAGGGGGAGGAGGGGGAGGGGGAGGGGGAGAGGGGGGAGGGGGAGGGGGAGGGATGGGGAGAGGGTGGGAGGGGAGGGTGGGGGGAGGGGGAGGGGGAGGGGGAGGGGGAGGGGGAGGGGGAGGGGGAGGGGGAGGGGAGGGTGGGAGGGGGGAGGAGAAGTGGGAGGAAGAGGGAGAGGGTGGGGGGAGGGGGGAGGGAGCGGGAGGGAGGGGGAGGGGGGAGGGGGGAGGGAGCGGGGGAGGGGGATGGGGGAGGAGGGGGGAGGGGGGATGGGGAGGGAGGGAGCGGGGAGGGGGGATGGAGGGAGGGGGAGGGGGAAAAGGGAGGGGGAGGGGGGAAAGGGAGGGGGAGGGGGAAAAGGGAGGGGGGAGGGGGGAAAAGGGAGGGGAGGGGGAAAAGGGAGGGGGAGGGGGAGAAAGGGAGGGGGAGGGGGAAAAGGGAGGGGGAGGGGGAAAAGGGAGGGGGAGGGGGGAAAAGGGAGGGGGAGGGGGAAAAGGGAGGGGAAGGGGGAAAAGGGAGGGGAAGGGGGAAAAGGGAGGGGGGAGGGGGAAAAGGAGGGGGAGGGGGAAAAAGGGAGGGGAGGGGGAAAAGGGAGGGGGAGGGGGGAGGGGGAAGGGGGAGGGAGGGGGAGGGGGAAGGGGGAGGGAGGGGGAGGAGGGAGGGGGAGGGGGAAGGGGGAGGGAGGGGGAGGGAGGGGGAGGGAGGGAGGGGGAGGACGGAGGGGGAGGGAGGGGGAGGAGGGAGGGGGAGGAGGGAGGAGGGAGGGGGAGGAGGGAGGGGGAGGGAGGGGGAGGGAGGGGGAGGGAGGGAGGGGGAGGGGGGAGGGAGGGAGGGGGAGGGGGGAGGGAGGGAGGGGGGGGGGGGGGGGAGGGGGGAGGGAGGGGGAGGGGGGGGAGGGAGGGAGGGGGAGGGGGAGGGGGAGGAGGGAGGGGGAGGGGGAGGAGGGAGGGGGAGGAGGGAGGGGGAGGGAGGGAGGGGGAGGGGGGAGGGGGGAGGGGGAGGGGGAGGGGGAGGGAAGGGAAAGGGGGAGGGAAGGGGGAGGGCCAGTCAACAATGACGTTGCAGTTCTCATGGTCGGAGAGCAGCACAACAATCGCGACATCGTCCTGCATCTTCACAACAGCACGAAGCGGATTTTGGAGACTCACCGATCCTGTGACGCCCTCCAGTACCGGCGTTGCCGGGCGGGGGAAGGGAGACCCATACATTCCCAACCCGTACATTCGCCCTCTCGACTCAAGCTCACTCGGACAAAAGCCTCGCACAAATTACACCGTGAAGGCCCAATGGCCATGTCTATGCCACAAATCAAGTACGTGAGCGAGTCGGGCGCACTGAATTGAAAATATATAGAACGCTCATACTCCGTGAAAAGTGAAGCCGCCGTGTCGCCATCTTGGTTAGCACGACTCGACCAACTCGCTTCTCGGATCTTGTTTGTTTTGAACGTGTGAATTACGTGCGAACGCGTAACTGTGAGTTTATGGCGGCAAGGAGCATCACGTGATCGCTCTGAGCGAATCAGCGCGCTGCTCTGCCACCTGATCAGATTCCGTGTATAATATTCCTCGCTGAAATGCGCTGAGGTAAATATGAATAAAAAATATGGATCTCGTAAAGATGAAAGAAAAAAAAACCTATGTGGTGTGAATGGCAATGTTCCTCGCTGAAATTTGAAAAAACGCAATCGCTTTTCGCTCTGAAATACGTGCAAACGCGTAACTGAGTTAATGGCGGCAAGGAACATCACGTGATCGCTCTGAGCGAATCAGTGCGCTGCTCTGCCACCGGTCAGATTCCATGCATAATATTCCTCGCTGAAATGCGCTGAGGTAAAAATATGGTAAAAAAATATTATGAAATAATTTTTTTTAGGTCGGCCATGTTCTTCCCAGGCTCAATGGCCATGTCTATGCCAAATATCAAGCACGTGAGCCTCTCCGTTTTGGAGTCTATCGGTAACATTACACACACACAAACTGTGTTTTATAGATTTAGATATGCAATGCAAATTGTGTTTGTACCGTTTTACACAATTGCCACTCTTGTTCATAGACTGATCTTCTGTCTTCCACTAAGCAGGTGTGGGGATACTGGAAATGTGCAGTGGAGAGAAAACGTGTCTCTGTTACTCAGCCGGAAGCCATTTATGCACATGGTTTCAATGTTTTTCTTACGATAGCATTTGCAAAAATCTAATATTTTGAATTGAAAATCTAAAAAAGTAAATAATGGCCTTGGACAAGTTTCTAATGACATGGGTTTAATCTCTGCTTGAGAGAATGCCACATAGTTATTTGGGCGGTACATAAGTTAACAGACCGCTGTCTCGATCGCCAAGGCCGATATTTACCAGGCCCGTAACACATATCGGCTCAAAATCCTTTTAACTGCCGGTTTGGTAGTTTTACAATGAAGGGTAAATGTATTGGGAATATGACAGCTCCGAGGCGTCTTTGGCTTCACATAGCGGTGAGTACCAAAATGGCGGCCATACAATTTTTCATCAAGGTGAAACCATGGGTGGGTGGAGTCAGGCCACCTATCCAACCAATCAGTGGGAAAGATTGTTACAGAAACACGGACACACATACACACACACACACACACACACACACACACACACACACACACACACACACACACACACACACACACATTATTATACAAGATATTCTAAAATTAGGTGATGCTCAATTTGGTACCTATGTGGAACAGGAACACGGCACATATAACAGCACTTTTTATCACATGGGGGTACAGCGAAACTAAAACAAGGAGTTTTTCTGGATTCTTTATCTGAGCTGTGTTCGAATTTGGAATACGTACAGCTCAGATTGATCAGCGTAAGAACCACGATTTATGTTTGAACATCTTCGATCGACCACAGAAAACCTCATCTTCATACTGTCTTGAGTTTGTGATTTGTTTGTATTTTTGGAACCAGGAAGATTCTGCAGCCTGTGTTAGTGGCATTGCGGAGTTGATCCATTTTTTAGGCGTTTTATACTCTTGAAGCACTTCATGGTGTAATAGGTAAGCATTTTTTCTAGTACGTGGCTGGAACTTCTTTTTTTTTTAACCTGGAAACCCATCACACCTGTGCAAAATCCATTCCACATTCTCTGAATCTCTCACTTTTCTTATCTTCTATGTACCAAACCTATTGTTATACCAAAAGCTTCATCAATCTACCCTTCCACAGGTAGGTAATTTGTTCAGGGTATCAGCATACCAGTTCAGGGTGTACTATTTTAGAGAAATACAGTGGGATCTAACTTCTGGAACCTCAATTCATACGGCGCAGCCCACTTTACCTTCAGAAGTACATCATGCTCAGAGATGCAGCACCCCTGCCGACACTGCATCTAAACAATAGTCTTTTGTTAAGTTTGATTCCGACGGATATCAAAGTCAGACTAGACAGGTGAATGGTGAGCATGTTACCAAATGAGCAGTCCTGCAATCCACATGGAAACATAAAATCGAGAAGCAATTGCATATGATATCCAATAATATCAACATGCCAATTTTTGTACAAATGTATGCATCATACCAGTGCTCGCATCCACAGAAAAGCCACTACTGGACTGGTGTAACAGACGATAAGAAAGTTTTCCATTTTCTCTTAGGTCCTTGTCTGCTGCTGTCACCATCAGAACCATTGTACCAGGAAGTGAGGACTCAGAAACACTTGCCTTTAAAACACAGACAGAGGAGAGTTAAACAATTTGGAAATGGAAATGAAAATCAACAATTGATCAGATATAGAGCAAGACTGCCATTGAAGGCAAGTGCGCACACAGACACACACACACACACTTAATTAATTGTACAGTATCGGTTGTTCCTAAACTTTAATATAATTTAATTGACTGCTGGAAATTATGTTAATTTCACAACATCCCACATTCAACTTTATTTAAATTGTAAATCTCAAACCATCATTCCCTTACTTAAAGTAGGAACTTTAACCTGTAAGCAATTAACTAGGTTCCCGACTGCATGGATCATGAGCTGGGCACCGTTCGTCCTCGAGGTTTCGATCCTTTCAGCCAAGGACCTCTCCAAACGGCGGATCCACAACCTCGGTCATAGATCCACATCAGTAGATTACCTGCATCAGTAGATCCACATCAGTAGTTTACCTGCATCAGTAGATCTGTTGGAACCCATCTGTGGATCGGTCCCATCGGCCGATGGGTCAGACCCATCGGCCGATGGGACCGATCCACAGATGGGTTCCAACAGATCCACATCAATAGATTACCTACAACAGTAGATCCACATCAGTAGATTACCTACATCAGTAGATCCACATCAGTAGATTACCTACATCAGTAGATCCACATCAGTAGATTACCTACATCAGTAGATCCACATCAGTAGATTACCTACATCAGTAGATCCACATCAGTAGATTACCTACATCGGTAGATCCACAATTTCGGTCATAGATCCACATCAGTAGATCCACATCAGTAGATTACCTACATCAGAAGATCCACATCAGTAGATTGCCTACATCAGTAGATCCACCTAAGTAGATTGCCTACATCCGAAGATCCACATCAGTAGATTACCTACATCAGTTGATCCACATCAGTAGATTACCGACATCAGTGGATTCACAACCTCGGTTACCTCCAGGCATTCAGTCAACCCATCAATGCAACATGAATAACAAAACTTTACTCGCTGGAGGATTTAATGTATTATCACAGAAAAAAAACCAAAAAAAAAAACACACACACACACACACACACACACACACACACACACACACACACACACACACACACACACACACCTCCAGTCCAATGTATTGCTCTCACCTTGTACACAGATTGAGAGAACCGAGGTGAATAGTGTTTTTTCTTGCGGATAGTGATGATCAGCTGTGTCGTGACCTCATGGTCTTCATCGCTAACACGCAATGTTAGCTCCAGTGTTGAGCTTCTATTCACCAATGGTGCCAACAGTACCAGAGTTCCATCCCACGGCTCAACCATAAAAATGGGGCTACTGTTCTCACCCTCCTCTCCATCAAGAGAGAACATCAGTGGAGGCCATAAATCAACATCACTAGCAGACAGTCTGGTTACGATTGACCCAGGAGAAAGATCTGAGGGTTGAAGGAATTTAAAAAAGGAAGAGAAGCAGAATGAGGTGCAGGCTGCTCTTGGATCGTGGAATGAGGTACACTTCAAAAGTGTGCTCAAAAAAATAACTTCTCGCAGAACAAACAGTCTTACCCTCAAACACGACAAGGGGATCAACAGGTTGCAGGATTGGCAGGTTGTCGTTCACATCACTGATGGAGATATTAATTATGGCCGAACTTGTATGCTGTGGCCATCCTTTATCAAGAGCTATAACCTGGAGGCTGGAAAAGGCAGAAAACAGAAGTCCGATGTAACATTACCATGAGCATTTCATTTTCCTTAGAGATCATCGCAATGGTGAATGGTTATGGAAAATATGACTACGCTAGTTGAACAGTCTTTTGGAGGAAAAAACATTGAGGAAATCAGTGTTTCCTTTGAACTATGGGTTTGCTCATGTATGAATGACATGCACAACCATAAATATGTCAGTCATGATATTTAGCAAGGAACCTTTGGCCAAGGTCTGCTTTCTAACACCAATTACGTTTAAAATATGCAGGCCGCACAAGAAGATGCACCTGTAGTAGGCCTGGATCTCACGATCCAAGAGGCCATTGGTAGTGAGGATCCCACTTTGCGAGTCCAACTTGAAGGGAATTCCCTGATCATCGAGTAATTTATACTCGACATCACCACCTGTTCCACGGTCTGGGTCCACGGCAGAAACCTTTCAGGATGATGTAACAGAAAAGGAAATTGGGTTAATACTGAAGAAGGTCAAATGATATTTCTGTTAATGTCATGCTCATGCATCACACTTTTATATGAATGAATAATACTCTTCTTATTCTCCCTTCTCTTCCCTTTATAAGGGGTGAGGTCCACCAGTACCAATTGCTCCTGCCCTGCCTCGACAACGATACTCCACGACTCCAAGACTCCCCTCTGTCCTCAGCCAACTACCATCACTCTCCAACCACCTTCACTTTACTTGTGTCCCTCTTCACACAATCTTCAAAACTCAATCACAGTCGAACTCTTTTCCTCCACCTTTCTACCTCAAAATATCAACTCTCTTAGCTATTCTCTCTTCCCCCATCGGCACCAAATGGATGACAGCAATGAGGATGACTATACTAGATGCCTATAGCAATGAGGATGACTATACTAGCTGCCTATAGCAATGAGGATGACTATACTAGATGCCTATAGCAATGAGGATGACTATACTAGATGCCTAGTGCAATGAGGATGACTATACTAGATGCCTATAGCAATGAGGATGACTATACTAGATGCCTAGTGCAATGAGGATGACTATACTAGATGCCTATAGCAATGAGGATGACTATACTAGATGCCTATAGCAATGAGGATGACTATACTAGATGCCTATAGCAATGAGGATGACTATACTAGATGCCTATAGCAATGAGGATGACTATACTAGATGCCTAGTGCAATGAGGATGACTATACTAGATGCCTATAGCAATGAGGATGACTATACTATATGCCTACAGCAATGAGGATGACTAAAATTGGTTCCTATAGCAATGAGGATGACTATACTAGATGCCGATAGCAATGAGAATGACTATACTAGATGCCAATAGCAATGAGAATTTTTTTGTATACAAGATCGAGGCTCGTGAAAGAGCTAACATTAATCACACAAAAAGTCAAACCGACACACAAAACACACAAAACAAGGGGAGCGGCAGACAAGATGGGGAGAGAGGGGAAAGGACACAAACACAACATTTGAGAGCAGGGACATCGGGAGGACTTGGGGGGAGGTGGGAGAGGAATAAAACATATGAACACTGCAAGGACTCTGGGGTGAATTACCGGGGGTAGAAAAGATCAAGGTTTTCGATGGGGGAAGATAAGAGATGGTGGTGAACAGCTGTTTTAAAGACCTGGAGGTAGGAGTGGGATTGAAGAGAGTGGGGGAGTTTGTTCCAGAGGCGGGAGAAAAGGTGAATGAAAGAGTGAAGGTGAGCAGAGAGCCTAGACTTTGGCAGTTTAACCATAAGAGGGTTGCAGGCAGATCTTGTGCGACCTGAAGGAATATTGGGGGGACAGAGCAGAGAGAGAGCTGGGGGAGCAAGGCCGGAGAGGAGTCGGTAGAAGACAGAAAGACCACCAACCTGCCTGCGGTGAGTGAGTGGAAGGCCCTCGGAGTTGACTTCATTGCAGGAGATTCCAATGATTCTGAAAGCTTTGGCCTCAACAGCGTGAAGCCGAGCAAGGTGTGAGGCAGGAGCACCAGCCCAGAGGGGGGAACAGTATTCCATTGAGCTGCGGATGAAAGCCTTGTATGTGGTGAGGAGCTCAGGTGTGCCAAGGAAGGACTTCGCACGACGGAGGATGCCCAGTCGGTGACTGGCTTTGGAGGCCAGCTTGGAAATGTGGTTTTCCCAAGAAAGATCATGGCAGATAGTGAGACCCAAAAGCTTGAGCGACAGAACTTCTTGGAGAGGATTGTTGAGAAAGTAGATGGGAGGGTTTTCCAGTCGGTCCTTTCGGAGAGACATTGTAAGAGTGTGAGATTTGTCAGGATTGAAAGACATGTTCCACTTGTTTGACCAGTCTGTGATTTTGTCCAGGTCTGCAGAGAGTGAGGAGGCTGCAGACTGCCGATCTGAGGGATGAGGAATGGAGCGGCAGATAGTGGAGTCATCAGCAAAGAGATAGAGAGGTTTTCCAGAGAGTCGGAGAGATCATTGATGAAGACCAGAAATAGCACAGGGCCCAGAACACTACCTTGGGGAACTCCAGCCAGAACAAGAAGGGGAGATGAGAGAAATCCATTCAGGGCCACACGTTGCCTACGACCAGAGAGGAAGTCCGCAAGCCATGAGTGGAGATTTCCATGAATACCATAGGAGGTGATTTTGGTGAGCAGAGCTGGGTGCCAGACCGTATCGAAGGCACGTGATATGTCAAGTGAGACAGCTCTGATTTCCTGTTTGGCATTGAGGACCTCCATCCATTGTTGAGACAGCAGAAGCAACATGTCCAGAGTAGAATGACCTGGTCTGAATCCAAATTGATGATCAGAGATCAAGCCATTGGAGAAGAGGAAGGATTTGATATCCGAAGCAATGATGGATTCCATGACTTTGCTGATAATTGGGAGCAGGCTGATTGGTCTGTAGTTGCAAGGATCTGTTTTTGCACCTTTTTTGTGTAAAGCGGTAATGTTTGCTGATTTCCAAGATGCTGGCAGATTACCTTGAGCAAAAGAGAGGGTGAAAAGAACAGAGAGAGGGTGAGATAGAGAGGCAGAGCAGGATTTTAGGACCCGAGGGCTGATGCCATCTGGTCCAGTTGCAGAATCAGAGTCGAGGTTTGATAAAAACTTCTCCACCTTGTCAGGAGAGAAGGACACAGAGTCCAGGAGCAGTTGGGTTCGACTGGGAAAGGTGGGAACAGAGAGAGATGGGTTTGGGACACAAGATTTTGAGGCAAACACAGAGTTGAGGCATTCGGGTTTGTCACGTGCGGTGTCAACTGTGTAGCCATTTGAGGTAAGGGAGGGGATGGAGGGGGAACAAACACCAGAAACGGATTTGACCAGACGCCACCAGGATTTGGAGGAAGGAGACAGGTTTGAGAGGTCAATCTTGAGTGTGGAGAGATAGTGCTTCCTGGCACTCCTGAGGGTAGAAACACACTTGTTTCGAGCTTGGTGGAAGGAACTGAGATTGCCTTCAGTTGGATTTGCCTTCCAAGACGCAAAGGCAAGTTGTTTCAGGGCAACTGCCTCACCACAAGATTCAGTGTACCATGGACGGGAGGAAGGGTAAGACAACTGAAGACGAGATGGGATAAATCTGTGCATGAGAGAGAGCAGTTTGCTTTGGAAGAATTCCCAGGAAGAATTGATGTCAGAGGCATTAGAGATGGGAGACCAGTCCAGTTGATTGATGGCTGCTTGCAGACTGTGCCAGTCGGCCTGAGTGAAATGTCAGACTCGTCGGCGCTGAGGAGGCTCTCTGAGAATGGCCAGTGAGATGTCCACTTTAACAAGCACATGATCAGAAGAACCGATTGGAGCAGAAGAAGAGCAGCAGACATTTGCAGGGAAGTTAGTCATAACCAAGTCCAGAAGAGAAGATACTCCATTGACTGAGATCCGGGTCAGGAAATTGACAGATTGTGTCAGTCCCAATGAGTCACAGAAGTCCTTTGCTGAGGTGGCATGGCTGGTGAGAGATGAACCCACACCCAGCCAGCTGGCATGATGACAGTTGAAGTCGCCACATATGAGGAAGAGAGAGTTTGGATGAGTTGATAGAAGTTGGTCCATGTTGTCCGACAGAGAAATGTAAATGGAGTCATCACTGTTTGGAGGATGGTACAGAACACATATGAACAAAAGGTGGGAGCGGAGAGGAAGCCGTAGCCAGAGGTACTCCTGTGGGTGGGGTGGAGAGAGGGCAGTGCAGGGAGAGTGAGGAAGAGAGTTTTTGATAAAGATAGCCACCCCACCACCAGGATGAGGCTCAGGTCTATCGTACCGGAGGAGGGAGTAACCAGGAATAGATATTAAGGAATAAGAGACATCTTGAAGGAGGAAAGTTTCTGTTAAGCAGATCAAGTCTGGATTTTCAGAAGCAACCTGAATGGAGAGATCAATCAGGTTTGAGCGAAGGCCCCGGATGTTTGAGGTCCATACCGTTAGTGAGGAGAGAGGGGGAGCATCGGGTGCAGGACAGGGGAGGGGAGGGGTAGGGTCAGATGAAGGGTGAGAGGGGGATGTAGGAAGAGCAGTTGATAGTGTGTCAGAGATTACAGAAGAGTTACAAGAAAGGGAAGGATGAGGAGGACGAAAAGTTTGATGGTGATGGAATGAGGCACAGTGAGAGTTTGTTTGAGGGGGGGGGGGGGGGCAGAGGAAAGTAGAAGGTTGGGGGAGGTGGCGGTATGACATAGAAGGGAGACGAAGTGGGGAGGAGGCAGCTTTGAGAAGGAGGTGGGAGGAGGGAGAATTTGGGAGGGATGGTTGGGGGGGAGATTTGAAGGGGAGGGGCAAGGGGGGAGTTTAGAAAGTGGATGATTTAATGAAAGATGAACATATATAACAAATTGGGTTTGTTGTGATTTTCAAGTTAGCGATTCGTTTAAGAATGATGGAGGAGGGATGGAATGAATGAGAATTTAGAGCATGGAGTGATTTGGAATCATAAGATATTGAATATTTTTTTGAAATGGAATGAGTTGAAGAGGAAATTGAAAGGAGCCTTTTAAATAAGAAGAAAAACAGCGTGTTGTAATAAACCACTGAATAATACACTGAAGGGGATAGTTGAAACATATTTAAACAGAACTGTGAAGAACAATCTTATATTCACAAAAATACCAATGGGGGGAGGAAGCCTAGAGCGACGACCACGAGTCACTTGAACAGGGCAAAAGGTGGAAGGCAAGCGGAAAATGGGGGCGGGGCGAGACAGCGCATGTGGGCAGAGGCAAAAGCACACGAGGAGAAAGGGAAATAAAGTTTTTTTTGTTTGTTTTTTTTGTTTGTTTTGGGGGGGGGGGGGGGGGTTACAACGTTAGACAAATAGTAGATGTTTGGTGAAGCTTGGTGGAGAAGGGGAAATCAAAAAACCTAGCAAAACAGCGAAGGAAGGAACAACCTTTGACGGGGGAAGCCTGAGGCTGCAAGGCCTTGCTCGCGACGCGGCAAACAAACGATTAATTTATGAAAGATAAACACCGAGAAACTTCCAAGGTGCACACTACAAGTTCACACACCGAACGATAAATACAGTTTCGACAAAATACAATTGTGAACAGACTTGACTTTGAAAACGTGGAGACCTTGTGGACCGTCGAAAACCCCTGCCGAGATCTCCAAGATCTCGCGAGATCAAGGCTATACTAGACTATACTATGACTATACTAGACTATACTAGACGAGACGCGAATGACTATACTAGCTGCCTATAGCAACGAGGATGACTATACTAGATGCCTATAGCAATGAGGATGACTATACTTGATGCCTATAGCAATGAGGATGACTATACTACTGCCTATAGCAATGAGGATGACTATACTAGATGCCTATAGCAATGAGGATGACTATACTAGATGCCTATAGCAATGAGAATGACTATACTAGATGCCTATAGCAATGAGGATGACTATAATAGATGCCTGCAGCAATGAGAATGACTATACTAGATGCCTATAGCAATGAGGATGACTATACTAGATGCCTATAGCAATGAGGATGACTATACTAGATGCCTATAGCAATGAGGATGACTATACTAGATGCCTATAGCAATGAGGATGACTATACTAGATGCCTATAGCAATGAGAATGACTATACTAGATGCCTATAGCAATGAGAATGACTATACTAGATTCCTCCAAAGGTGAGGATGACAACATTAGATGACTGTAAAGGTGAGGATGACTATACTAGATGCCTATAGCAATGAGGATGACTATACTTGATGCCTATAGCAATGAGGATGACTATACTACTGCCTATAGCAATGAGGATGACTATACTAGATGCCTATAGCAATGAGGATGACTATACTAGATGCCTATAGCAATGAGAATGACTATACTAGATGCCTATAGCAATGAGGATGACTATAATAGATGCCTGCAGCAATGAGAATGACGATACTAGATGCCTATAGCAATGAGAATGACTATACTAGATGCCTATAGCAATGAGGATGACTATACTAGATGCCTGCAGCAATGAGGATGACTATACTTGATGCCTATAGCAATGAAGATGACTATACTAGATGCCTATAGCAATGAGGATGACTATACTAGATGCCTATAGCAATGAGGATGACTATACTACTGCCTATAGCAATGAGGATGACTATACTAGATGCCTATAGCAATGAGGATGACTATACTAGATGCCTATAGCAATGAGAATGACTATACTAGATGCCTATAGCAATGAGGATGACTATAATAGATGCCTGCAGCAATGAGAATGACTATACTAGATGCCTATAGCAATGAGGATGACTATACTAGATGCCTATAGCAATGAGGATGACTATACTAGATGCCTATAGCAATGAGGATGACTATACTAGATGCCTATAGCAATGAGGATGACTATACTAGATGCCTATAGCAATGAGAATGACTATACTAGATGCCTATAGCAATGAGAATGACTATACTAGATTCCTCCAAAGGTGAGGATGACAACATTAGATGACTGTAAAGGTGAGGATGACTATACTAGATGCCTATAGCAATGAGGATGACTATACTTGATGCCTATAGCAATGAGGATGACTATACTAGATGCCTATAGCAATGAGGATGACTATACTAGATGCCTATAGCAATGAGGATGACTATACTAGATGCCTGCAGCAATGAGGATGACTATACTTGATGCCTATAGCAATGAAGATGACGATACTAGATGCCTATAGCAATGAGAATGACTATACTAGATGCCTATAGCAATGAGGATGACTATACTAGATGCCTGCAGCAATGAGGATGACTATACTTGATGCCTATAGCAATGAAGATGACTATACTAGATGCCTATAGCAATGAGGATGACTATACTAGATGCCTATAGCAATGAGGATGACTATACTAGATGCCTATAGCAATGAGGATGACTATACTAGATGCCTATAGCAATGAGGATGACTATACTAGATGCCTATAGCAATGAGGATGACTATACTAGATGCCTATAGCAATGAGGATGACTATACTAGATGCCTATAGCAATGAGAATGACTATACTAGATGCCTATAGCAATGAGGATGACTATACTAGATGCCTATAGCAATGAGGATGACTATACTAGATGCCTATAGCAATGAGGATGACTATACTAGATGCCTATAGCAATGAGGATGACTATACTAGATGCCTATAGCAATGAGGATGACTATACTAGATGCCTATAGCAATGAGGATGACTATACTAGATGCCTATAGCAATGAGGATGACTATACTAGATGCCTATAGCAATGAGGATGACTATACTAGATGCCTATAGCAATGAGGATGACTATACTAGATGCCTATAGCAATGAGGATGACTATACTAGATGCCTATAGCAATGAGGATGACTATACTAGATGCCTATAGCAATGAGGATGACTATACTAGATGCCTATAGCAATGAGGATGACTATACTAGATGCCTATAGCAATGAGGATGACTATACTAGATGCCTATAGCAATGAGGATGACTATACTAGATGCCTATAGCAATGAGGATGACTATACTAGATGCCTATAGCAATGAGGATGACTATACTAGATGCCTATAGCAATGAGGATGACTATACTAGATGCCTATAGCAATGAGGATGACTATACTAGATGCCTATAGCAATGAGAATGACTATACTAGATGCCTATAGCAATGAGAATGACTATACTAGATTCCTCCAAAGGTGAGGATGACAACATTAGATGACTGTAAAGGTGAGGATGACTATACTAGATGCCTATAGCAATGAGGATGACTATACTAGATGCCTATAGCAATGAGAATGACTATACTAGATTCCTCCAAAGGTGAGGATGACAACATTAGATGACTGTAAAGGTGAGGATGACTGTACTACAGTGCATTCAGAAAGTATTCAGACCCCTTCACTTTTTACACATTTTGTTATGTTGCAGCCTTATGCTGAAATCGTTTAAATTCATTTTTTCCCTCATCAATCTACACTCAATACCCCATAATGACAAAGAGAAAACAGGATTTTAGAAAGTTTTGCAAATTTATTAAAAATAAAAAACTGATATATCACATTGACATAAGTATTCATACCCTTTGCTATGACACTTGAAATTTAGCTCAGGTGCCTCCCATTTCTCTTGATCATCTTTGAGATGTTTCTACACCTTGAATGGAGTCCACATGTGGTAAATTCAATTGATTGGACATGATTTGGAAAGGCACACACCTGTCTATATAAGGTCTCACAGCTGACAATGCATATCAGAGCAAAAACCAAGCCATGAGGTCGAAGGAACTGCCTGCAGAGCTCAGAGACAGGATTGTGTCGAGGCACAGATCTGGGGAAGCCGACAAAAATTTTCTGCTGCATTGAAGATTCCCAAGAGCACAATGACCTCCATAATTCTTAAATGGAAGAAGTTTGGAACAACCAGGACTCTTCCTAGAGCTGGCCGCCCGGCCAAACTGAGCAATCGGGGGAGAAGGGCCTTGGTAAGAGAGGTGACCAAGAACCCGATGGTCACTCTGGCTGAGCTGTCTCTGTCTTGGTTTCATCAGACCACAGAATCTTGTTTCTCACAGTCTGAGAGTCCTTTCGGTGCTTTTTTGCAAACTCCAAGCAGGGCTTTCATGTGTCTTTCACTGAGGAGAGCCTTCCGTGGCCAGCAGAGGACTCATGCTACTTGAATGTCAGGGTTCGTCCTTCCAGTTAAAAAAGCCTTTGGACAAGAACGCAAAGTCTCTTATCTTGATAGTCATCTTCTTGGTCCTCAGAGCAGAATATATATATATATATGTATTTTTTTGTATACAAGATCGAGGCTCGTGTAAGAGCTAACATTAATCCCAAAAAGACAAACGGACACATAAAACATGAGATAAAGGGAGCGGGAGACAAGATGGGGAGAGAGAGCGAAGCACACAAGTACAACAGCAGAGAACAGGGACATCTGGAGATCTGTGGGAGGGAGAGGGCTTAGGGGGAGGAAGCACGGGAAGGGGGGGGGGGGGTGGTCGGAGGTATAAAACACATGGACATTGCTAGGACTTCGAGGAAAGAAGTAATTTCAAAAAAGTGGATCTGGGGTGAATTAACGGGGGGAGAAAAGATCAAGGTTTTGGATGGGGGAAGATAAGAGATGGTGGTGAACAGCTGTTTTAAAGATGTGGAGGGAGGAGTGGGATTGAATAGAGTGAGGGAGTTTGTTCCAGAGGCGGGAGAAAAGAGGAATGAAAGAGTGAAGGTGAGCAGAGAGTCTTGATTTTGGCAGTTTAACCATAAGAGGGTTGCTGGCAGATCTTGTGCGACCTGTAGGAATATTTGGGGGACAGAGCACAGATAAAGCTGTGGGAGCAAGGCCGGAGAGGAGTCAGTAGAAGACGGAAAGACCACCAACCTGCCTGCGGTGAGTAAGTGAAAGGCCCTCGGAGATAGCGTCATCGCGGGAGATTCCAATGATTTTGAATGCTTTGGTTTCAACAGCGTGAAGACGAGCAAGGTCTGAGGCAGGAGCACCAGCCCAGAAGGGAGATAAGTACTCCATCAAGCTGCGGTTGAAAGCCTTGTATGTGGTGAGGAGCTCAGGGGTGCCAATGAAGGACTTCGCATGGAAGGATGCCCAGTCAACGACTGGCTTTGGAGGCCAGCTTGGAAATGTGGTTTTCACACGGAAGATCATGGCAGATAGTGAGACCCAAAAGCTTGAGTGACAGAACATCCTGGAGAGGATTGTTCAGAAAGTAGATGGGAGGGTTGTCCCGTCGGTCTTTTCGGAGAGACATAGTGAGAGTGTGAGATTTGTCAGGATTGAAAGACATGTTCCACTTGTTTGACCAGTCTGCGATTTTGTCCAAGTCTGCAGAGAGTGAGGAGGCTGCAGACTGCCGATCTGAGGGAAGAGGAATGGAGCGACAGAGAGTGGACTCATCAGCAAATGCATATGAATGTAACGGAGGATGATATCCTTTTGCTTACCATAATGAATCCAAGGCCATATCTGAAACCACTCAGATTTGCAACTTTGTTTGGTTTGGCTTCTCTGGAAGATCGTGCAGTTGACAATAAGCACCTAACGAGAGAGGATGGCCTCAGCCCGAAAGGTATGTACACTCACCTCTGAGCCATCTAGCCTGGGTTCGAATATCGGCTCAGCTCCTAATTGTCACGGTGTTTTGCAGGCCGGACGATTCATCAATGTGTGGTGTGTGGTGTGTGCTTGCCATCGCATAGACATAGACATTAAACTATGTGTCCCGTATGTCAGCATTAGTTGGTGGATGTTAAAGATCCCATGATGTCCTTCATGAAGAGTAGGTGAGATATCGCTTGCAGCCTGAACAAATGATAAATTCCTCCCGAACCTACATGGGCCCTAACCTACGCCCGACAGGTGGCGTTGCATCAGCGGCACAGCCGCACCCTGCTACTCGCAGCCATGTCCTGCATAGAAAAGAAGTAGCAACAGCAGCTAACTTGAATAACACCATCGCGTGACAAGCAGCAAGATGCCAAGACACGAAGAACATCTCTCCAAGATTTTTCATGGTGAGTAAAAATTGGTCCGGCCAGGAATGGACCAACCGGCCCAGTACTTGATACCTATCGTGGCCTGTAATAGATTCCTTAAGGTAAGAATGACTATTCTTGATAAGATGCCAATGGTAGCGAGGTTTACTGCACCATATATATTCCAATTGCAAGTATAAAGCTGCAAAAGAAAGTTAAAACAAAGTGAATTCGCCACAAGACGAGATAATGCAAGTCGTGCTCCTTTACTTCCAAGCAACTCAGTGTTTTACTTCCGGCCTGATGTTATTTTTACACATCCTTCCACTTTGCCGGGTACGTAAACTGTACCACTCCACGACGGACATTCAAATCAAGGACGTGTTTGGGAACAGCACACGGTATATGTACAGGCGCAGTATATACAGTAGGGTGGTCCAAAAATGCACTTATCTGGATTTTGATGCTCTATTGGATTATTGTTAGAAATGGTCTAAATCATTCACCCAAAAAATATTTTGCATCTGAGTCATCTATAAACTCAGACACACTCAACATATAAATTTGTCATTTTGGTCAATTTTAATGACTTACAAAGACTTTAGAAATATTTTTTTCCTAAATAATGTCATTGATGGTACATACCCCTGTGTGAGTCCTCATGGTCGAAACATGAGTCAAAAAAAACAACAAAAAACACCGTTTAGAGGCCATTTTTCCCCGCAAAGCGGGGGTTGGCCTTTTCGGGGACCGTGGTAGTTGTTGTTTTTGGTCCCCTTTTTGAAGCAATGTTTTACGGCCGGATGCCCTTCCTGACGCCAACCCTTTTTGCCGCCTTCAACGACAAACAGGGAATTACCAGTGAACTGGTCAGACATGAGTCAAACATGGTCAAACATGAGTCAGACATGTATAAACATGTTTCAAGCATTGTCAAACATGTTTCGACCATGATGATTTCACACTGACAGGCGCAAGCGCAAGCAAAAAGCCATGAACCACAAAATGGCTTAGTACAATAGCGCATGTACTTTTTCCACCTAGGTTGCTATTGGATTGTTCTCGTTTAGCCAAATTTGGTGAAAAACGCCATATTTCAATTGAAGTGTGTATGAGTTTCTAGATGGAATTGAGCGAAAATATTTGGTGGGTGAATGTTTTAGACCATTTCTAACAATAATCCAGTAGAGCATCAAAATCGGAGAGATCGATGTTTTTTGGACCACCCAAAAAAGGATGATTTGTACATATACTGTACATATACTGTACATATACTGTACATATACCGTATACACACTGTACATATACTGTACAGTATATGTACAGTATATACGTATGCAGTATATACAGTGCATGTACACAGTATGTGTACATGTACAGTGTGTACAGTGTATGTACATATACAGTATACGTACTGTATGCACAGTACATGCGTGTGCAGTATGTGCAGTATATACCGTATATGCACAGTATATACAGTGCATGCACACATACAGCATACGTACAGTATGTACAGTATATTCGCATGCGGTGCGTACAGTACATACGGTATATATAGTATATGTGCACATAGTCTATGTACAGTCTTCACAGTAGATACACATACGGTATGTACAGTATATACAGTATATGTACACATACAGCATATGTACAGTATATACACATACGGCATGTACAGTATATACAATATATGTACAGTATATAGTATATATACACATACCGTATATGTACATTGTGTACAGTATATGCACATGCAGTATGTACAGTATATACAGTATATGTACAGTATATGTACCTAAAAAGTCAGGGCCACGTGCTCTAATCAAAAATAGAGTGCTTGGGCTTGGCTGAGCACTCGACTCTGGAAAAATGGAAACGTTTCTTTAAGAGACATGTGGGATGAGACTGCAATAAACGACAAACTTCTTATGACAAGGAAATCCAAAACGTTAAACCGCATCGATACCTGGGTCACGTGAGTCCCAGGAAGAAGGTCCTCGCTGATGCTGGCAGTGAAAACCGGAAGTATGAATGATGGCGGTGAGTCGTTCACTTCCGTGACGTACACCGTGAGTAGCGAGAAAGCTTCAACTTTCTCGCCGTGTTTACTTCCCTTTGTTTCTGCACTGACTAGGAGGTCAAAATGGCGCCTTTTCTCATAGTCCAGCTCGAGGCTGCTTCGGACCTCTATTTGACCTGGTCAAGCACAGACATATACCAAGGTGCGCTCCGTGACGTGCACTCGGGCATACCAAATCTTCACACGGCATTTACCTCACTTTACTTGAGCATCACCTCTCCTCACGTCGCACTGACCTGTGCGAGTGTCGATGGTGAAGGTGTCGGACACGCTTGTCAAGCCGTACACGACGCGCCTTTCCATTGCCCGAGCAGATCCCACAGCCTTTACTGCCAACACCACGGTGCCTGAAAGGGAAGCAGAATTTACACAGATTCACCAGTGAGGATGCTTATTGTGGCCTCCATTCTAAAACGAATTTTCATGGCTGCGCATCACGAGTACCACCGTGTGGTCTTCAAATCCCAGGAGTGTGTGCACACAAGTGCATACCTTATTCGATTTACACCGGGAACTAGAAATGCTCACTCACAGGTAGCTTGTTGGAGTCATTTGCTTTGCTATATGTGGCAGGGAACCTGTGTCTGTGTTGTTGTTGCCCTGCGCTCGCGAAGCGAAAAGCGGGGGTAAGCATTCGTGTACGTGCCGTACGTGTCTGCATTTAAAAAATCCATTTTCTCGGCAAACGTTGGTCCGATTGACATGAAATTTTCACCATAGGAGGGCCTCCTCCGGTAGAATATTTTAATGATCGTTATGACGTCATAGGTCACGTGGTACAGGCGCCATCTTGGAAAAACTTCGCACCTCTATATCTCTGAAAGCACTCCATGGAAAAAATTGAGACCTGGCTCATTGTCAACTACTCCCCATGGGGAATAAGATATGTTAATGATGATGTCATCGGTGCCTTCGTTATGACGTCATAATTCGACAAATTCAACACATCCATCCGATCATTATTTTAAAAAATTTCAGCAACTGTTGGTCTGATGGACACGGAATTTTCACCAAAGGAGCGCTTCCTCCTTTCGAATATTTTAATGATAATCATGACGTCATAAGTCATGTGGTACAGGAGCCATGTTGGCAAAACCGAAAAATGTTGCACCTCTACATCTCCAAAACCGCTGCATGGAAAAAACTGAAACGTGGCTCATTGTAAAGAACTCCATATGGGAAATAGGTGTTGTTAACGATGACGTCATTGGTGCCATAATTATGACGTCGTAATTCGACCGTGACAACGCTTAGTCTGATCGGTTTGAAATGTATTGAGCGTGATCTATGCAACAATTATATTAGAGAATATAAATTTATGATGTCATCGCTCATGTGGTCTGGCAGCCATATTGGATGAAAGAAAAAAAAATGTTCAAAAACAGAAGAGTTGGCTCGCAATAAGTTCACTGCGCAGGGTAAGTATTCTATGAATACCATGTAGTTGTAGTTGTGGTTTGAGGTCTGATCTTTGAAGCAAATCGTTCAGTTTATAATTTGATAACTCAGAAATACTGTATTCCGCTTCCCATTTTACATCAAATTATCTTTGTTTCTTGAAGAACAAATATTGTTGCGATGTTTCCCGTGTACACTCCAGGGAAAAACATCCCATGCTGGTGTTCAAACAGGGTAGGGGTTTGCGCCAATACCGTAGATTAAAATATAAATTGAGATCAAATTCGCCCCTTCACCGGAAGTCTGTCTGAATGCTGTCCTGAAAAGGATGAGGTAGTCTGTGGAAACGACCAATGAATTAACCAATCACGTACTAGTTTGGTACATTTTCCAGTTTGAGGGGAATTATACTAATCTTGATAACAATGAAATGAAGCACCGATCACTAATTCAATTTTCACATTCATCACATCACACAACAATCACAGATTGGTACGTAGTGTAGGCCGCATCGTGTGGGGTACAGCCCACACCGAGTGGTACGTAGTGTAGGCCGCATCGTGTGGGGTACAGCCCACACCGAGTGGTACGTAGTGTAGGCCGCATCGTGTGGGGTACAGCCCACACCGAGTGGTACGTAGTGTAGGCCGCATCGTGTGGGGTACAGCCCACACCGAGTGGTACGTAGTGTAGGCCGCATCGTGTGGGGTACAGCCCACACCGAGTGGTACGTAGTGTAGGCCGCATCGTGTGGGGTACAGCCCACACCGAGTGGTACGTAGTGTAGGCCGCATCGTGTGGGGTACAGCCCACACCGAGTGGTACGTAGTGTAGGCCGCATCGTGTGGGGTACAGCCTACACCGAGTGGTACGTAGTGTAGGCCGCATCGTGTGGGGTACAGCCTACACCGAGTGGTACGTAGTGTAGGCCGCATCGTGTGGGGTACAGCCCACACCGAGTGGTACGTAGTGTAGGCCGCATCGTGTGGGGTACAGCCCACACCGAGTGGTACGTAGTGTAGGCCGCATCGTGTGGGGTACAGCCCACACCGAGTGGTACTTAGTGTAGGCCGCATCGTGTGGGGTACAGCCTACACCGAGTGGTACGTAGTGTAGGCCGCATCGTGTGGGGTACAGCCTACACCGAGTGGTACGTAGTGTAGGCCGCATCGTGTGAGGTACAGCCCACACCGAGTGGTACGTAGTGTAGGCCGCATCGTGTGGGGTACAGCCTACACCGAGTGGTACGTAGTGTAGGCCGCATCGTGTGGGGTACAGCCTACACCGAGTGGTACGTAGTGTAGGCCGCATCGTGTGGGGTACAGCCCACACCGAGTGGTACGTAGTGTAGGCCGCATCGTGTGGGGTACAGCCCACACCGAGTGGTACGTAGTGTAGGCCGCATCGTGTGGGGTACAGCCCACACCGAGTGGTACGTAGTGTAGGCCGCATCGTGTGGGGTACAGCCCACACCGAGTGGTACGTAGTGTAGGCCGCATCATGTGGGGTACAGCCCACACCGAGTGGTACGTAGTGTAGGCCGCATCGTGTGGGGTACAGCCTACACCGAGTGGTACGTAGTGTAGGCCGCATCGTGTGGGGTACAGCCTACACCGAGTGGTACGTAGTGTAGGCCGCATCGTGTGGGGTACAGCCCACACCGAGTGGTATGTAGTGTAGGCCGCATCGTGTGGGGTACAGCCCACACCGAGTGGTACGTAGTGTAGGCCGCATCGTGTGGGGTACAGTACAGCCCACACCGAGTGGTACGTAGTGTAGGCCGCATCGTGTGGGGGTACAGCCCACACCGAGTGGTACGTAGTGTAGGCCGCATCGTGTGGGGTACAGCCCACACCGAGTGGTACGTAGTGTAGGCCGCATCGTGTGGGGGTACAGCCCACACTGAGTGCTACCAAGTGCTGTTCTGAACCAAGTAAAGTTCAATAGCCACACAGCTACCCCTCCACCCTCGCTCCCATCAAAGTGATAAATAATCAGCTGTATTTTATCGTGTTGTACTATTGTACAAAATATAAAGTATTGTAGTAATACTACAGAAATTGCACAAAGCACAGATGTTTGTGCCGACGGTGAAAAAGAGCTTCCTGTTGAACCCTGGAATGAAACATTCAAAACACAATCTGCTAAGTGTCCCCGTTTAATTCATTCATCGTAGCTGCGAGAACGTGTTCCTTCAAATGTAAGAAAGGAAACAATGCAGCCTTTTGTCCTCACCTGGGGACGTGTTTTCCTGGATAGTGACTTTATAATGCTCCTTCTCAAAATAAATGACTTGATCTTTCCAGATCTGCTCTTGGTTTACTCCGTCGTCGCGATATCCATAGTTCAGGAGAACCATGGCGGTCCGACTGCGAGGTGGCTCTCCATGGTCTGCGGCCACCAGCGGTAGCCATCGTGGACGAGAGGGCCAGCGTGGATCCGACGGAGAAAGCGGAACCTCACGGAGACTCAGCTCGCCTGCGAAGAGGTAAGGAGGAAGACATGACACATTGCGAAACCTGCGTTAGGCCAACGGGGTAAATGTACAAGTGTATTACCCTGCGCGTGTGAAGCGTAAAGTGCGGTTAAGCAATTGGTTCACTATGTCTGTCTGTCCGTCTACAAACGTCTGTTTATGATCGAGGAAAAACTTAATAACAATTGAAAGTTATATTTCGAACATGGATCGGAAACAACCCGGCCGTTTAGCAGTACTTTGACTCGGATTTTGGAAAATTCTACGGAATATTGTCCCGAGCACACATACCCCAGAGATATAAGGTCATTTTTTACTCCGTCTACCTGCCTAGCAGTCAAATGAAATTGAGAATCATTCCAAACGGGAAACTTACTGTATTTAAGGACATCATAAAAGACACAAACAACAGGAACGAAGAATTAATGTAACGCGTTAGATAGGGTGGTGTAATAGACACTCCGCCAGCGGCGGTAAACTTCCGGAATTAATTTATTTATACGACCTTTCCAATTTTTGTTTTATTTAAATTAAATTATATACTTGAACAATGCAGAACACAAAGTACCTTTTTGGCACTTTCAAAAACCTTTCGTTTAGCCAGTACTGGGACATAATTTTACGTCATCTCAACCAATCAAATTTGTTGCACACAGACCCCGCCCATGTTCTTTTTTCTCAAGACTGCGCAGGGTAAGGTGTTCTATGAACTCTAGTTATATGATATGTCAGGACTTAAGGACCCGAGTCGAAGACTCGGTCTAGGCCTTGATCACACAAATGTGCTCGGACTCAGCCATAACGACATATTGACCGTAACATGAAACCTCGAGACACAATTATTGATCTTTATTTGGATATTAATGGTGTTTTCATTATCAAAATTATTATTATTATTATTATTATTATTATCAAAATTGTCATTATTTTACCTGTGGCAGCATTAACGACCAGCAGAGGATCCGGCCGGCCCAACCTGTAGACCACGGAGCCACCTGGACCAAAGTCGGGGTCTTGTGCTTGCAACTGACCGATTGGGCTGTAGGGCATAAGGTCCGGACCAGCTGTGAGGACCAGCAACTGACGGTTGAAGACCGGGTCATTGTCATTGACATCGGTCACCCTCACTCTCACACTCGTGCTGGCTGAACGTGGACGTATCGGAGCTCGATCAGAGACAAAGACCAGGAACGAGAACTCAGAATTGGTCTCTCTATCCAATGGCAGAGCGGTGGTGAGCACCCCAGTCACCACATCTATAGTGAAGTGTCCAGCTGCACCCAAGCCCAGAGTGTAACTCAAGTTCGCGTTCAGGGCCGAGTCACGGTCAGTGGCCTGCAGCTCCACGACGCTGGTACCTGGAGGAGAATCTTCAGGAATGTCGACGGACAGCGAAGGAGATGGGAAGCTCGGTTCATGGTCATTCTCATCAGCTACTGATATTTCTACCGTGGTCGTTGTGGACCGTGGTGGCACACCTCCATCACGTGCCTCAACCACTAGTTTATATTGAGAGCAGGCCTCATGATCTAGAGGTCTAACGGTGCTCAGGATGCCCAGACGTGGGTCAAGATGGAATTCTCCGAGATCATCCCCACCTGCTCACATGGAAAAAGAGCAAGCGTCACAGCAAGATATTCCAAGCAAGCGTCAGAATGTTCCATATTGCTTATTATGTGCTACACGCATCAGAGCCGCTCCTTACCTCGTACACGATAGGTCACCGTGCCATTCGGCCCAGCATCCCGGTCATGTGCCAGCACCGCCATGAGTGGACCTGGATGGTGGTTCTCAGGAACCTTTGTGTGCCACACATCATGCATCCACTTTGGTTCTTCTTCATTCTCATCGAGGACCTCGACGAGCAACTCCACAATCGTTGTTAGTGCCGGTTTACCACCGTCCACTGCCATCACTGCCAATGCAAGTCACACAAGGGGCGCCCAACAACAATCGGAGCTATGGTAAACCACAGTGATCAGTGAACAAGCTAGACAGTGATTTAGGGCAATTGATTACAGTGTTCTTGAGTTTGAGACATGCAAAGGGAGTCAACTCAACATGTGGATTTCACTTCATGATGTCAATTATCATTTCATACTTCACAAAATTAGGGCCTCTGTTATACTTGGTTGTTGTGTTCAGTGGTGTCATCTGAACTGACAGATCATGATGCTTAGAACACATGTTCTAGTCCCATATACTGTATGTATCCTTCTGTTATCCTTGTAATTCACATTAAAGTAAACTATTGTCTCCAATGTCTTTGTCCTCCATATTATTGATGTACAAGCTCCACTACGACCTTTGGATCAATTCCTCAAAAAGCCTTGAAATTCTACACTGGTATATGGACTTCTTATTTATGGGAAAAACTGAGACAATAATTCACAAGACTTCTAGTGAGCCACGATCGCTGTGCGTGCTGGGCCACATGTATATTTTCTCTGGGCTTTGTCCTTGCACCTCCCAACCTTTCTCTCCCACCAACCTCCATTTCCCCCAAACCTCACTCACCCCCACCCCCAACCTCGCTCTCTCCCCATCCTCTCACTCTCTCCCCATCCTCTCACTCTCCCCATCCTCTCACTCTCTCCCCAACCTCTCACTCTCTCTCCCCATCCTTTCACTATCCCCATCCTCTCACTCTTTCCCCATCCTCTCACTCTCTCCCCATCCTCTCACTCTCTCCCCAACCTCTCACTCTCCCCATCCTCTCACTCTCTCCCCAACCTCTCACTCTTTCCCCAACCTCTCACTCTCTCCCCATCCTCTCTCTCTCCCCATCCTCTCACTCTCTCCCCAACCTCTCACTCTTTCCCCACATCTCCTTCCTCACCAACATCATACTCCTTGCTCCCCACACTCCCCTTTTTCCCCAACCTCTCGTTCCTCCCCAACCTCTCGTTCCTCCCCAACCTCTCGTTCCTCCCCAACCTCTCGTTCCTCCCCAACCTCTCGTTCCTCCCCAACCTCTCGTTCCTCCCCAACCTCTCGTTCCTCCCCAACCTCTCGTTCCTCCCCAACCTCTCGTTCCTCCCCAACCTCTCGTTCCTCCCCAACCTCTCCTTCCTCCCCAACCTCTCCTTCCTCCCCAACCTCTCCTACCTCCCCAACCTCTCCTTCCTCCCCAACCTCTCTTTCCTCCCCAACCTCTCCCTCCTCTCCACATTCCAACCTCTCTCTCCACACAATCTCCCCACCTCGCCCAACGTCTTTCTCCCCCAATATCTCTCTCCTCCGAACCTCTCTCCCCCCCACATCCTCCCTCCTCCAAACCTCTCCCCTCCCAACCTCACTCACATTGTTACCTCCACCACAAAAGGTGGATGGAGATTATGTTTTCACTCCTGTCTGTTTGTTTGTGAACAGAATATCTCAAAAAGTTGTGGACGGATTCGGACGAAATTTGGCAGAGATGTCCATCACAGCCTTGTATGTCAAAAGGACGAAATTTTTAGATTTTGGTGAAGATCCGGATTCGGATCCGGCTACTAGAATATTTTAAGTGATTCTTCACCATTGGGAGATCGGGCTAAAAACGACACATAGCAGGATATCTCAAAAAGTTGTGGACGGATTTGGACGAAACTTGGTGGAGAAGTTGGGTGTCTGACAAGGATAAATAGATTCGATTTTGGTGAATATCTGAATATGGATGCGGATATAAGAATTATTTAATTTTTCAAGTGATTCTTCACCATTGAGTGATAGGGCTAAAACCAACATATAGCGGGATATCTCAAAAAGTTATGGATGGATTTGGACGAAACTTGTTGGACAGGTTGTGTGTGTGACAAGGAAGATTCAATTCAATTTTGGTGAAGATCCGGTTCCGGATCCGGCTAGTAAGTAGAATTTTTTAAGCGATTCTTCACCATCGAGTGATATGGCCAACCAGGCGGAGGTTTGCTCTCTACTGATTGCCGTTCTAGTTTTCTGCGTCTTCACGCCCTGCTCCTCTAGGTCACATACATTCTGCAAGAAACCCTTTCCTTTGTTACCTTCCCCAAATCAAACCTCCATGCACTCATACCCCTCTTTTCTTTCGTGTAGAACTGCCTTCCCAAGGCCGTTGTCTCGAGCTCTTCCCCACAGATATCCGAGTCTGCTGCCTACAGTCACCTCATGATCTCTACCATTTACATTCACACAAATGAGCTTTACTCCTCCGGCTGAGATCCTGTTCTCACTCTTCCCACATTTCCTCTCCCCTTGCAAGAGTGCATCCATTTTTTTAGATTGTCCCACTGTTGTTCTCCTCTTTCACGAACCCTAACACCCAAAATATAAAAAGGCATTCTCGCCCACCTTCGCATAGAATAAATGAAACAAAATCGAATTATGTTTGGCTTATCATTGTAACCTCGGGTGCTCGTGTTCTGTGTTTGGGATGAAATGTACATGTTTTTGTGCTACAATCCACATGTGAATTAGAGGGCCACTGCTACATCGAAACACACCATCTCAATATAGTAGTGGACATCTGGCTTGCACTACAGAGAAAAAAAATTGTCTTTTTCTTCATCTCCTTTCCCTTGTATTTCCTAAAATATCCCAATGCAGAACAGGAATGTTTCAAAGATTCATGCTCGAATGTGGGACTGCGGGTCATGCCGTTATTATCCTCGCCTGTTCCACAAGGGATATGAGCGGCTATTGTACTCAGTGTGTGTTGTCAGTGAGTGAGTGTGCGAGTCCACACTAGTTCTCAGGTCTACTGTAATCTACAGTGCATTCAGAAAGTATTCAGCCCCCTTCACTTTTTTCACATTTTGTTATGTTGCAGCCTTATGCTGAAATCGTTTAAATTCATTTTTTCCCTCATCAATCTACACTCAATACCCCATAATGACAAAGAGAAAACAGGATTTTAGAAAGTTTTTCAAATTTATTAAAAATAAAAAACTGAAATATCACATTGACATAAGTATTTATACCCTTAACTCAGTAATTAGTTGAAGCACCTTTGGCAGCGATTACAGCCTCGAGTCTTCTTGGGTATGACGTGACAAGCTTTGCACACCTGGATTTGGGGATTTTCTGCCATTCTTCTCTGCAGATCCTCTCAAGCTCTGTCAGGTTGGATGGGGACCGTCGGTGGACAGCCATTTTCAGGTCTCTCCAGAGATGTTCGATTGGGTTCAAGTCAGGGCTCTGGCTGGGCCACTCAAGGACCTTCACAGAGTTGTCCCTAAGCCACTCCTGCATTGTCTTGGCTGTGTGCTTAGGTTCTTGTCCTGTTGGAAGGTGAACCTTCGGCCCAGTCTGAGGTCCTGAGCGCTCTGTTTCAGGTTTTCATTGAGGATATCTCTGTACTTTGCTCCGTTCATTGTTCCCTCAACCCTGACCAGTCCCCCAGTCCCTGCTGCTGAAAAACACCCCCACAGCATGATGCTGCCACCACCATGCTTCACCGTTGGGATGGTATTGGGCAGGTGATGAGCGGTGCCTGGTTTCCTCAAAAACATGACGCTTAGAATTGAGGCCAAACAGTTCAATCTTGGTTTCATCAGACCACAGAATCTTGTTTCTCACAGTCTGAGAGTCCTTTAGGTGCTTTTTTGCAAACACCAAGCAGGCTTTCATGTGTCTTTCACTGAGGAGAGGCTTCCGTCTGGCCACTCTGCCATAAAGCCCAGATCGGTGGAGTGTTGCAGTGATGGTTGTCCTTCTGGAAGTTTCTCCCATCTCCACACAGGATCTCTGGAGCTCAGCCAGAGTGACCACCAGGTTCTTGGTCACCTCTCTTACCAAGGCCCTTCTCCCCCGATTGCTCGGTTTGGCCGGGTGGCCAGCTCTAGGAAGAGTCCTGGTTGTTCCAAACTTCTTCCATTTAAGAATTATGGAGGCCACTGTGCTCTTGGGAACCTTCAATGCAGCAGAGATTTTTTGGAGGCTTCCCCAGATCTGTGCCTCGACACAATCCTGTCTCTGAGCTCTGCAGGCAGTTCCTTCGACCTAATGCCTTGGTTTTTGCTCTGATATGCATTGTCAGCTGTGAGACCTTATATAGACAGGTGTGTGCCTTTCCAAATCATGTCCAATCATTTGAATTTACCACAAGTGGACTCCAATCAAGGTGTAGAAACATCTCAAAGATGATCAAGAGAAATGGGAGGCACCTGAGCTAAATTTCAAGTGTCATAGCAAAGGGTCTGAATACTTATGTAAATGTGATATTTCGGTTTTTTTCTTTTTAATAAATTTGCGGCGAATACGGCGTAGCTTTGGAATACCGCGTAGCTTTGGCAGAACCGAATAAAAAATTAATTCTGTAATTATACTTACGCAAGTTAATATGTAGCAAAATAATGCAGAAGTGGGAATAATCTGACTTTAATTCACTTGCTTAAACTATTGAGGTCAGGTGAGAGGGCACCAGATGTTGTGAAATCCATCATCTGGGTCGTTCTCCGCTGACCTCTTCCATCATCAAAATATTCATCTATAAAGCCAATAAAACATTCGGGTAAAGCAGTGCACGACCAGGAGATTTTTTATGTAGTCATAATCTAAACTCAGGAGAAGTGAGGTCACAGAAGGGGAAAAGATAACACGCTCACAGTGGGGCAAGAGGCAGACGCAACAAGCAAAGGAATAAACAGAATAATCGAAGAAAAGACGAGGGGAGGAAAGACACCCTGCAAGAAAGAGGTTGGATTGGTAGGGATTAAAGGTGGGAATGAAGAGGGTGATGGTACAAAGATCGTGGATAGGGATGGAGGATGATATGAGATGGTGGTGTACCGATAATTTGAAGCCCTGGTGAGAAGATTGCGATTGAACAACCTCAGTAAGGCAGTTCCACAAACCTTGAAACAGAAAAAGAAGAGTGAAGGTGGGCTGTTAGCCTTCATCTTGGGAGTTTAACCTGAAGAATGTTACTGGAAGAACACATGCATCCTGCAGTAGCTATGGACAGTTGGAAGGCTGAGAGGGAGAGAGTGAGAGAGTGAGAGAGTGAGAGAGTGAGAGAGTGAGAGAGAGAGAGAGAGAGAGAGAGAGAGAGAGAGAGAGAGAGAGAGAGAGAGAAACCGAGAGAGGATCCCAACCCATCTGCGATGTGACAGCAACAAACCTTGTACTTCTGCTTCATCACGGGAGATTCCTCTAATGCGGAGAACTTTAAATTCCAGAGAAACAGATACGAAGAGGGGGTGCCAGCCCATAGGGGGAAGCATTGAGTTACGATCGAAAGCCTTGTCAGCTCCGAATCGGTGCGTGCAGCATCTATTATCTACAGTGTATATTTATATCTGTAGAATGCCATAGAGGAATGCATCCTCTCTGCATCAACAACTACCCACAACCTGTGGCATTAAGAACTATAGAGAAGACGCTCACGGTGCATACCAAGCAACCTCCGCGTTCTCCTTTAAGTCACATAACACCCCAAATTGGACGGACGTAACAGCTCCTTCAATCCTTCAATCTTTCTCCTTCAAGCTCCTTCAATCACAGCCAAACTAAAATCCTTGGTTATCCCAGCATGGACCTGAAGAGGTGATTTATATCCACAATAACTGCAGTGATTGAATGAGAAAGCCCGACATCACCTTCTCTAGGGAAACTTGTCGGAGATATCAAATTCTGTCTGCTGCCCAGATCCCGTAAGCAAAGAAAAAGAAACATTATGCCATTTTCTTTCCTAACTCGAGCATTTCGTTGAGAATCTCCCTGGAATAATTTTGAGATGACAGCATAGCGCAAAGTCTCCTCCATTCTGCCTTGAGCCACCTACGTTCAAACATTCAGAGCATTATTCAGAGCATGACCATTATTCAAGGATGTTCATTGAACGTGGATTTTCAATGTATTCCCATCGATTTGAAGATTGGTGAAAAATGTGTTGCAACGAATATAGCTCTGGAACCTTTTTTTTGAGAAGACGAGTGTTTACGGTTGATGGTTTAACATGTGTTTAAATATATATTCTCTGTCCTTGAGGTGATGGTAGAAAGTTGGGTATTATAGGTCACGAGAAGTAGTACCTTGGAGCTGATAACTCGAGATTGTCTCACGATCCAGGATTTGCGTTGTTGACACCACTCCAGATGGAGCATCCACTTGGAAAGGCCAAAGAGTATTATTGATCAGTGCATAGCGGATGTTGCCATTCGCACCTAAAAAGAAAAAAAAGGGGGGGGGGGGGGAAGGAGAGTATCAAACAGGTTTGATAAATAAACGCCGAAATTGACAAATCGAGAAAGGTCACAGTAATGTGGCAATAAAGGTTTGTTAAACATGCAGGATTAATTTTATGATTATAATTATAACGAGAAAGCATCTCAAAATGCAAAGAACATCCGTGTACGATTTGTACTCGAACAAAACTGGACTAAAACAGTAGTTTAAAAAAGTACATTAAATTCATTTGTGTTCTCCATATTCCCATAATAAAGGTTTGTCGAAAATTTGATGACAAAAGCTCAAATGGTAAAAGTGTTATGGCCTGGACACACACGCTGAAGCTCAAATGGTAAATAAATAAACACTGAAGCGATTTTAAAAAACTCAGCTGTCTCATGCTGCCTAGCAGCAGACAGGCTGAAAAGGACTATTTCTACTCACTATGACGTTGCACTTTGACTCAATTATCAAAGATTTTTCTCTATTTTCATAATAAAGGATTAGTTTTATGATTATAATTATCATGAGAAAGCATCTCAAAATTTTAGCTCTTTCACGAGCCTCGATTCAGTATACAAAAGGTCTGATGAAAATTTTATGTCAAAAGCTCAAATGGTAAATAAATAAAGAAACACTGAATTAAATATGAATGAATGAATGAATGATCGTTTTAAGGCCATTTTCCCCGCTAGAGCAGGAGTTAGCCTTGTGGGCCCCATGGCAATCATGGTTCCCTGTTTGAGGCAAGGTTTTTGTGGCCGGATGCCCTTCCTGATGCCAACCCTTAGTCGCCTCTTCGATGCGCAGGGATACGGTGTACCTATTCTAAACCGGGGTACACACCGGGATCATTCATCCCAGCAAGCTGGTACTCAATTTGCCGACCTCGGAAGGATGACAGGCTGAGTCAACCCCCCTGGCGTTAATTCAGCGATCGACCGGGATTCGAACCCAGGATCCTAGGATCCCAAGCCGGCACCCTAACCGCTAAGCCAACACCAGGCTAAATAAAGAAACACTGAAGCGATTAAAAAAATAAAATAAAGAAACACTGAAGCGATTTAAAAAACTCGGCGGTCTCATGCTGCCTAGCAGCAGACAGGCTGAAAAGGACTATTTCTACTCACTATGACTTTGCACTTTGACCCAATTATCAATGATTTTTCTCTGTATTTTCATAATAAAGTTCTGATGAAAAATTGATGTCAAAAGCTCAAATGGTAAAAAGGTTATGCTCTGGGCAGACAGACAGACACAGAAGTGATTGAAAAATCCCGTCTTCTGCTGCACGGACAGACGGGATAATTAGCACAATGCCTTTCTTGATTATAAATCACACTGTTAATTACTCCTCTTGCCTACGGGCCCACTCGTGGTGTACAAATCAATCATATCTGTATCTGTATTAGTACTGGCATGCTTTTGTTAAAGAACTACCCTAACAGCTCGGGTTCTCGGTACCTGTTGATTGTGCTTTGGATACCACACCTTGAAAATCGAGTGTTGAGAGCTGTTTCACTCCATGTTTTTCCTTCTTTATGCAGAAACAATTATATGGTGATCTTTTACTGAATTTTTATCAATTCTGTTTTTTAACCTGACAGTTATTCCTGATAGATCTGTATTCTGTGGAATAAAAAGTGGGCTTTTGCCTTTATGGATGTGTAGAGAGTAACATCTGACAATGAGTCATCAATTAGATTTGATTGGTAAATGCGATTGATTAGCGACGACACTTCACATGAGCTGCTCATGTATCATGTACTTTGAGTTGTTGTGATCACAAGTTTTATAAGATTCTGATCAATGTGAATTAATGATCGCTAAATGACAAACTTGGTTTCTTCTCATCCAAACCAAGCGGTATATTATTTACAGTCAAAGTCGCAGGTCTACAAGAGCTTCGCGTTGCTGTTGGGGTTATTGGTGGGGGTCCATTTTTAAACAGTGCACCCATTGGTCGGACAGCTGTCGGCCCACACCCACGTCGCTTGACTCCACCCACCATAGTATCCAGACAAAATGATAATGCCACCATCTTGTTTACTGCTGGGCCTAAAACATTAGGCCTATAGGCCTCTGCTCATTATACACTGCTCGTGTTTGTTGCGATTTCCATTGGCTTTGTTGGGTCTTGGGTTATTGATGATGAGGGACTATAACGCGAAAGGAAAAGACATCCGTGGCTCTCGAAATCCGAGTCAATCATTGATTCCAAACTCGACCAACCAAACCCGCTCATTTGACTTCCAGTTGCACCCGGTTCTGGAAAACCCTCGATCAACCCGAGCTCAAGCATATATACCTCCGCCACCAAAGGTGGATGAAGGTTATGTTTTCACCCCTGTCTGTTTGTCTGACTGTTTGTTTGTGAACAAAATACCTCAAAAAGTTGTGGACGGATTCGGACGAAATTTGGCAGAGATGTAGCGTATGTGACAAGGACGAAATTTTTAGATTTTGGTGAAGATCCGGATTCGGATCCGGCTACTAGAATTTTTAAAGTGATTCTTCACCATTGGGAGATAGGGCCAAAAACTATACATTGCGGGATATCTCAAAAAGTTATGGATGGATTTGGATGAAACTTGTTGGACCGGTTCGGTGTGGGACTAGGAAGAATCGATTCAATTTTGGTGAAGATCTGATTATGGATTCGGATATGAGAGTTATTAAATTTTTTAAGTGATTCTTCACCATTGAGTGATATGGCCAACCAGGCGGAGGTATGCTCTCTACTGAGTGCCGTTCTCGTTACATATTATAACATGAAAGGCAAAATTATGCTGCTACAGGACCCTCAAAAATCTAATCATATGTTGAATAATAGTTAGGTTTAATCAAGCCCATCAGATGGGTCTAGTTAATTTTTTAATAGCACATTAAATGTGTGTTTCCCAATCGTGCTGTTCATCTTTTAAGAGCGCTTTAAATGCACGTTCCCAATCGGCCTGTTGTCGTATTTTGTCGCAAGTAGTGACTACAGAGCGGTCATTCTTGTTAGAATAGTGGAAAACTCTAGTGCAGGATTTGAGTAACTTGTTCATTCTCCATCATAACATACATTGTAACTCCTGAATGTGTCCAAGACTTTTACACGGCAGTGTATATCTGCCTCCCAACCTGAAGCTCCTGCATTCACGAGACAAGGCAAAGATGTTGTGTGTTGTTGACCGATTTATCAATTGGTCCGACGGAAACAGATCAGCAATGGAGTGACAAGTCAAATTAGAGAGCAACATTGAGCAACGTGGACAGAGCCCCGAGTGAGCAGGTGGCATATGACGAGCTTTGCCTCCAAGAAACCTATTCACAAACACTTCATCACAATATAGAAGCTGTCATGCACGTGTGTTATGGCTGGATTAGCAGGACCTGAGCTTGAGGGAATAGTTTATGGAAAATCAGCTCCTTCTTGAAAGGAATGTTCTCTGACAGTGATGCATTTGTAAAGAGCACACAATGGGAACTTTGGAAGTGTGTAATTTATGGAGCGCTGTTTCAATCATAACAATGGGAAAAATTATTATATACCGTATTCTGATGGTTCAATGGTATTATTTAGTCTGTCTAATAGTCACATTATTTGATTAATCAAGTCACTCATGTGAAAGTCAGTCGTATGTTACATGATTGAAATATCGGAATTAGTCATTGTGTGTGTTTGTGTGTATTTGTAGGTGGGTATATGTGTGTGTTTGTAAATGTATGTTTGTAGGTGTGTGTGTATTTGGAGGTGTGTGTGTATTTGGAGGTGTGTGTGTGTATTTGTAGGTGTATTTGTACGTATGTGTATCTGTTTGTGTATGTATTTGTAGGTGTGTGTGTTTGTGTGTTTGTATGTGTGTGTATTTGTAGGTGTATGTGTGTGAATTTTGGAAGTGTGTAATTTACGGAGTGCAGTGTTTGTAGGCGAGTGTGTGTGTGTGTGTGTGTGTGTGTGTGTGTGTGTACAGTAGTACAGGAACTCCAACAGAAGCAGACAAATTGCGGTGAGAGTTGGTATCAGTGACATGTTGTACCCAGTACGTGGTGTTCCTCTAACAGAGGAATGGATTTAATTTAATTTAATACCTCCATAAAGATTGCTTAAACTCGATATTACTGAGATACAATTGGCCAAGGATTGGCAACGAAATGCGATTGCCAATCCATTGAGCAACAACAAAATCAATGGAAATAATTTCATAACAAGCGAAGAGTGCAACACCCACAGCAATTGTCACAATCTTTGCAGCATTGTTCCACACGTATGGATGCCTCAGGAAAACATTTACACAGGTGGAAAGAACATTCTTACAATGGATATTGTAGCTCCAGCAATATAAATAAGTAAATAAATAAAGAGTCCCCAGGTGAGTCTATGAGTTTAGAACATACCAAGGTCCAGATCTTGAGCTTTCAGCTGGGTGACGAAGCATCTTGGGAGGCAGTTTTCAACGACGGAGGCTTTAATGATTCCAGAGGTAAATTCCGGGGGTTCATTGATGTCAAGAACAAGCACCTCAACTGGAAGATATGCAGTCTGTGGTGGTGTCCCTTTGTCAGTTGCTGACAAGACCAGTTGGTAAGAATCGTGTCTTTCTCTGTCCAACAACTTTGAGAGGTAGAGCAATCCTGGATGGAGCAAATAAATGATATGTAATTCATGGATTAAACGTAATGAATGCTTTAAATTAACGTGATTTGATCGAAATCTCAAGTGTCTCACAAACTAGTCAGATGGTTGAGCGATGTGGAAGAAAAATATGATACTCACCGAAATTTTCATCAACAGAGAAGGTATTCTCCTCATTTCCTTCGGTCAATGCGTAAGATACATGACCCGACTCTCCCGTGTCGGGATCGTAGGCCACGAGACAGGCCAATGGTGACCCTGGTTGTTCATCTTCCAAGACCTCGACATTCTGCGATCTCCAATTCTCTCTTCTCCGATCACCGATCCAGGATTTTCTTGTTACTCCAGCTTGAGATCTCCAATATGGTGCATTGTCGTTCACGTCAGAAATATGGAGCTTTACGGGCAAGAAGGTCTCATAACCTTTAGTGATCAATTCTGCAGTTACGACAAAATCAAACGACGAGGTCTCCTCCCGATCGAGTAAATCAGTAGTGCGCAGCTCGCCAGAGGTTGCATCGATAGCTAGTGGCAGGACTGGATTTCCCAACAGGCCATAGCGGATACTGTAATCCGCAGGAAGTGCTGAGAACGTGTGTATTAATTGACCCAATGGCACTTCTTCAGAGACCATCAACTCGAGCGGTCCATTGTTTGGCCAGTCAAGACGTATGGTCCCGAGTGACGCAGCGGGTAGCACAGCTACACTGGCTACGACATACGACTCCTGAGGCTTCTCCGACTCGATAACCCCTTCGAGCCAGACATCCAAATGATACCTCCCTGATACAGGTGCCAAACTGGAGAGACACACTTTTCCTGATGTTCGCTCGACAACAAAGTGGCCAGTCCCTGGGCCTCCCATCAGTGTGAAATTCACTCTACCTGGCTCAGGAGACCAGCCTTCCGGGAGGGGCAGGGTCCCGATGCCAGTACCAGGTGAGGTCAGCGGAGGACAGGTAAGAAGAACGGGAAGGACTGGCGATTTCTTGTAATTGCTGGTGACAATCACCTGCAACAAAAGTTTGGGATGCTCAAAGAAGGCAGTTCAGGTTAAATAGCAGATTCAATAGAATTATCTTGAACAAAAAATAATAAATATCATTCTATTTGCTGCTGGTACAAAGCAATCATTTTATTATTGTCATTCTTCAGTTTTATGAGAGCATTTCCTTTTTTCATGTAGAATTAATGAAAGTATTTGGTGAAACGTTTTTTTTTTGTTTGGAGTCTCGAAATTGACTTTATTCTTCTCCGAGATGCCATTTGAGCAGCAGTCGAAGGTATCATGTGACTGCTGCCATTAATTAAAGTGTTGAACAATATTTTCCTATACACACCATTGCCTCCCATCCTTCACACTGAAATTTTTATTTAATACATGTCCAAAAGTGTGCGGACACCCGAACATCACACCCGTATGCGCTCGTCGAACATCTCGTTCCAAAATAATGGGCATTCATATGGAGTTGGTCGCCCCTTTGCTGCTATAACAGCCTCCACTCTTCTGGGAAGGCTTTCCACTAGATGTTGGAACATTTCTGTGGAGATTTGCTTCCATTCAGTCACAAGAGCATTGGGGTTGGGCACTGATGTTGGGCGATTAGGCCTGGCTCGCAGTCGGCGTTCCAATTTATCCCAAAGGTGTTCGATGGAGTTGAGGTCAGGGCTCTGTGCAGACCAGTCAAGTTCTTCCACACCGATCTCGACAAACCATTTCTGTATGGGCTTCGCTTTGTGCATGGGGGCATTGTCATGGTGAAACAGGAAAGGGCCTTCACCAAAGGGTTGCCACAAAGTTGGAAGCACACAATCATCTAGTTCTAGAATGTCATTGTACGCTGTAGCATTAAGATTTTCCTTCACTGGAACTAAGGGGCCGAGCACAAATGATGAAAAACAGCCCCAGACCATTATTCCTCCTCCACCAAACTTTACAGTTGGCACTATGCATTCGGGTAGGTAGCGTTCTCCTGGCATCCGCCAAATCCAGATTAGTCCGTCGGAATGCCAGATGGTGAAGCGTGATTCATGACTCCAGAGAACGCGTTTCCACTGCTCCAGAGTCCAATGGCGTCGAGCTTTACACCACTCCAGCCGACGCTTGGCATTGCTCATGATGAGCTTTGGCTTCTGTGCGGCTGCTCGGCCATGGAAACCCATTTTATGAAGCTCACAACGAACAGTTGTTGTGCTGACGTTGCTCCCAGAAGCAGTTTGCAACTCGGTAGTGAGTGTTGCAACCGAGGACAGACGATTTTTACATGCTACGCGCTTCAGCACTCGCTGGTCCCGTTGTGAGCTTGTGTGACCTACCACTTCGTGGCTGAGCTGTTGTTGCTCATAGACGTTTGCACTTCACAATAACAGCACTTACAGTTGACCGGGGCAGCTCTATTAGGGCAAAAATTTGACGAACTGACTTGTTGGAAAGGTGGCATCCTATGACCGTGCCACGTTGAAAGTCACTGAGCTCTTCAGTACGGCCCATTCTACTGCCAATGTCTGTCTGTGGAGATTGCATGGCTGTGTGCTTGATTATATATTCTTGTCAACAATGGGTATGGCTGAAACAGCTGAATCCGCTAATTAGAATGGGTGTCCGTATACTTTTGGCCATGTAGTGTATATATATACACGAGCTAAGTACCCATGCTATGAATGGGTGGGAGCCCAAAGTCTCAAAAAGAAGTTGAGAAAATTTTCTGAATTTCCCCAAAAAAGATAATTTGGTGGGGCTGTGGGAATCGTACTGTGTAAAATCATTATCTCCGCCACCAAAGGTGAGTGGAAGTAATGTTTTCACCCTGTCTGTCTGTTTGTTACTTGCCGGAATCTATTCCGGCAAGTATGTTGGTTGGTTTGTCTGTCTGTCTGTTTGTGCGCAGTACTACATCTACATCGTTGCACATAGCATCGCCATACTTTACACACATATTTACCTTGCCCTGTAATGGTCTGTGCCTTGATTTGAATACTTACCTTGATTGATTAGAACAGCAATTCATAAAAACGCATTATAATTAGAAACTCGCTGCGGGGTTTGCCTAGTCACCGCGCCCTCTAGTGGGAAAAAGATATCAAAATGGCGCGGGGGAGTTGAACTGTCAATACATTTAATGATTTTTTTCCGATAGGGTTGAAATACTGCTTATGATGCCTCAGAGGGGAAGAATAAGTACATTCACAGGGGAAGAATAAGAATAAAAAAAGAATAAGTACATAAGATTAAAAAGTACATTCCGGCAAGTCCTCGGTCTCTGACCGATTTTTCATTACTTGCCGGAATAGATTCCGGCAAGTATGTTGGTTGGTTGGTTTGTCTGTCCGTCTGTCTGTCTGTTTGTGCACAGTACTACGTCTACATCATTGCACATAGCATCGCCATACTTTACACACATATTTGCCTTGCCCTGGAATAGACTGTGCCCAATTTTTAACTCTCTAGGCCCAAGGTCAAGCTTAAGGTCACCCAAAACGTGAAAATCGTGGAAACTGTCATTGGTTACTAGGCAACGGAAGCTCACACGGTTACACATTGCAGTTACACATCGCCGTCACTGCGATGCGAAGCGAAACACGCCTCAGAGCTGTCACATTCACAATCGCTATGTCGTATGTACTCCCGATACGTGTTTCCTTCATTGTAAAAACTACCAAGTCAACAGTTAAAAGGATTTTGAGCCGATAGGTATTACGGCCTTGGCAAGATCGATGGAGACAGCGATCTGTTAGCTTATACACCGCCCAAATAGCTATGTTGCTAGTTATACACCACCGGCAAGAGTATACATGTATAGATTTCAAGAGTACACATGTATAGATATATATTTCCCGCCATTTTGATCCAAATCCAAAATGGCCGATAAAAAAGTACATTCCGGCAAGTCCTCGGTCTCTGACCGATTTCTAGTTTGTCTGTTTGTTTGTCTGTGAACAAGATATCTCAAAAAGTCGTGGACGGATTGGGACGAAATTTGGCAGAGATGTAGCGTATGTGACAAGGACGAATTGGTTACATTTTGGTGAAGATCCGGATTCGGATCCGGCTACTAGAATTTTAAAGTGATTCTTCACCATTGGGAGATAGGGCCAAAAACAATACATAGCAGGATATCTCAAAAAGTTGTGGACAGAGTCGGACGAAACTTAGTGGAGAGGTTGGTTAGGTGACAAGACCGAATCAATTCGATTTTGGTGAAGATTTGAAAATGGATTCGGATACGAGAATTATTTAAATTATTGAGTGATTCTTCACCATTGAGAGGTCAGGTGAAAAGCGATTATATAACATGATGCTTCAAAAAGTTATGGATGGGTTTGGACGAAACTTGTTGGACAGGTTGTTTGTGTGACAAGGAAGAATCGATTCCATTTTGGTGAAGATCCGGATCCTAATTCCTCACCATTGAGTGATATGGCCAACCAGGTGGAGGTATGCTCTCGACTGAGTGCTGTTCTAGTTTTACCTTCAATGATGAGGACGGAGCTGATAACAATGATGATGTTGATGGTGTTGGCTGGGGAGTGGGGATTGGCTCCCCAGCCAATGGCATGATGAAGGAAATGGATTATTACAGAAAAATAGCTGAAAGCCTCAAGCGAATGTGGTGTGATGTTGATGGAAAAGGTCTGCACACAGATAATGCAGAACACCCTAATGTGTCTACATGCGGACAATTGAATTAACTGCAAAACTTATTGATAGATTGAATTCCTCATCTTTTTCCCATCTTTGGTAAGAACATGCAGTCCTTTTAGGGATAGAATTATTGAGAGTGCCCAATAGAACATTCCGTGCGAAAAACATGGGGTCTCCAGATTCATACCAACGTCTTGGAACGTCTGACCTTGTGCCTTGTTAACTTATGATCATGGCAAAAGCTGGATGCACTGGGAACTGAAGCCGCTTAAAGACAAAGGGTAGATCACTGTCTGACGGATGTGTTTAAAAACGAAAGATTCGGCTTCTTTCGGGTGGAAACCGAGAATCTCAACTGTGTTGAGAAATTTCTGAAGCCGCGAATGCGGAGAAAGATCGGTGCTATTTTATGGGTGGAAACGCAAAATCTCAAATGTATTGAGATATCACCAAAGAAGTGAATGTATCCACAAGCGGTCAATAGCGAAACTACCAATGCTGAACCCGTGAATGAGTGTACATGAGGAGAGAAAGCAGCTTTGTTTGGGTGGAAACTCAAAATCACAATTGTATTGAGAAATTTATGAAACTTCCCACCCAATTGAGGACACCCACTGGGTCCCCAAAATGTTCCACATAAAGTTTGGCGGGGACCAAAAACTGAGGGAGTAGTTTGGGGACAGACAGACAGACACTCCTGCTTTAATATATATGTACTTTTTTTTTTATACATATATATATATATATATATATATATATATATATATATATATATATATATATACATCGAGGGTATCCATAAAGTCTTTGTGCAACTTTAAAATTTTATAACTTTTGCTGTTCCCATAATAGCAACAAACTATTATTGGTGTGTGAAAGTAAAATTCAACGTCTTTATTCAATACAGTTAAAATTTTTAGACTTCAACATAACATCTTTCGTAATACATCCTTCAATCCGATTTTCCAACTTGGTAAACACATTCTCCACTTGCTTCTCAGTAATGTCATTAAATTACATTTCTGAATGTAGCCCTAGGTTCATCCAAAGAATGTGGTTTTGAAGAGTAAACTAGTTTTACATAGCCACATAAAATGTACTCTAATCGGGACACATCAGGTGAACGAGGTCGTCAAGCAATTGGTCGATGTCTCCCGATCTACTTGTCTGGGAAGACATCATTCAAGAACTGTCACACATTCGTAGCATAGGGGCAGGAGCCGTGTTTTGCTGGTACAAGGTGATATGGGAGAGATTTAATCGTCTTACACCAGGAACCAAATGCGGTAATTGTGGTTGTTTACTTTACCACTGATTTAGAAGTTGCCTCATCAGAAAAATATCAATTTGTCAGGAAACGCATGGAATAGTGGATTTAACAACAGCAATAACAACATCATCAATAACAACATTACCATTAACAAAACTTGATGAATTGTGCTTTCATATGCCATTTACAGTATTTTTTAAAAACATAGTCAAGGCTTGTGCAAGAGCTAGAACACGGAACGGATCAGGACACACCATAACAAAAGGAACAGCAGAAAGGGAAGGGGAAATGCCAACAGTAGGGCGGAGGTTGACGGACAAACAAGGGATGCGGGTAACAATAAGGGAGAACACAAGGGGTGGACAACATGGATGCATAAGCAAAATTTTGGGGTAGGGGCTGGTTTAAGGGGTGTAGAACAGATCATGTTTGGGATTGGGGATGATCTGATGTGGTGGTGAACAGCTGCCTTGAAGACCTGGAGGAGAAAGTGAGATTGAAGAGAATGTGGAAGTTGGTTCGACAGGTGGAAAAAAGAGGAACGAATGAGTGGTGGTGAGCAATGATCCTGGATTTTGAGGGCTTCAACAGAAGGGGGTTGATGGTGGACCATGTAGACTCATTTTCATCATGGGAGATTCCAATGATCTTGAAGGCCCTGGTTTCCAAGGCGTCAAGATGAGAAAGATGTTGAGACAGCGGTGCCAGCCCAGATGGCAGAGCAGTACTCCATCAAGCTGCGGATGAAAGCCTTGAAGGTGAATAGGAGTTCAGGTGTGTCAAGGAAGGACATTGCATGATGGAGGATGCCCAGTCAGTGGCTGGCTTTGCAGGCCAACTTTGAAATGCGGTTTGCCTAAGAAAGAGCATGGCTGGTAGTGAGTGAGTGAGAAGTTCTTAAAGAGGATGGTGAAGAAAGTAGATACGAAGGTTTTCCAACACGATCCCTCTCAGAGAGAGATAGTGTGTGGGATTTCTCAGGGTTAAAAATCGTAGTCCAAGTGTTTGACCAGCTTGTGAATCCATGAAAGTCTGAAGAGAGGGAAGAGGCTGCACTGTATTGCACTGTATTGGTGTACAGTGTGACCTGTCTGAAAGATGAGGGAAGTCACAGCAGAGGGTGGAGTCAATTAGCAAGGAGATTTTACAGAGAGCCAGAGAGATCATTTATGAATATTAGGAATAGGACTGGACCCACAACACTGCCTTGGTGCACACTAGCCTTAACAGGGAGAGAAGATGAAAAGATTCCTTTGAAGGACATGGTGGTTCTGAGAGTAGATGAAGTCAGACAGTCTGGAGGGCAAGGCAGGATGCCTGACTATGAAGAGCTCAAAATATGTCCAGAGAGATGGCCCTGATCTCATGTCTGATATCGAGGGCCTCCATCCATTGTTGGGTGAGTAGAAGCAGCATGTCCGAGATGGAGCGACCTGGTCTGAATTAAAATTGATGATCTGAGATTAGGCCATTGGACAAAAGGAGTGATTTTATGTCACTGCGATAATGGATTCCATGACCTTGCTATTTGGAAGTGAGTTGATAAGTTTGTAGTGAAGGGGATCAGTTTTTGCATTTTTATATGTTGTGCAGATGATGTTGCCCGGTGTGTACCCAGGTTTAGAATAGGTACACCGTATCCCTTTGTGTCGTAAGAGGCGACTAAAAGGGTTGGCGTCTGGAAGGGCATCCGGCCATAAAAACATTGCCTCAAAAAGAGAACCATGACAATTACAACTACATATGGGCAGGGTACAGCCCGAAGTACCCCGTGGTGGTCCCCACTCCCTCTCGTCAAAACTCAAGGTGGGGAACCTGATTGAAGCAAGGGTGGAAATCACTCCATTTATGACGACGAAACGTCTGATGCCCGACGTGGAGATCGGTTTCTGAGGTTTGGGACATGGAATGTAGGGACAATGACAGGGAGATCAGGAGAAGTGGTGGAAGTATTGGTCAGAAGAAGAGTGGACATATGTTGTGTGCAGTAGACGAGATGGAAGGGAAGTGGTGTGAGAATGGTGAAGGGTAGGCAGGGACAGAAATACAAGTTTGTGTGGCAAGGGTGCCCAGAAGGCATGAATGGTGTTGGTGTCCTGTTTTCTGAGGAGTTTGCAGACAGTGTGGTGAGTGTGACGAGAGTGAGTAAAAGGTTGATGATGGTGAAAATGATGATTGGAAAGCTCTTGGTGAACGTCATCTCGGGATATGCTCCGCAGGTTGGTTGGAGCGATGAGGAGAAGGACAGGTTCTGGTGTGCAATAGAGAAGCTGATGGAAAACGTGAAAGATAAGGAAGTTGTTGTGGTAGGAGGAGACCTAAATGGACATGTGGGAATGAGTATGGACGGTTTTGAGGGAGTTCATGGAGGTTACGGATATGGTGTGAGAAATGGAGAAGGTGAAAGGATTTTGGAGTTTGCTGATGGAGCTGATTTGTTGATTTGTAATACTCAGTTCCAGAAAGAGGATAATAAGCTTGTTACATACACGTCAGGTGGGTCGACGACAATCGTTGACTACCTGCTGGTGCGTAGGCGAGATAGGGGGCACCTCCGGGACACAATGGTGATCCCGGGGGAGGAGGCTGTTTCACAGCACCACTTGGTTGTCTGCGACATAATGGTGAAAGGTGCGAGGAGAGCTTGGCGGGTGAAGTACCAACCGAGAATGAAGGTGTGGAGGTTGAAAGAGGTTACAGTGAGGGAGGCATTAAAAGAGAGGCTGAGTATGGTAGAGGTTGATGTGGTTGAGCTTGAAAGTGGTTGGATGTCAATGAAAGATAGTCTGTTGGGAGCCGTTGGTGAGGTATGTGGATGGACAAAAGGACCACCGAGGCACTCGGAAACATGGTGGTGGGATGATGAAGTTGGAAAGAAGATTGACGAGAAGAGGAAGAAGTTCAAGGAGTGGCATAAGGCGAAGGGTATGGGGGCAGAAAAGGCAGAGCATGAAAGTTATAAGGCAGCCAAGAAGGCTGCAAAGAAGGAGGTAGCAAAGGCGCAGGAGGCATGCAGGAAAATGTTCGGAGAACGCTTGGATTTGGAAGAGGGTCAGAGAGCGGTATACAGGATTGCAAAGCAGATAGCGAAAGAGAGGTGAGATGTGGTGGGGGTGAGTTGCTTGAAGGATGAAGTGGGACAAATCGTTGTGGACCCAGATGGAATTAAAGGAAGATGGAAGAGATATATGTAAATGATGTTGAATGCAGAGAATGAATGGGATGGCAACATAGAGAGTAACCCAGTTTTAGGACCGGCAGAGAAGATAACCGAGAAGGAAGTTGAGGAAGCGATAAAAGAAGCGAACAATGAAGAGTAGAAAAGCGGGAGGGTCGACGGTATACACACACACACACATACAGGTATACAGGGCTGGCAGGATGGCCTAGAGTTATGCACACTTATGGTTTCAACCTCTGCCCAGCTACAGATAGTCATCCTGGTGTTTCAAGTGAAGGGTGGTTCACATCAATGTCCCTTGGATGGATGTTAAACTGGATATTCTGTCTGCCAGCATTAGTTGGTGGATGTGGAAGATCCCACTATGTCCTTCGCGAAGACTAGATGTGCTGTCACCAGCACCCTGAACAATTACAAATTCCTGCCCTAACCTACAGAGGCCAATCCATCAACGGGAAAGCCATGCCCTCAACCAATGATGGTACTCGCAGACATGTGCTGCATACTAAATAAGAAGATGCACAGTTATAAACATTAAACATAGCACCTCTTCAATGTAATGGTGACCATGAACCATTGTACCACAGCAACACTTGAAATACCCATCTTAGTGTTCACCTAATGGTGTACTCACATCCAGATGCAATGTAATGCCCGTGAAGGCACCAATCTGAGTTTATAGTCATGCAATGAATCAAACCCAGATTAGACACCTCAAAGGTAATCACTGCACCATCCTCTTTGACTTACTCAAAATAAAAACTTATCTCTGGTTTCTCTTTTTTTTTTCATCACCTTGAGATGAAGTTCTTGATATTTGACCTTATTAGTACAATGTGGCATATCTGTATTGTGGAGATACCTTGATTTGCAGCAGAGCCTCGGTGCGCAGTGGGGGTGTGCCACCATCATGCACCTCAAGACGAAGGGAGTAGGAACTGCGCGTTAGAGTCTCCGCTGTTCGCAACTCGCCAGTTTGGGAATCCAACAAATACTGCTCTGAGCCATCACCTGTGAAAATAACAGTTTAAAAAAAAAATGAAGTCCAAAAAGTCTCAAAGTGTCATGAAGTGCTCCATTTCAATGATCGGTGACCACAGTAACAGCAATACAACTTATCACATCATCTGCTTGGTCATGCTTTGCAAAAGGAAATGAAATTAAGAGACTTGCGTAAAACCGACCATCCGGACACATTAAATATGCATGCGCTGGACAAGAAACGAGACAAAAGAAAAAAAACAAAGAAAACAAGTTTGATTTGTAATACTAGCTAAGCATGTCCGACCAAGTTCCTAAAGTATACACAAAGCCAATTTGGCCATGCTGCTGTCTGTGTCTGTTCAAATGGTAACGTGGTGGGTCTACGCAGTGATGGAGTTCTGAATTATATTCCCACAATTATACAATCCCCCCCCCCAAAAAAAAAATCGAATTCTCAAGCTTTGAATATGGAATGTTCCAGATGGAATATTCCAATGCTTATTTGTTACGGATACATAATGTTCTTTCTTTATCATACTCGGCAGAAGGCTGAAGGAAAACGTTCCGTTGTTGCCGGCATCTGGGTCAAAAGCGCTCCGCGTGGCGAGCCAAGTGCCTGGGGGACTCACATCCAAAACCTGTGACAATAAACACGAGGAACATGAGAACTCCTCATTTAAACACAGGGATGAATTTCCACATTTAACTTCAAAGTTCAAATGTTGCCATTTGTATGAACAGAAGCGTAAATAGCACACGTATTGACGATTCACTGAATATCGGCACTTAAACGATAAGAAAAAAATAATAATAACGTGCCATCGCAGAAAATTCATCGTCGAAGAAAAGTTTTTTTGTTTGCCAAATTCATAACAAAACTAGATGGTATTCATAGAATACTTACCCTGCGCAGTCAACTTGTTGCGAGTCAACTCTTCTGTTTTTGAACATTTTTGTTCTTTGATCCAATATGGCTGCCAGACCACGTGAGCGATTACATCATAAATTTATATTCTCTAATATAATTGTTGCATAGATCACGCTCAATACATTTCAAACTGATCAGACTAAGCGTTGTCCCTGTCAAATGATGACGTCATAATTATGGCACCAATGACGTCATCGTTAACAACACCTATTCCCCATATGGAGTTCTTTACAATGAGCCATGTTTCAATTTTTTCCATGCAGCGGTTTTGGAGATATAGAGGTGCAACATTTTTCGGTTTTTCCAAGATGGCTCCTGTACCATATGACTTATGACGTCATGATTATCATTAAAATATTCGAAAGGAGGAGGCGCTCCTATGGTGAAAATTTAGTGTCCATCAGACCAACAGTTGCTGAATTTTTTTTTCATAATGATCGGATGTATAAGTGTTGTATTTGTCGAATTATGACGTCATAACGAAGGCACAGATGACATCATCATTAACATATCTTATTCCCCATGGGGAGTAGTTGACAATGAGCCAGGTCTCAATATTTTCCATGGAGTGCTTTCAGAGATATAGAGGTGCGAAGTTTTTCCACGATGGCGCCTGTACCACGTCACCTATGACGTCATAATAATCATTAAATATTCTACAGGAGGAGGCCCTCTTATGGTGAAAATTTAATGTCAATCGGACCAACGGTTGCCGAGAAAATGAATTTTTAAAATGCAGACAGTGCGGCACACGTGTGCAACTGAATGCTTAACCCCGCTTTTCGCTTCACGAGCGCAGGGCAACAAGTGATGAAACCCTCAGGTGAACAAATAATGCAGGCACCACATTTTGGTAATACTGGTGTGTGTTTTTCTTCTGTGGTTTGCATTACTTTTTCTGAATAAACTCAAATGAACAAGACAAATTATGGCACGTTTGACCTCCACTTATGGTACGTTTGAAAGCAAAACCCAACATTATTGCATTATTCTCAATTAGGAGTCCTCATAACCCCAACGCTAAAATTATCCCATAATCTATCAACAATGGACACCCACAGCTGGTAATTGTAGAGCTGTTGATCTCTCCAACCTACGGCTCGAGCACAATGAACTAACACCCGACTGACCTCCAGTGTGTCCTGTCCAGGGTAGAAATTGGGCGGGTTATCATTCTCATCGAGCACTTCGACCAGTAGTGTTGCAGTTGCGGAGAACAATGGAGAACCAAGGTCAGAGACAACCGCAATGAGCCGATAGAAGGTGCAGGACTCACGGTTCAAACTCTGCGTCGTTACCAGTTCTCCTAATGATGACAAGTGACAGCGAAATGTTGAGACAAGTTAGCATTCAGTCGGTATTAGACAATGTCAGAATTGAATTAGTCTTGGTGACAAAACACAACAGCCAGGTAGTAATATTGCACAACACTCCCTCCCTATTCCATCTACAGTCGCTGCATGACGTCATCGCTGGGCGCCGATGAGGGTCCGGCGATGACGCGCACCGAAAGGGAGTACTCAGTTTTCACTCCGTTTGTTTTCTTGTTTGTTTATTTGTCTGGGCGATATCTCAGCACCTTTTGAACTTCGAAGCTGATACTTGGAGATGACAGTGACCAAGTGATTTGGCTATAAAGGGTATGATTGATTTATTAATTAATCAACTAATCAATTAATTATATAATTTTTCGATTAATTGTTTAATTAATCAAAGTGATAGATTCAGATGAAACAGTGGTGGGTTAGGAAGGTATGCCTAAAGCCAATTAATCAAGAAATTAATTATTTTCTAATTATTATTTATTTATTTTAAGCACACAATAAATCAATCAATTTATTGGACAATGCTCCCTCCCAATTCCATATCCATATGCTGCAAGGGGCATCTCTGGGCACCAAAGGCGCCCTGGAAATGTCACACACTGGAGGATATGTTATTTATTTATTTGGCATGGGGGTGGTGTACCTTGAATATAGCTCGACATGTATTATTTAATTTTAACTTAATTTTACATTAGTTTCATGAAAACAAATTTCTTCCAATCTTCAATGTTTATAGTTATTTAAATTTACATTTATTTCATTATGCATTTTAAAATTATTTATTTTCACTCAAATTTTCAAAAAAAATTTGGTATCAAAACAAGCTAGTATTCACTCGGTATCAAAACAAGCGAGTATTCACTCGGTATCAAAACAAGCGAGTATTCACTCGGTATCAAAACAAGTGAGTATTCACTCGGTATCAAAACAAGCGAGTATTCACTCGGTATCAAAACAAGCGAGTATTCACTCGGTATCAAAACAAGCGAGTATTCACTCGGTATCAAAACAAGGGAGTATTCACTCGGTATCAAAACAAGCGAGTATTCACTCGGTATCAAAACAAGCGAGTATTCACTCGGTATCAAAACAAGCGAGTATTCACTCGGTATCAAAACAAGCGAGTATTCACTCGGTATCAAAACAAGCGAGTATTCACTCGGTATCAAAACAAGCGAGTATTTACTCGGTATCAAAACAAGCGAGTATTTACTCGGTATCAAAACAAGCAAGTATTCACTCCGTATCAAAACAAGTGAGTATTCACTCGGTATCAAAACAAGTGAGTATTCACTCGGTATCAAAACAAGCTAGTATTCACTCGGTATCAAAACAAGTGAGTATTCACTCGGTATCAAAACAAGCTAGTATTCACTCGGTATCAAAACAAGCTAGTATTCACTCGGTATCAAAACAAGCGAGTATTCACTCGGTATCAAAACAAGCTAGTATTCACTCGGTATCAAAACAAGCTAGTATTCACTCGGTATCAAAACAAGCTAGTATTCACTCGGTATCAAAACAAGCTAGTATTCACTCGGTATCAAAACAAGCTAGTATTCACTCGGTATCAAAACAAGCTAGTATTCACTCGGTATCAAAACAAGCGAGTATTCACTCGGTATCAAAACAAGCTAGTATTCACTCGGTATCAAAACAAGCTCGCATTCACTCGGTATCAAAACAAGCTAGCATTCACTCGGTATCAAAACAAGCTAGCATGCACTTGGTATCAAAACAAGCTAGTATTCACTCGGTATCAAAACAAGTGAGTATTCACTCGGTATCAAAACAAGCTAGTATTCACTCGGTATCAAAACAAGCTAGTATTCACTCGGTATCAAAACAAGCTAGCATTCACTCGGTATCAAAACAAGCTAGTATTCACTCGGTATCAAAACAAGCTAGCATTCACTCGGTATCAAAACAAGCTAGCATTCACTCGGTATCAAAACAAGCTAGCATTCAGTCGTTATCAAAACATGCTAGCATTCACTCGGTATCAAAACAAGCTAGCATGCACTTGGTATCAAAACAAGCTAGTATTCACTCGGTATCAAAACAAGCTAGTATTCACTCGGTATCAAAACAAGCTAGTATTCACTCGGTATCAAAACAAGCTAGCATTCACTCGGTATCAAAACAAGCTAGCATTCACTCGGTATCAAAACAAGCTAGCATTCAGTCGTTATCAAAACATGCTAGCATTCACTCGGTATCAAAACAAGCTAGCATGCACTTGGTATCAAAACAAGCTAGTATTCACTCGGTATCAAAACAAGTGAGTATTCACTCGGTATCAAAACAAGCGAGTATTCACTCGGTATCAAAACAAGCTAGTATTCACTCGGCATCAAAACAAGCTAGTATTCACTCGGTATCAAAACAAGCTAGCATTCACTCGGTATCAAAACAAGCGAGTATTCACTCGGTATCAAAACAAGCTAGTATTCACTCGGTATCAAAACAAGCTAGCATTCACTCGGTATCAAAACAAGCTAGCATTCACTCGGTATCAAAACAAGCAAGCATTCACTCGGAATCAAAACAAGCCAGCATTCACTTGGTATCAAAACAAGCTAGTATTCACTCGGTATCAAAACAAGCTAGTATTCACTCGGCATCAAAACAAGCTAGTATTCACTCGGTATCAAAACAAGCTAGTATTCACTCGGCATCAAAACAAGCTAGCATTCACTCGGTATCAAAACAAGCGAGTATTCACTCGGTATCAAAACAAGCTAGTATTCACTCGGTATCAAAACAAGCTAGCATTCACTCGGTATCAAAACAAGCTAGCATTCAGTCGTTATCAAAACAAGCTAGCATTCACTCGGTATCAAAACAAGCTAGCATGCACTTGGTATCAAAACAAGCTAGTATTCACTCGGTATCAAAACAAGTGAGTATTCACTCGGTATCAAAACAAGCGAGTATTCACTCGGCATCAAAACAAGCTAGCATTCACTCGGTATCAAAACAAGTTAGCATTCACTCGGTATCAAAACAAGCTCGTATTCACTCGGTATCAAAACAAGCTAGCATTCACTCGGTATCAAAACAAGCGAGTATTCACTCGGTATCAAAACAAGCTAGCATTCACTCGGTATCAAACAAGCTAGCATTCACTCGGTATCAAAACAAGCTAGCATGCACTTGGTATCAAAACAAGCTAGTATTCACTCGGTATCAAAACAAGTGAGTATTCACTCGGTATCAAAACAAGCGAGTATTCACTCGGCATCAAAACAAGCTAGCATTCACTCGGTATCAAAACAAGTTAGCATTCACTCGGTATCAAAACAAGCTAGCATTCACTCGGTATCAAAACAAGCTAGCATGCACTTGGTATCAAAACAAGCTAGTATTCACTCGGTATCAAAACAAGTGAGTATTCACTCGGTATCAAAACAAGCGAGTATTCACTCGGCATCAAAACAAGCTAGCATTCACTCGGTATCAAAACAAGCTAGCATTCACTCGGTATCAAAACAAGCTAGCATGCACTTGGTATCAAAACAAGCTAGTATTCACTCGGTATCAAAACAAGTGAGTATTCACTCGGTATCAAAACAAGCGAGTATTCACTCGGCATCAAAACAAGCTAGCATTCACTCGGTATCAAAACAAGCAAGCATTCACTCGGAATCAAAACAAGCTAGCATTCACTTGGTATCAAAACAAGCGAGTATTCACTCGGTATCAAAACAAGCTAGCATTCACTCGGTATCAAAACAAGCAAGCATTCACTCGGAATCAAAACAAGCTAGCATTCACTTGGTATCAAAACAAGCTAGCATTCACTCGGTATCAAAACAAGCTCGCATTCACTCGGAATCAAAACAAGCGAGCATGCACTTTTTTTTTTTTTTTTGAATACAGAATCGAGGCTCGTGAAAGAGCCAACATCTATCACACAAACAAATCAAACAGACAAACAAAATATATGAAAAGAGGGAGCTGAAGACAAGATGGGGAGAGAAGGGGAAGCACACAAACACAACATGTGAGAGCAGGGACATCGGGAGATGTGTGGGAGGGAGAGGGCTTGGGGGGAGGAGGCGTGGGAAGGGGTGGGGGGTGGGAGAAGTATAAAACACAAGGACACCAAGGACTTCCAGGAAAGAAGTTGGAATTTCAAAAAAGTGGATTTGGGGCGAAATTAGCGGGGGTAGAAAAGATCAAGGTTTTGGATGGGGGAAGATAAGAGATGGTGGTGAACAGCTGTTTTAAAGACCTGGAGGGAGGAGTGGCATTGAAGAGAGTGAGGGAGTTTGTTCGAGAGGCGGGAGAAAAGAGGAATGAAGGAGTGAAGGTGAGCAGAGAGTCTTGATTTTGGCAGTTTAACCATAAGAGGATTGCAGGCAGATCTTGTGCGACCTGTAGGAATATATGAGGGACAGAGCCCAGAGAGAGCTGGGGGGGGGGGGGGGCAAGGCCGGAGAGGAGTCAGTAGAAGACGGAAAGACCACCAACCTGCCTGCGGTGAGTGAGTGAAAGGCCCTTGGAGTTAGCTTCATCGCGGGAGATTCCAATGATTTTGAGTGCTTTGGTTTCAACAACGTGAAGACGAGCTAGGTGTGAGGCAGGAGCACCAGCCCAGAGAGGAGAGCAGTATTCCATTGAGCTGCGGATGAAAGCCTTGTATGTGGTGAGGAGCTCAGGTGTACCAAGGAAGGACTTCGCACGACGGAGGATGCCCAGTCGGTGACTGGCTTTGGAGGCCAGATTTGAAATGTGGTTTTCCCAGGAAAGATCATGGCAGATAGTGAGACTGAAAAGCTTGAGTGACAGAACTTCTTGGAGACGATTATTCAGAAAGTGGATGGGAGGGTTGTCCAGTCGGTCTTTTCGGAAAGACATCGTAAGAGTGTGAGATTTGTCAGGATTGAAAGACATGTTCAACTTGTTTGCCCAGTCTGTGATTTTGTCCAGGTCTGCAGAGAGTGAGGAGGCTGCAGACTGCCGATCTGAGGGATGAGGGATGAGGAACGGAGCGACAGAGAGTAGAGTCATCAGCAAAGAGATAGAGAGGATTTTCGAGAGAGTCAGAGAGATCATTGATGAAGACCAGGAAAAGCACAGGGCCCAGAACACTGCCTTGGGGAACTCCAGCCTGAACAGGAAGAGGAGATGAGAGAAACCCATTCAGGGCCACACGTTGACTATGACTAGAGAGGAAGTCCGCCAGCCATGCGTGGAGATTTCCATGGATACCAAAGGAGGAGAGTTTGGTGAGCAGAGCGGGGTGCCAGACCGTATCGAAGGCACGTGATATGTCGAGGGAGACTGCTCTAATTTCCTGTTTGGCATTGAGGACCTCCATCTATTGTTGAGACAGCAGAAGCAGCATGTCCAGAGTAGAGTGACCTGGTCTGAAACCAAATTGATGATCAGAGATCAAGCCATTGGAGAAGAGGAAAGATTTCATATCCGAAGCAATGATGGATTCCATGACTTTGCTGATAATTGGGAGAAGGCTGATTGGTCTGTAGTTGCTAGGATCTGTTTTTGCACCTTTTTGTGCAAAGCGGTGATGTTGGCTGATTTCCAAGCAGATGGCAGATGACCTTGAGCAAAAGAGAGGGTGAAGAGAACAGAGAGATGGAGTGAAAGAGCGGAAGAACAGGATTTTAGGACCCGTGGGCTGATGCCGTCAGGTCCAGTTGCAGAATCAGAGTCGAGGGTTGACAGAAACTTTTCCACCTTGTCAGGAGGAAAGGACACAGACTCCAGGAGCAGTTGGGTACGACTGGGTTTGGTGGGTACAGAGAGGGATGGGTTTAGGACACAAGATTTAGAGGCAAACACAGAGTTGAAGCATTCAGCTTTTTCACGTGCGGAGTCAGCTGTGTAGCCATTTGAGGTGAGGGAGGGGATGGAGGGGGAACAAACACCAGAAACAGATTTGACCAGATGCCACCAGGATTTGGAAGAGGGAGACATAAGAGAGTTCGGTTCTGAGAACAGAGAGATATTGTTTCCTGGCTCTCCTGAGGGTGGACACACACTTGTTTCGGGCTTTGTGAAAGGAAATGAGATTTTCTTCCGTTGGATTTGCTTTCCAGGAGACGAAGGCAAGTTGTTTCTGGGCAACAGCCTCACCACAAGATTCCGTGTACCATGGACGGGAGGAAGGGTATGACAACTGAAGACGAGATGGGATAAATCTGTGCATGAGAGAGAGCAATTTACTTTGGAAGAATTCCCAGGATGAGTTGATGTCAGAGGCGGTAGAGATGGGAGACCAGTCCAGATGATTGATGGCTGCTTGAAGACCGTGCCAGTTGGCCTGAGTGAAATGCCAGACTCGTCGACGCTGAGGAGGCTCTCTGAGAATGGTCAGAGAGATGTCCACTTTAGCAAGCACATGATCAGATGAGCCGATTGGAGCAGAAGAAGAGCAGCAGACATTTTCAGGGAAGTTAGTCAAAACCAAGTCCAGAAGAGAACATGCTCCGTTGACTGAGATCCGGGTCGGGAAATTGACAGATTGTGTCAGTCCCAGTGAGTCGCAGAAGTCCTTTGCTGAGGAGCCATGGCTGGTGAGAGAGGTACCCACACCCAGCCAACTGGCATGCTGACAATTGAAATCACCACATGTGAGTGAGGAAGAGCGAGTTGGGATGGGTAGATAGAAGTTGGTCCATATTATCAGACAGCGAGATGGAGATGGAGTCATCACTGTTTGGTGGACGGTACAACACACATATGAACAAAAGGTGGGAGCGAAGGGGAAGCCGTAGCCAGAGGTATTCCTGGGGGTGAGGTGGAGAGAGGGCAGTGCAGGTCGAGTGAGGAAGAGAGTTTTTTTTATAAAGATAGCAACCCCACCTCCAGGACGAGGCTCAGGTCTATCATACCGGAGGAGGGAGTAACCTGGGAGAGATACCAAGGAATCAGACATCATGAAGGAGGAAAGTTTCTGTTGAGCAGATCACATCTGGTTTGTCAGAAGCAACCTGTATGGAGAGATCAGTCAAGTTTGAGCGAAGGCCCCGGATGTTTGAGGTCCATACCGTTAATGAAGAGGAAGGGGGAGCATCGGATACAGAACAGGGGGGTGAGGGGTAGGGTAAGATGTGGAAGAGGAGGAAGAGGTAGGGAGAGCTGTTGAAGGTGTGTCAGAGATTTCGGAATAGCTTGGAGAAAGGGAAGGATGGGGCGGACAAAAGGTTTGATGGTGATTGGGTGAGGCATAGTGAGGCGTTATTTGAGGAGGGGGAAGAGCGAGGCAGAAGGTTGGGGGAGATGAAGGTGAAAGTTGGAAGGGGGAAGAAGCGGGGAAGACGCTTTGAGGAGGAGGGGTGAGAGGGGAGTCTAGGAGGGGAGGGGCGAGGGAGAGTCTCGGAGGGGAGGGGTGTGGGGGGAGTTTAGGAGGGAAGGGGCAAGGGGGGAGATTTGAAAGGGATGGGTGATGGGAAGGATTTGGAGGGGAGGGGCAAGGGGGAAGATTTGAAAGAGATGGGTGATGGGGAAGATTTGGAGGGGAGGGGCAAGGGGGTAGATTTGGAGGGGAGGGGTGATGGGGAAGTTGTGGAGGGGAGGGTTGATGGGGAAGTTTTGGAGGGGAGGGGTGATGGGGAAGATTTGGTGGGGAGGGGTGAGATTGGATTTTAGAAAGTGTACGATTAATGGAAAACGAACATTTATTGCAAAATGAGTTTCTTGTGACCTTCGAGTCAAAAATACGTTTGAGGATGCTGGAGGAGGGGTGGAGTGCAGAAGAGTTTCAGGAATGTAGAAAAGAGGAACTGTAAGAGATGGAATTTTTTTTTGGAATGAATAGATTTGGTGAGCAAGTCGAAAGCATCCTTTTATATAAGGAGAAAAAAAAAGGTGTTGTAATATATGACAGAATACAGTACTTCAGGGGAAAGTTTAAACATTTTAAAGTTGAGCAGTGAAAACTATCTGGGGAAATGGAAAATGGAAATGGGGTTGAAACATGTGATCGAAGAACGAACGAACAAAGAAGAACAATGAATAAATGAAAAAGAACAACGAATAAGAAAAGAGGATTTATTTTATTTTATTTTTGAGTTGAGATCTTAAACAAGGAAGTATGGGGTGAAAGACTGGGACAAAAACAGAGAATGAAAGTAATTGCAACACAATCGACGGACCGCGGAGAGAAAAACAAAGCCTCAAGGTAGGACACGGTAGCCGACTATGCCTCAACAAAAAGGGACACGAATTAACCGACGATTTTGTATACAGGTATGAAAAATTAACACCGAGAATATTACTAAGGACACACTATAGGTACACACACCGAAAGATAAATACAGTTTCGACAAAAACACAATTGTGAAAAATTACTTAACTTCGAAAGCGTGAGCGCATGGACAGCTTCGAAAAGACGTGACCTCGCTGACAAAGATGAACAAAGATGAACTAACACTTGTTATAAAAACAAGCTAGCATTCACTCGGTATCAAAACAAGCCAGCATTCAATCGGTATCAAAACAAGCTAGCATTCACTCGGTATCAAAACAAGCTAGCATACACTCGGTATCAAAACAAGCTAAAATTCACTCGGTATCCAAACAAGCTAGCATTCACTCGGTATCAAAACAAGCTAGCATTCACTCGGTATCAAAACAAGCTAAAATTCACTCGGTATCAAAAGAAGCGAGCATACACTCGGTATCAAAACAAGCTAGCATACACTCGGTATCAAAACAAGCTAGCATTCACTCCGTATCAAAACAAGCTAGCATTCACTCTGTATCAAAACAAGCTAGCATTCACTCGGTATCAAAACAAGCCAGCATTCACTCGGTATCAAAACAAGCTAGCATTCACTTGGTATCAAAACAAGCTAGCATACACTCGGTATCAAAACAAGCCAGCATTCACTTGGTATCAAAACAAGCTAGCATTCACTCGGTATCAAAACAAGCTAGCATTCACTTGGTATCAAAACAAGCTAGCATACACTCGGTATCAAAACAAGCCAGCATTCACTTGGTATCAAAACAAGCTAGCATACACTCGGTATCAAAACAAGCCAGCATTCACTTGGTATCAAAACAAGCTGTCATTCACTTGGTATCAAAACAAGCCAGCATTCACTCGGTACCAAAACAAGCTCGCATACACTCGGTATCAAAACAAGATAGAATTCACTCGGTATCAAAACAAGCTAAAATTCACTCGGTATCAAAACAAACTAGCATTCACTCGGTATCAAAACAAGCTAAGATTCACTTGGTATCAAAACAAGCTAGAATTCACTCGGTATCAAAACAAACTAGCATTCACTCGGTATCAAAACAAGCTAGCATACACTCGGTATCAAAACAAGCGAGCATTCACTCCGTATCAAAACAAGCTAGCATACACTCGGTATCAAAACAAGCCAGCATTCACTCGTATCAAAACAAGCTAGCATTCACTCGGTATCAAAACAAGCCAGCATTCACTCGGTATCAAAACAAGCCAGCATTCACTCGGTATCAAAACAAGCTAGCATTCAATCAGTATCAAAACAAGCTAGCATTCACTAGGTGTCAAAACAAGCGAGCATACACTCTGTATCAAAACAAGCGAGCATTCACTCGGTATCAAACAAGCTAGCATTCACTCGGTATAAAAACAAGCCAGCATTCACTCGGTATATAAACAAGCTAGCATTCACTCGCAATATAAACAAGCTAGCATTCACTTGGTATATGAACAAGCTAGCATTCACTCGGTATATAAACAAGATAGCATTCATTCGGTATATAAACAAGCTAGCATTCACTCGCTATATAAACAAGCTAGCAATCATTCGGTATATAAACAAGCTAGAATTCACTCGGTATCAAAACAAGCTGGCATTCACTCGGTATATAAACAAGCTGGCATTGACAAGGTATATAAACAAGCTAGCATTCACTCGGTATATAAACAAGCTAGCATTCACTCGGTATATAAACAAGCTAGCATTCACTCGCTATATAAACAAGCTAGCATTCACTCGCTATATAAACAAGCTAGCATTCACTCGGTATATAAACAAGCTAGAATTCACTCGGTATCAAAACAAGCTGGCATTCACTCGGTATATAAACAAGCTAGCATTCACTCGGTATCAAAACAAGCTAGCATTCACTCGGTATACAAACACGCTAGCATTCACTCGGTATCAAAACAAGCTAGCATTCACTCGGTATATAAACAAGCTAGCATTCACTCGGTATATAAACAAGCTAGCATTCACTCGGTATATAAACAAGCTAGCATCCACTCGGTATATAAACAAGCTAGCATTCACTCGGTATAAAAACAAGCCAGCATTCACTCGGTATATAAACAAGCTAGCATTCACTCGCTGTATAAACAAGCTAGCATTCACTCGGTATATGAACAAGCTAGCATTCACTCGGTATATAAACAAGATAGCATTCATTCGGTATATAAACAAGCTAGCATACACTCGGTATCAAAACAAGCTAGCATTCACTCGGTATATAAACAAGCTGGCATTCACTCGGTATCAAAACAAGCTGGCATTCACTCGGTATAAAAACAAGCTAGCATTCACTCAGTATATAAACAAGCTAGCATTCACTAGGTATATAAACAAGCTAGCATTCACTCAGTATATAAACAAGCTAGCAACCACTCAGTATCAAAACAAGCTGGCATCCACTCGGTATCTAAACAAGCTAGCATCCACTCGGTATCAAAACAAGCTGGCATTCACTTGTTATAAAAACAAGTTGGCATTCACTTGGTATCAAAACAAGCCAGCATTAACTCGGTATCAAAACAAGCTAGCATTCACTCGGTATAAAACAAGCTCGCATTCACTCGGTATCAAAACAAGCTAGCATCCACTCAGTATCAAAACAAGCTAGCATCCACTCCGTACCTAAACAAGCTAGCATCCACTCGGTATCAAAACAAGCTGGCATTCACTCAGTATATAAACAAGCTAGCATTCACTCGGTATATAAACAAGCTAGCATTCACTCGGTATATAAAGAAGGTAGCATTCACTCGGTATATAAAGAAGCTAGCATTCACTCGCTATAAAACAAGTTAGCATTCACTCGGTATATAAACAAGCTTGCATTCACTCGGTATATAAACAAGCTAGCATCCACTCAGTATATAAACAAGCTAGCATTCATTCGGTATGTAAACAAGCTAGCATTCACTCGGTATATAAACAAGCTGGCATTCACTCGCTATATAAACAAGCTAGCATTCACTCGGTATATACACAAGCTAGAATTCACTCGCTATATAAACAAGCTAGCATTCACTTGGTATATAAACAAGCTGGCATACACTCGGTGTATAAACAAGCTGGCATTCACAAGGTATATAAACAAGCTAGCATTCACATGGTATATAAACAAGCGAGCATTCACTCGGTATATAAACAAGCTAGCATTCACTCGGAATATAAACAAGCTGGCATACACTCGGTATATAAACAAGCTGGCATACACAAGGTATATAAACAAGCTAGCATTCACTCGGTATATAAACAAGCTAGCATTCACTCGGTATATAAACAAGCTAGCATTCACTCGGTATATAAACAAGCTAGCATTCACTCGGTATATAAACAATCTAGCATTCACTCGGTATATAAACAAGCTAGCATTCACTCGGTATATAAAAAAGCTAGCATTCACTCGGTATAAAAACAAGTAAGCATTCACTCGGTATATAAACAAGCTAGAATTCACTCGGTATATAAACAAGCTAGCATTCACTCGGTATATAAACAAGCTGGCATTTACTCGGTGTCAAAACAAGCTAGCATTCACTCGGTATCAAAACAAGCTAGCATTCACTCGGTATATAAACAAGCCAGCATTCACTTGGTATATTAACAAGCAAGCATTCACTTGGTGTATAAACAAGCTAGCATTCACTCGGTATCAAAACAAGCTAGCTCCTGGACTCTGTGTCCTTCTCTCCTGACAAGGTGGAGGAGTTTTTGTCAAACCTCGACTCTGATTCTGCAACTGGACCAGACGGCATCAGCCCACGGGTCTTAAAATCCTGCTCTGCCGCTCTATCTCACCCTCTCTCTGTTCTTTTCACCCTATCTTTTGCTCAAGGTCATCTGCCAGCATCCTGGAAATCAGCTAACATTACCGCTTTACACAAAAAAGGTGCAAAAACAGATCCTTGCAACTACAGACCAATCAGCCTGCTCCCAATTATCAGCAAAGTCATGGAATCCATCATTGCTTCGGATATGAAATCTTTCCTCTTCTCCAATGGCTTGATCTCTGATCATCAATTTGGTTTCAGACCAGGTCACTCTACTCTGGACATGCTGCTTCTGCTGTCTCAACAATGGATGGAGGTCCTCAATGCCAAACAGGAAATCAGAGCTGTCTCCCTTGACATATCAAGGGCCTTTGATACGGTCTGGCACCCAGCTCTGCTCACCAAACTCTCCTCCTATGGTATCCATGGAAATCTCCATGCATGGCTTGCGGACTTCCTCTCTGGTCGTAGTCAACGTGTGGCCCTGAATGGATTTCTCTCATCTCCCCTTCCTGTTCAGGCTGGAGTTCCCCAAGGAAGTGTGCTGGGCCCTGTGCTTTTTCTGGTCTTTATCAATGATCTCTCTGACTCTCTGGAAAATCCTCTCTATCTCTTTGCTGATGACTCCACTCTCTGCCGCTCCATTCCTCTTCCCTCAGATCGGCAGTCTGCAGCCTCCTCACTCTCTGAAGACCTGGACAAAATCACAGACTGGTCAAACAAGTGGAACATGTCTTTCAATCCTGCCAAATCTCACTCTCTTACTATGTCTCTCCGAAAAGATCGACTGGACAACCCTCCCATCTACTTTCTCAACAATCCTCTCCAAGAAGTTCTGTCACTCAAGCTTTTGGGTCTCACTATCTGCCATGATCTTTCTTGGGAAAACCACATTTCCAAGCTGGCCTCCAAAGCCAGTCGCCGACTGGGCATCCTCCGTCGTGCGAAGTCCTTCCTCGGCACACCTGAGCTCCTCACCACTTACAAGGCTTTCATCCGCAGCTCAATGGAATACTGTTCTCCCCTATGGGCTGGTGCTCCTGCCTCACACCTGGCTCGGCTTCACGCTGTTGAATCCAAAGCTTTCAAAATCATTGGAATCTCCCGCGATGAAGCTATCTCTGAGGGCCTTTCACTCACTCACCGCAGGCAGGTAGGTGGTCTGTCTTCTACCGACTCCTCTCCGGCCTTGCTCCCCCAGCTCTCTCTGTGCTCTGTCCCCCAAATATTCCTACAGGTCGCACAAGATCTGCCAGCAACCCTCTGATGGTTAAACTGCCGAAATCTCGGCTCTCTGCTCACCTTCACTCTTTCATTCCTCTTTTCTCCCGCCTGTGGAACAAACTCCCACACTCCCTTCAATCCCTCTCCTCCCTCCAGGTCTTTAAAACAGCTGTTCACCACCATCTCTTATCTTCCCCCATCCATAACCTTGATCTTTTCTACCCCCACTAATTCACCCCAGATCCACCTTGTTTGAAATTCCAACTTATTTCCTGGAAATCCTGGCAGTGTCCATATGTTTATACCTCTCCCACCCCCCCCCCCCCTTCACATGCCTCCCCCCCTTCACATGCCTCCCCCCCTTCACATGCCTCCCCCCCAAAGCCCTCTCCCTCCCACAGATCTCTCGATGTCTCCATGTCTCTCGGTCCCTGCTCTCAAATGTTGTGTTTGTGTCCTTCCCCCTCTCTCCCCATCTTGTCTACCGCTCCCGATGTTATTTGTTTTATGTGTCTGTTTGTCTTTCTGTGTGATTAATGTTCGCTCTTTCACGAGCCTCGATCTTGTATACAAAAAAAAAAAAAAAAAAAAAAAAAAAGAAGCTAGCATTCACTCGGTATATAAACAAGCCAGCATTCACTCAGTATATAAACAAGCTAGCATTCACTCGGAATATAAACAAGCTAGCATTCACTCGGTATATAAACAAGCGAGCATTCACTCGGTATATAAAAAAGCTAGCATTCACTCGGTATATAAACAAGCTGGCATTCACTCGGTATATAAACAAGCTAGCATTCACTCGGTATCAAAACAAGCTAGCATTCACTCGGTATATAAACAAGCTGGCATTCACTCGGTATATAAACAAGCGAGCATTCACTCGGTATATAAACAAGCTAGCATCCACTCGGTATAGAAACAAGCTAGCATTCACTCGGTATATAAACAAGCTAGCATTCACTCGGTATATAAACAAGCTAGCATTCACTCGGTATATAAACAAGCTAGAATTCACTCGGTATATAAACAAGCTAGCATTCACTCGGTATATAAACAAGCTAGCATTCACTCGGTATATACACAAGCTAGAATTCACTCGGTATCAAAACAAGCTAGCATTCACTCGGTATATAAACAAGCTGGCATTCACTCGGTATATAAACAAGCTAGCATTCACTAGGTATATAAACAAGCTCGCATTCACTCGCTATATAAACAAGCTAGAATTCACTCGGTATCAAAACAAGCTAGCATTCACTCGGTACATAAACAAGCTAGCATTCACTCGGTATCAAAACAAGCTAGCATTCACTCGGTATCAAAACAAGCCAGCATTCACTCGGTATCAAAACAAGCTAGCATTCACTCGGTATCAAAACAAGCCAGCATTCACTCGGCATCAAAACAAGCTTGCATTCACTTGGTATCAAAACAAGCTAGCATACACTCGGTATCAAAACAAGCCAGCATTCACTTGGTATCAAAACAAGCTGTCATTCACTTGGTATCAAAACAAGCTAGCATTCAGTCGTTATCAAAACAAGCTGTCATTCACTTGGTATCAAAACAAGCTGTCATTCACTTGGTATCAAAACAAGCCAGCATTCACTCGGTACCAAAACAAGCTCGCATACACTCGGTATCAAAACAAGATAGAATTCACTCGGTATCAAAACAAGCTAAAATTCACTCGGTATCAAAACAAACTAGCATTCACTCTGTATCAAAACAAGCTAAGATTCACTTTGTATCAAAACAAGCTAGAATTCACTCGGTATCAAAACAAACTAGCATTCACTCGGTATCAAAACAAACTAGCATACACTCAGTATCAAAACAAGCGAGCATTCACTCCGTATCAAAACAAGCTAGCATACACTCGGTATCAAAACAAGCCAGCATTCACTCGGTATCAAAACAAGCTGGCATTCACTCGGTATCAAAACAAGCTGGCATTCACTCGGTATAAAAACAAGCTAGCATTCACTCAGCATATAAACAAGCTAGCATTCACTAGGTATATAAACAAGCTAGCATTCACTCAGTATATAAACAAGCTAGCAACCACTCAGTATCAAAACAAGCTGGCATCCACTCGGTATCTAAACAAGCTAGCATCCACTCGGTATCAAAACAAGCTGGCATTCACTTGTTATAAAAACAAGTTGGCATTCACTTGGTATCAAAACAAGCCAGCATTAACTCGGTATCAAAACAAGCTAGCATTCACTCGGTATAAAACAAGCTCGCATTCACTCGGTATCAAAACAAGCTAGCATCCACTCAGTATCAAAACAAGCTAGCATCCACTCCGTACCTAAACAAGCTAGCATCCACTCGGTATCAAAACAAGCTGGCATTCACTCAGTATATAAACAAGCTAGCATTCACTCGGTATATAAACAAGCTAGCATTCACTCGGTATATAAAGAAGGTAGCATTCACTCGGTATATAAAGAAGCTAGCATTCACTCGCTATAAAACAAGTTAGCATTCACTCGGTATATAAACAAGCTTGCATTCACTCGGTATATAAACAAGCTAGCATCCACTCAGTATATAAACAAGCTAGCATTCATTCGGTATGTAAACAAGCTAGCATTCACTCGGTATATAAACAAGCTGGCATTCACTCGCTATATAAACAAGCTAGCATTCACTCGGTATATACACAAGCTCGAATTCACTCGCTATATAAACAAGCTAGCATTCACTTGGTATATAAACAAGCTGGCATACACTCGGTGTATAAACAAGCTGGCATTCACAAGGTATATAAACAAGCTAGCATTCACACGGTATATAAACAAGCGAGCATTCACTCGGTATATAAACAAGCTAGCATTCACTCGGAATATAAACAAGCTGGCATACACTCGGTATATAAACAAGCTGGCATACACAAGGTATATAAACAAGCTAGCATTCACTCAGTATATAAACAAGCTAGCATTCACTCGGTATATAAACAAGCTAGCATTCACTCGGTATATAAACAAGCTAGCATTCACTCGGTATATAAACAATCTAGCATTCACTCGGTATATAAACAAGCTAGCATTCACTCGGTATATAAAAAAGCTAGCATTCACTCGGTATAAAAACAAGTAAGCATTCACTCGGTATATAAACAAGCTAGAATTCACTCGGTATATAAACAAGCTAGCATTCACTCGGTATATAAACAAGCTGGCATTTACTCGGTGTCAAAACAAGCTAGCATTCACTCGGTATCAAAACAAGCTAGCATTCACTCGGTATATAAACAAGCCAGCATTCACTTGGTATATAAACAAGCAAGCATTCACTTGGTGTATAAACAAGCTAGCATTCACTCGGTATCAAAACAAGCTAGCATTCACTCGGTATATAAACAAGCCAGCATTCACTCAGTATATAAACAAGCTAGCATTCACTCGGAATATAAACAAGCTAGCATTCACTCGGTATATAAACAAGCGAGCATTCACTCGGTATATAAAAAAGCTAGCATTCACTCGGTATATAAACAAGCTGGCATTCACTCGGTATATAAACAAGCTAGCATTCACTCGGTATCAAAACAAGCTAGCATTCACTCGGTATATAAACAAGCTTGCATTCACTCGGTATATAAACAAACTAGCATTCACTCGGTATATAAACAAGCTAGAATTCACTCGGTATATAAACAAGCTAGCATTCACTCGGTATATACACAAGCTAGAATTCACTCGGTATCAAAACAAGCTAGCATTCACTCGGTATATAAACAAGCTGGCATTCACTCGGTATATAAACAAGCTAGCATTCACTAGGTATATAAACAAGCTCGCATTCACTCGCTATATAAACAAGCTAGAATTCACTCGGTATCAAAACAAGCTAGCATTCACTCGGTACATAAACAAGCTAGCATTCACTCGGTATCAAAACAAGCAAGCATTCACTCGGTATCAAAACAAGCCAGCATTCACTCGGTATCAAAACAAGCTAGCATTCACTCGGTATCAAAACAAGCCAGCATTCACTCGGCATCAAAACAAGCTTGCATTCACTTGGTATCAAAACAAGCTAGCATACACTCGGTATCAAAACAAGCCAGCATTCACTTGGTATCAAAACAAGCTGTCATTCACTTGGTATCAAAACAAGCTAGCATTCAGTCGTTATCAAAACAAGCTGTCATTCACTTGGTATCAAAACAAGCTGTCATTCACTTGGTATCAAAACAAGCCAGCATTCACTCGGTACCAAAACAAGCTCGCATACACTCGGTATCAAAACAAGATAGAATTCACTCGGTATCAAAACAAGCTAAAATTCACTCGGTATCAAAACAAACTAGCATTCACTCTGTATCAAAACAAGCTAAGATTCACTTGGTATCAAAACAAGCTAGAATTCACTCGGTATCAAAACAAACTAGCATTCACTCGGTATCAAAACAAACTAGCATACACTCAGTATCAAAACAAGCGAGCATTCACTCCGTATCAAAACAAGCTAGCATACACTCGGTATCAAAACAAGCCAGCATTCACTCGGTATCAAAACAAGCTGGCATTCACTCGGTATCAAAACAAGCTGGCATTCACTCGGTATAAAAACAAGCGAGCATTCACTCAGTATATAAACAAGCTAGCATTCACTAGGTATATAAACAAGCTAGCATTCACTCAGTATATAAACAAGCTAGCAACCACTCAGTATCAAAACAAGCTGGCATCCACTCGGTATCTAAACAAGCTAGCATCCACTCGGTATCAAAACAAGCTGGCATTCACTTGTTATAAAAACAAGTTGGCATTCACTTGGTATCAAAACAAGCCAGCATTAACTCGGTATCAAAACAAGCTAGCATTCACTCGGTATAAAACAAGCTCGCATTCACTCGGTATCAAAACAAGCTAGCATCCACTCAGTATCAAAACAAGCTAGCATCCACTCCGTACCTAAACAAGCTAGCATCCACTCGGTATCAAAACAAGCTGGCATTCACTCAGTATATAAACAAGCTAGCATTCACTCGGTATATAAACAAGCTAGCATTCACTCGGTATATAAAGAAGGTAGCATTCACTCGGTATATAAAGAAGCTAGCATTCACTCGCTATAAAACAAGTTAGCATTCACTCGGTATATAAACAAGCTTGCATTCACTCGGTATATAAACAAGCTAGCATCCACTCAGTATATAAACAAGCTAGCATTCATTCGGTATGTAAACAAGCTAGCATTCACTCGGTATATAAACAAGCTGGCATTCACTCGCTATATAAACAAGCTAGCATTCACTCGGTATATACACAAGCTAGAATTCACTCGCTATATAAACAAGCTAGCATTCACTTGGTATATAAACAAGCTGGCATACACTCGGTGTATAAACAAGCTGGCATTCACAAGGTATATAAACAAGCTAGCATTCACACGGTATATAAACAAGCGAGCATTCACTCGGTATATAAACAAGCTAGCATTCACTCGGAATATAAACAAGCTGGCATACACTCGGTATATAAACAAGCTGGCATACACAAGGTATATAAACAAGCTAGCATTCACTCGGTATATAAACAAGCTAGCATTCACTCGGTATATAAACAAGCTAGCATTCACTCGGTATATAAACAAGCTAGCATTCACTCGGTATATAAACAATCTAGCATTCACTCGGTATATAAACAAGCTAGCATTCACTCGGTATATAAAAAAGCTAGCATTCACTCGGTATAAAAACAAGTAAGCATTCACTCGGTATATAAACAAGCTAGAATTCACTCGGTATATAAACAAGCTAGCATTCACTCGGTATATAAACAAGCTGGCATTTACTCGGTGTCAAAACAAGCTAGCATTCACTTGGTGTATAAACAAGCTAGCATTCACTCGGTATCAAAACAAGCTAGCATTCACTCGGTATATAAACAAGCCAGCATTCACTTGGTATATAAACAAGCAAGCATTCACTTGGTGTATAAACAAGCTAGCATTCACTCGGTATCAAAACAAGCTAGCATTCACTCGGTATATAAACAAGCCAGCATTCACTCGGTATATAAAAAAGCTAGCATTCACTCGGTATATAAACAAGCGAGCATTCACTCGGTATATAAAAAAGCTAGCATTCACTCGGTATATAAACAAGCTGGCATTCACTCGGTATATAAACAAGCTAGCATTCACTCGGTATCAAAACAAGCTAGCATTCACTCGGTATATAAACAAGCTGGCATTCACTCGGTATATAAACAAGCTAGCATTCACTCGGTATATAAACAAGCTAGCATCCACTCGGTATATAAACAAGCTAGCATTCACTCGGTATATAAACAAGCTAGCATTCACTCGGTATATAAACAAGCTAGCATTCACTCGGTATATAAACAAGCTAGAATTCACTCGGTATATAAACAAGCTAGCATTCACTCAGTATATACACAAGCTAGAATTCACTCGGTATCAAAACAAGCTAGCATTCACTCGGTATATAAACAAGCTGGCATTCACTCGGTATATAAACAAGCTAGCATTCACTAGGTATATAAACAAGCTCGCATTCACTCGCTATATAAACAAGCTAGAATTCACTCGGTATCAAAACAAGCTAGCATTCACTCGGTACATAAACAAGCTAGCATTCACTCGGTATCAAAACAAGCTAGCATTCACTCGGTATCAAAACAAGCCAGCATTCACTCGGTATCAAAACAAGCTAGCATTCACTCGGTATCAAAACAAGCTAGCATTCACTCGGCATCAAAACAAGCTTGCATTCACTTGGTATCAAAACAAGCTAGCATACACTCGGTATCAAAACAAGCCAGCATTCACTTGGTATCAAAACAAGCTGTCATTCACTTGGTATCAAAACAAGCCAGCATTCACTCGGTACCAAAACAAGCTCGCATACACTCGGTATCAAAACAAGATAGAATTCACTCGGTATCAAAACAAGCTAAAATTCACTCGGTATCAAAACAAACTAGCATTCACTCGGTATCAAAACAAGCTAAGATTCACTTGGTATCAAAACAAGCTAGAATTCACTCGGTATCAAAACAAACTAGCATTCACTCGGTATCAAAACAAACTAGCATACACTCAGTATCAAAACAAGCGAGCATTCACTCCGTATCAAAACAAGCTAGCATACACTCGGTATCAAAACAAGCCAGCATTCACTCGTATCAAAACAAGCTGGCATTCACTCGGTATCAAAACAAGCTAGCATTCAATCAGTATCAAAACAAGCTAGCATTCACTAGGTGTCAAAACAAGCGAGCATACACTCTGTATCAAAACAAGCGAGTATTCACTCGGTATCAAAACAAGCCAGCATTCACTCGTATCAAAACAAGCCAGCATTCACTCGGTATCAAAACAAGCCAGCATTCACTCGTATCAAAACAAGCCAGCATTCACTCGGTATCAAAACAAGCCAGCATTCACTCGGTATCAAAACAAGCTAGCATTCAATCAGTATCAAAACAAGCTAGCATTCACTGGGTGTCAAAACAAGCGAGCATACACTCGGTATCAAAACAAGCGAGTATTCACTCGGTATCAAACAAGCTAGCATTCACTCGGTATCAAAACAAGCTAGCATTCACTCCGTATCAAAACAAGCTAGCATTCACTCCGTATCAAAACAAGCCAGCATTCACTCGGTATCAAAACAAGCTAGCATTCACTCGGTCTCAAAACAAGCTAGCATTCATTCGGTATATAAACAAGCTAGCATTCAGTCGTTATCAAAACAAGCCAGCATTCACTCGGTATCAAAACAAGCTAGCATTCACTTGGTATCAAAACAAGCTAGCATACACTCGGTATCAAAACAAGCCAGCATTCACTTGGTATCAAAACAAGCTGTCATTCACTCGGTATCAAAACAAGCTAGCATTCACTCGGTATCAAAACAAGCTAGCATTCACTCGGCATCAAAACAAGCTAGCATTCACTCGGCATCAAAACAAGCTAACATTCACTCGGTATCAAAACAAGCTAGCATTCACTTGGTATCAAAACAAGCTAGCATACACTCGGTATCAAAACAAGCCAGCATTCACTTGGTATCAAAACAAGCTGTCATTCACTCGGTATCAAAACAAGCCAGCATTCACTTGGTATCAAAACAAGCTGTCATTCACTTGGTATCAAAACAAGCTGTCATTCACTTGGTATCAAAACAAGCCAGCATTCACTCGGTACCAAAACAAGCTAGTATTCACTCGGTATCAAAACAAGCTAGCATTCACTCGGTATCAAAACAAGCTAGCATTCACTCGGCATCAAAACAAGCTAGCATACACTCGGTATCAAAACAAGCCAGCATTCACTTGGTATCAAAACAAGCTGTCATTCACTTGGTATCAAAACAAGCCAGTATTCACTCGGCATCAAAACAAGCTAGCATTCACTCGGTATCAAAACAAGCTAGCATTCACTCGGTATCAAAACAAGCTAGCATACACTCGGTATCAAAACAAGCTGTCATTCACTCGGTACCAAAACAAGCTCGCATACACTCGGTATCAAAACAAGCCAGCATTCACTTGGTATCAAAACAAGCTGTCATTCACTCGGTACCAAAACAAGCTCACATACACTCGGTATCAAAACAAGATAGAATTCACTCGGTATCAAAACAAGCTAAAATTCACTCGGTATCAAAACAAACTAGCATTCACTCGGTATCAAAACAAGCTAAGATTCACTTGGTATCAAAACAAACTAGCATTCACTCGGTATCAAAACAAGCTAGCATACACTCGGTATCAAAACAAACTAGCATTCACTCGGTATCAAAACAAGCTAGCATACACTCGGTATCAAAACAAGCGAGCATTCACTCGGTATCAAAACAAGCCAGCATTCACTCGGTATCAAAACAAGCCAGCATTCACTCGGTATCAAAACAAGCTAGCATTCAATCAGTATCAAAACAAGCTAGCATTCACTAGGTGTCAAAACAAGCGAGCATACACTCGGTATCAAAACAAGCGAGCATTCACTCGGTATCAAACAAGCTAGCATTCACTCGGTATAAAAACAAGCCAGCATTCACTCGGTATAAAAACAAGCCAGCATTCACTCGGTATATCAACAAGCTAGCATTCACTCGCAATATAAACAAGCTAGCATTCACTTGGTATATGAACAAGCTAGCATTCACTCGCAATATAAACAAGCTAGCATTCACTTGGTATATGAACAAGCTAGCATTCACTCGGTATATCAACAAGCTAGCATTCACTCGCAATATAAACAAGCTAGCATTCACTTGGTATATCAACAAGCTAGCATTCACTCGCAATATAAACAAGCTAGCATTCACTTGGTATATGAACAAGCTAGCATTCACTCGGTATCAAAACAAGCTGGCATTCACTCGGTATATAAACAAGCTGGCATTGACAAGGTATATAAACAAGCTAGCATTCACTCGGTATATAAACAAGCTAGCATTCACTCGGTATATAAACAAGCTAGCATTCACTCGCTATATAAACAAGCTAGCATTCACTCGCTATATAAACAAGCTAGCATTCACTCGGTATATAAACAAGCTAGAATTCACTCGGTATCAAAACAAGCTGGCATTCACTCGGTATATAAACAAGCTAGCATTCACTCGGTATCAAAACAAGCTAGCATTCACTCGGTATACAAACACGCTAGCATTCACTCGGTATCAAAACAAACTAGCATTCACTCGGTATATAAACAAGCTAGCATTCACTCGGTATATAAACAAGCTAGCATTCACTCGGTATATAAACAAGCTAGCATCCACTCGGTATATAAACAAGCTAGCATTCACTCGGTATAAAAACAAGCCAGCATTCACTCGGTATATAAACAAGCTAGCATTCACTCGCTATATAAACAAGCTAGCATTCACTCGCTATATAAACAAGCTAGCATTCACTCGGTATATAAACAAGCTAGCATTCACTCGGTATATAAACAAGCTAGCATTCACTCGGTATATAAACAAGCTAGAATTCACTCGGTATATAAACAAGCTCGCATTCACTCGGTATATAAACAAGCTAGCATTCACTCGGTATATAAACAGGCTAGCATTCACTCGGTATATAAACAAGCTAGCATTCACTCGGTATATAAACAAGCTAGCATTCACTCGGTATATAAACAAGCTAGCATTCACTCGGTATATAAACAAGCTAGAATTCACTCGGTATATAAACAAGCTAGCATTCACTCGGTATATAAACAAGCAAGCATTCACTCGGTATATAAACAGGCTAGCATTCACTCGGTATATAAACAAGCTAGCATTCACTCGGTATATAAACAAGCTAGCATTCACTCAGTATATAAACAAGCTAGAATTCACTCGGTATATAAACAAGCTAGCATTCACTCCGTATATAAACAAGCTAGAATTCACTCGGTATATAAACAAGCTAGCATTCACTCGGTGTATAAACAAGCTAGCATTCACTCGGTGTATAAACAAGCTAGAATTCACTCGGTATATAAACAAGTTAGCATTCACTCGGCATATAAACAAGCTAGCATTCACTCGGTATATAAACAAGCTAGCATTCACTCGGTATATAAACAGGCTAGCATTCACTCGGTATATAAACAAGCTAGCATTCACTCGGTATATAAACAAGCTAGCATTCACTCGGTGTATAAACAAGCTAGCATTCACTCGGTGTATAAACAAGCTAGCATTCACTCGGTATATAAACAAGCTAGAATTCACTCGGTATATAAACACGCTAGCATTCACTCGCTATATAAACAAGCTAGCAATCACTCGGTATATAAACAAGCTAGAATTCACTCGGTATCAAAACAAGCTGGCATTCACTCGGTATATAAACAAGCTGGCATTGACAAGGTATATAAACAAGCTCGCATTCACTCGGTATATAAACAAGCTAGCATTCACTCGGTATATAAACAAGCTAGCATTCACTCGCTATATAAACAAGCTAGCATTCACTCGCTATATAAACAAGCTAGCATTCACTCGGTATATAAACAAGCTAGAATTCACTCGGTATCAAAACAAGCTGGCATTCACTCGGTATATAAACAAGCTAGCATTCACTCGGTATCAAAACAAGCGAGCATTCACTCGGTATACAAACACGCTAGCATTCACTCGGTATCAAAACAAACTAGCATTCACTCGGTATATAAACAAGCTAGCATTCACTCGGTATATAAACAAGCTAGCATTCACTCGGTATATAAACAAGCTAGCATCCACTCGGTATATAAACAAGCTAGCATTCACTCGCAATATAAACAAGCTAGCATTCACTTGGTATATGAACAAGCTAGCATTCACTCGGTATCAAAACAAGCTGGCATTCACTCGGTATATAAACAAGCTGGCATTGACAAGGTATATAAACAAGCTAGAATTCACTCGGTATATAAACAAGCTAGCATTCACTCGGTATATAAACAAGCTAGCATTCACTCGCTATATAAACAAGCTAGCATTCACTCGCTATATAAACAAGCTAGCATTCACTCGGTATATAAACAAGCTAGAATTCACTCGGTATCAAAACAAGCTGGCATTCACTCGGTATATAAACAAGCTAGCATTCACTCGGTATCAAAACAAGCTAGCATTCACTCGGTATACAAACACGCTAGCATTCACTCGGTATCAAAACAAACTAGCATTCACTCGGTATATAAACAAGCTAGCATTCACTCGGTATATAAACAAGCTAGCATTCACTCGGTATATAAACAAGCTAGCATCCACTCGGTATATAAACAAGCTAGCATTCACTCGGTATAAAAACAAGCCAGCATTCACTCGGTATATAAACAAGCTAGCATTCACTCGCTATATAAACAAGCTAGCATTCACTCGCTATATAAACAAGCTAGCATTCACTCGGTATATAAACAAGCTAGCATTCACTCGGTATATAAACAAGCTAGCATTCACTCGGTATATAAACAAGCTAGAATTCACTCGGTATATAAACAAGCTAGCATTCACTCGGTATATAAACAAGCTAGCATTCACTCGGTATATAAACAGGCTAGCATTCACTCGGTATATAAACAAGCTAGCATTCACTCGGTATATAAACAAGCTAGCATTCACTCGGTATATAAACAAGCTAGCATTCACTCGGTATATAAACAAGCTAGAATTCACTCGGTATATAAACAAGCTAGCATTCACTCGGTATGTAAACAAGCTAGCATTCACTCGGTATATAAACAGGCTAGCATTCACTCGGTATATAAACAAGCTAGCATTCACTCGGTATATAAACAAGCTAGCATTCACTCAGTATATAAACAAGCTAGAATTCACTCGGTATATAAACAAGCTAGCATTCACTCCGTATATAAACAAGCTAGAATTCACTCGGTATATAAACAAGCTAGCATTCACTCGGTGTATAAACAAGCTAGCATTCACTCGGTGTATAAACAAGCTAGAATTCACTCGGTATATAAACAAGTTAGCATTCACTCGGCATATAAACAAGCTAGCATTCACTCGGTATATAAACAAGCTAGCATTTACTCGGTATATAAACAGGCTAGCATTCACTCGGTATATAAACAAGCTAGCATTCACTCGGTATATAAACAAGCTAGCATTCACTCGGTGTATAAACAAGCTAGCATTCACTCGGTGTATAAACAAGCTAGCATTCACTTGGTATATAAACAAGCTAGAATTCACTCGGTATATAAACACGCTAGCATTCACTCGCTATATAAACAAGCTAGCAATCACTCGGTATATAAACAAGCTAGAATTCACTCGGTATCAAAACAAGCTGGCATTCACTCGGTATATAAACAAGCTGGCATTGACAAGGTATATAAACAAGCTAGCATTCACTCGGTATATAAACAAGCTAGCATTCACTCGGTATATAAACAAGCTAGCATTCACTCGCTATATAAACAAGCTAGCATTCACTCGCTATATAAACAAGCTAGCATTCACTCGGTATATAAACAAGCTAGAATTCACTCGGTATCAAAACAAGCTGGCATTCACTCGGTATATAAACAAGCTAGCATTCACTCGGTATCAAAACAAGCGAGCATTCACTCGGTATACAAACACGCTAGCATTCACTCGGTATCAAAACAAACTAGCATTCACTCGGTATATAAACAAGCTAGCATTCACTCGGTATATAAACAAGCTAGCATTCACTCGGTATATAAACAAGCTAGCATCCACTCGGTATATAAACAAGCTAGCATTCACTCGGTATAAAAACAAGCCAGCATTCACTCGGTATATAAACAAGCTAGCATTCACTCGCTATATAAACAAGCTAGCATTCACTCGCTATATAAACAAGCTAGCATTCACTCGGTATATAAACAAGCTAGCATTCACTCGGTATATAAACAAGCTAGCATTCACTCGGTATATAAACAAGCTAGCATTCACTCGGTATATAAACAAGCTAGAATTCACTCGGTATATAAACAAGCTAGCATTCACTCGGTATATAAACAAGCTAGCATTCACTCGGTATATAAACAGGCTAGCATTCACTCGGTATATAAACAAGCTAGCATTCACTCGGTATATAAACAAGCTAGCATTCACTCGGTATATAAACAAGCTAGCATTCACTCGGTATATAAACAAGCTAGAATTCACTCAGTATATAAACAAGCTAGCATTCACTCGGTATATAAACAAGCTAGCATTCACTCGGTATATAAACAGGCTAGCATTCACTCGGTATATAAACAAGCTAGCATTCACTCGGTATATAAACAAGCTAGCATTCACTCAGTATATAAACAAGCTAGAATTCACTCGGTATATAAACAAGCTAGCATTCACTCCGTATATAAACAAGCTAGAATTCACTCGGTATATAAACAAGCTAGCATTCACTCGGTGTATAAACAAGCTAGCATTCACTCGGTGTATAAACAAGCTAGAATTCACTCGGTATATAAACAAGTTAGCATTCACTCGGCATATAAACAAGCTAGCATTCACTCGGTATATAAACAAGCTAGCATTCACTCGGTATATAAACAGGCTAGCATTCACTCGGTATAGAAACAAGCTAGCATTCACTCGGTATATAAACAAGCTAGCATTCACTCGGTGTATAAACAAGCTAGCATTCACTCGGTGTATAAACAAGCTAGCATTCACTCGGTATATAAACAAGCTAGCATTCACTCCGTATATAAACAAGCTAGCATTCACTCGGTATATAAACAAGCTAGAATTCACTCGGTATATAAACAAGCTAGCATTCACTCGGTATATAAACAAGCTAGCATTCACTCGGTATATAAACAAGCTAGCATTCACTCGGTATATAAACAAGCTAGCATCCACTCGGTATATAAACAAGCTAGCATTCACTCGGTATATAAACAAGCTAGCATTCACTCGGTATATAAACAAGCTAGCATTCACTCGGTATATAAACAAGCTAGCATTCACTCGGTATATAAACAAGCTGGCATTCACTCGGTATATAAACAAGCTGGCATTCACTCGGTATATAAACAAGCTTGCATTCACTCGGTATATAAACAAGCTAGCATTCACTCGGTATATAAACAAGCTAGCATTCACTCGGTATATAAACAAGCTAGCATTCACTCGGTATATAAACAAGCTAGCATTCACTCGGTATATAAACAAGCTAGCATTCACTCGGTATATAAACAAGCTAGCATTCACTCGGTATATAAACAAGCTAGCATTCACTCGGTATATAAACAAGCTAGCATTCACTCGGTGTATAAACAAGCTAGCATTCACTCGGTGTATAAACAAGCTAGAATTCACTCGGTATATAAACAAGTTAGCATTCACTCGGCATATAAACAAGCTAGCATTCACTCGGTATATAAACAAGCTAGCATTCACTCGGTATATAAACAGGCTAGCATTCACTCGGTATATAAACAAGCTAGCATTCACTCGGTATATAAACAAGCTAGCATTCACTCGGTGTATAAACAAGCTAGCATTCACTCGGTGTATAAACAAGCTAGCATTCACTCGGTATATAAACAAGCTAGCATTCACTCCGTATATAAACAAGCTAGCATTCACTCGGTATATAAACAAGCTAGAATTCACTCGGTATATAAACAAGCTAGCATTCACTCGGTATATAAACAAGCTAGCATTCACTCGGTATATAAACAAGCTAGCATCCACTCGGTATATAAACAAGCTAGCATTCACTCGGTATATAAACAAGCTAGCATTCACTCGGTATATAAACAAGCTGGCATTCACTCGGTATATAAACAAGCTGGCATTCACTCGGTATATAAACAAGCTAGCATTCACTCGGTATATAAACAAGCTATCATTCACTCGGTATATAAACAAGCTAGCATTCACTCGGTATATAAACAAGCTAGCATTCACTCGGTATATAAACAAGCTAGCATTCACTCGGTATATAAACAAGCTAGCATTCACTCGGTATATAAACAAGCTAGCATTCACTCGGTATATAAACAAGCTAGCATTCACTCGGTATATAAACAAGCTAGAATTCACTCGGTATATAAACAAGCTAGCATTCACTCGGTATATAAACAAGCTAGCATTCACTCGGTATATAAACAAGCTAGAATTCACTCGGTATATAAACAAGCTAGCATTCACTCGGTATATAAACAAGCTGGCATTCACTCGGTATATAAACAAGCTAGCATTCACTCGGTATATAAACAAGCTAGCATACACTCGGTATATAAACAAGCTAGCATTCACTCGGTATATAAACAAGCTAGAATTCACTCGGTATATAAACAAGCTAGCATTCACTCGGTATATAAACAAGCTAGCATTCACTCGGTATATAAACAAGCTAGAATTCACTCGGTATATAAACAAGCTGGCATTCACTCGGTATATAAACAAGCTAGCATTCACTCGGTATATAAACAAGCTATCATTCACTCGGTATATAAACAAGCTAGCATTCACTCGGTATATAAACAAGCTAGCATTCACTCGGTATATAAACAAGCTAGCATTCACTCGGTATATAAACAAGCTAGCATTCACTCGGTATATAAACAAGCTAGCATTCACTCGGTATCAAACTAGTATGCGGCTCAGACAAAATGATTACATTTTGGTGAATATCCAGATCTGGATCTGAGAATTTTTAAGTGATTCTTCACCATTGACAAAAACAAAACAACCACCTTTAGAGGCCATTTTTCCCCACAGAGCAGGTGTTGGCCTTTTTCGGGCACCGTGGTCCAATTTTTTGAAGCAATGTTTTATGGCCGATGCCCTTCCTGCCACCAACCCTGTTAGTTGCCTCTTGCAACACACAGGGAATTACCAGTGAACTGGTACTCAATTTGCCGACCTCGGAAGGATGACAGGCTGAGTCAACCCCCTGGCGTTAATTCAGCAATTGACCGGGATTCGAACCCATGGATCCTAGGATACCAAGCCGGCACCCGAACCGCTAAGCCAACATCAGGCTATTGACAAATGACAGATGACAGATTGACAGATTCACCATTGACAGATGGGGCTAAAACAGATTTACATTATGATATCTCAAAACGTTGTGGTTGGATTCGGACGAAATTTGCTCAAGAGTTTAGGTGTGTGACATGGACGAAGTGATTCGATTTTGGTGAAGATCCGAATACGGATCCGGATACGAGAAGTTTTTTAAATTGACAAGTGATTCTTCACCATTTCGTGATTGGGCCAAAAACGATGTGTGTCATATTTCAAAAAGTTGTGGATGACTTATATGACAAAACTAGGTCGATGAGTTGGTTCGGTGACAAGAACAAGCCAATTATAACTGGTTCAGGTCCTGATCCAGATCTGGCCTGTCAGTGGGATACAAAACGTAAACTGTTCAGCCTGGCACAGGTACACGCTCTTCCGAGTGAAGTTCTCAATGTGTGGCCGTGGGTATTCCCATCTCTACCCTTGTCTCCTGATGTTGGGAGCCCGCTTGGAATCCCATTCAACACGTTTGTGTATCATTTACTCATGTCTGCGCAATTCATGTTAAAATGCATTGTCCTCTCATATATTTGTGCTTCCAGTGATGTAAAATCTCTCCCATAATAAACTTTGCATAAAAGTAAAAAAAATAAAATTAAATACCGTCGTATTCACTTGTTGTGAAATTATCCTTGCTTTCCTTCGGACGAAAATCTAGCAGCATTTACTCAGTGAAAACATGTGAACATGAGTTAGTTTCACATGAAAAGCAGAAAGCATGAACATTTTGAACTAGTTCATGGATTTTCTCCTGGCTGTTTACGGTTTATCTGCACAGTTACATTTGTTGGTTACCCCAATACCAAATTCAGCTGTGACACACACCTGTGTTTGGGTTTATGTGAAATGGAGACTCAGGCTGTGAGCGAAGTGAGAATCGAAGTTGGCCATTATGTCCTGCATCTGGGTCGTATGCCTTAACTCGACCAACCGGCAGTCCAATTGGTCCATTTTCAGGAACTGAAAATAAATGTGGACCAACACCATCCAGGATTATCGGTTTGTTGTCATTGGAGTCCTGCACAACGACGTCAAGGTCCAGACTGGCATCGTGACCGAACCCATCATGAACCTGCACCGTCAGTGCGAGTTGAGAATCCTTTTCGTGGTCCAGAGGAGCTTGAACGCTCAGCACACCGGTCCACACCCCTAGCCGTAGTTTTGCAGTGGTGGGGCTCGCGAGAAGATGATAATAAGGCTGTGTGCCTGGACACAGTCCTGAGACTCGTAAGCGAAGAATTGTTGTTCCAGGTTGGACGCTTTCGCTGACCCGGACTCTGTATGGTGCTAAGCCTGGCCAGTGGAGATCGCAAGCAGACGAGGGAAGTTTGGTGACCATCAAATTGAGAGGAGTTGCAAGCGCTGGCTGTCTTCCATCACGAGCCTCCAACAATACCTCATACCTGAAAATCAATTGACACAATGTGCATGGAAGATTAAAATAATGATGATGACAAATTTACAAAGTAAAACGATAATAAAATATCACTACAAGATCAATAAAGCAAATTAAAATCACTGACGAAGAAAACAAAGTGCCGAGAAAAAAAAAAATAGACATGATAATTATTGACAAACTAGTATAAAGCCAGTCAAATATGATGGGCTAGAACACTTTATTCGTGTTGCAGAATAAAGGTGGTGAAGGTGGTGAAAAGATATAGCACATATACATCTTTTGTAAGGGGTGGGGGGGGGGGGGTGACTTTGATAACTTTAACAAACATTTACACCCCTCTCCTGGTCCCCCATGCCCCCAAATGAGGCCGCGGCCACATAGCTTATGTTACCCCCCCCCCAGGCAAAGTTGTATTTGTACCCTGAGTGAAGTATATGATATACCACAGAGGGCGGTGAAAGATATACCACATATACATCTTTTGTGGGGGGGTTAGAACCATCACAAATATCAAATTACCTTTTTGTTGAATATATGCTGGTCAATGTACCATTCATCACGTTTCTGAGTTAAGTATAATGACTTTCAGGAAGAAGAAGAAGCCTTACCACCAACTTTGCCCTCTTCCATTATTGTTTTTTTTATTTGTGTTCAAATGTCTGGTGATTGTTTTGTATTTATTTATGCGAATGTGTACTTGTATATAACTGTCATTAATCAAAAAGGTGTAGGCACTATAGAGATTAAAAAAACAAAAAACAACAAAAAAAAACTTTAATTTGAAATTTTAATTTAATTTAATTTAATTTATTTTTGCCTAAAACACTCCCCGGCACTCACTGATGAACCTATGAAAGTTTGACGAAGATCCGTTCAGCCATCTCTGAGGAAAATGTAACACACAGACAGACAGACATAGATCATACAGATGTAAATGAACACTCGTTTTACTCTGCGCGTGTTGCACATCACGTACAGTGAATTTCACCTCCCTTTGCCTGGTATTTATTGTTATTTAAAAAACGCTTCTGTACACCACCCTTGAGGCTCGGTTTGCAAGCCACCGTCTACAATTCCAATAGAAGAGACAAAATTACTCTTTTATGGAAAATGTTTTTCCGAGTTTGTTTTATCCTCAAAAAATAGACCGTTGTCCTTTGAAAACACTGCCTTTGAAAACCTACCCTATGAAGGGGACAGACATCTGTACAAACACACAAACGGACATTGTGTTTTCTATGGTAGATAACAATTACCTTTGCCGAAGATGGATGAAGCTTATGTTTGTGTCTGTTTGTTTGTCTGTGAGCAGGATATCTCAAAAAAGTGAAGGACGAATTCGGACTAAACTTGATGGACAGGTTGGGTGTGTGACAAGGAAGAATCGATTTAAAGTTGGTGAGGATCCAAATCCGATAACTTTTTAAGTGATGCTTCACCAACCAGAGACGATAGGGCCAAAAGCGATTTGGAGCATATTTCAAAAAGTTGTGGTCGGATTATGACAAAACTAGGTGGATGAGTTGGTTAGGTCTGGATCCTAGATCCATTGGGATACAAAATGTAAACTGTTCAGCCTGGCAGAGGTATGCTCTCTACCGAGTGCTCTTCTAGTTCGTCCGTCCCTTCGCGCAGTGGGACAAGAGGTTTTGCAATCGCTTCTGTGTGCGTGTCTCTCTGTCCGTCTTTTGGGGCCATAACTTTTTATCATTTGAGGTTTTCTCATCAAATTTTCAACAAGCCTTTAATAATGAGAATATAGAGAAAATAAAAAAAAATTGGTTCAAAATATAAATAGACAAAGTCATCATGACTATAAATAGCCCTTATTTGCCCGTCCACAGTGCGTCAAGCACAAGATGCTCCATTTTATTAACCGCTTCCGTATTTCTTTATTTATTTACCATTAATTTTCACGTGTGTTTGTCCAGGCCATCACACTTTTTTTTTTACTAATTGAGCTTTTGTCATAAAATCTTCAACAAACCTTTATTATGAGAAATAATATTGAGAACACAAACGAATAAAATGTCCAATTTTTTTTTGAATAGTCGTTTTCGTCAAATTTTGTTCGGGTACAAAGCGGACACGGATGGAGGCTTTGCATTTTGAGATGCTTTTCTAGTTTTTATCTGTGAATAGCTTGGTTGCATATTGGTTGCATATTGAATATTGGAGCATAGACAAAGAAAAACCTAAACGGATTAAAACAAAACATGGCAACAATAGCAGAACACTAAATGCAATAAATGGCAATAATGCGCCTTGGAAAATACCTTTGGACTGTTGTCTATCCCCTCGGTGGGCTGAGCTCATATTGGGCCTCCACGGAGGTTAAATGATTGGCACATGTTGATTGATCAATTCCAGCCAATCAGAGATGGTTTAATGAATGACTGAGCCAGTTTGATGAATCAAGTGTACGTTATTCCTAGCGTCCATCCAAATAGAGTTTGAGTAAATATTGGGACAGAAATTTGGCAAAATAGATTTATCCGAGACGAGCATAAATGACTAGATCTCCAGACAACTCGATAGTGGTGAGTTGGGAGGATGCAAGATGTCCCACTCTACCCGAACCCACCACATAGATAAATCATCCTCGTACTTCTCTTCAGTATACTAAACATTATACTTTCAGCCAGAGAACCATCGAGTGCAGACGCCGAACATAAATTCAGGAGTGAGGAAGTCATACTGGGAGACATCTTGCCCCACCTGTTTTTCCAATGGTTTCTTTCCCCCATTTCATCCCACCATAAGTAGAACGAGTTGCATTAACTTGTTAATTTTGAAGTTTTAGCCAAAGAGCTTCGGTATTTAAATTGCTTACTGTTCAAAGAAACGTGCGGAGTGGATTTTGTTTGGAAAGATGGAAGGTCAGTTGTTGAATAATGGCATCACTTTGTTCAAGCAGATGTTCATGTAAGTGCCTACTTGAGAGTGGAATTCCTAACAAGCACAGTATTCACCGATTGGCCATAAACTATATGTGTATACTGTTCCGATGCACAAGCATTTCCTGGTGTTTACATAAATCGAAATGGTTGCTAAAAGCAGGGCCTTCTTAAAAAGTTACACTCACCTGCATCTCACACTCCACTAAAGTTATGGAAAGGTATTAAGGGGGCTAAAAACAAGGCAATAACATTTGTATCAACCATAACTAGACCCTACAATGTGTCTCAAAACAGTAAATCTCGACTAGCAAACCGATATCAACAGATTGGGACAGCACAACCGTACGATACCCAGGAGACCAATGATCCGTATGTCCGATCGCACAAGCGCAGACACCCAGGAATGATAAAGGCACAGGCCAATACCTCTACCATTCACCCTACAGGTTCCTCAACAGAAGCTTAAACAAACCAGCCAGGCCTGGGTTTATGTAACAACTCAAACCAGGATATGTGCGTTTCCACACACAATGGTGAATGTTGTGTTTCCAAAGTCAGTGTTATATGTATTTTGTACATTGAATAGTTGCGAAAATTACAACATGTTGTTTTATTTTGAACAGTATATTATTGTTACGTTTGTGGGGGTAAGGATACTTTAGTCCGGGTAGATTTGTACAGATTAGCATGCTCCGATTGTCATGAAGAAGAAGAACCACCTCGATGTAGTATAAGTAGGGATCCGGTACACCGTGTTCGGATTAAGTGTATCTTCGTCCCCATTACGAGGAGTGGGGTATGTTAATTAGCTCAGGGATTATGGGTAATTATCCCTTGTACATTTAAACTCACTAATTAAAAAGCTAACCGGAAGTCATGCATCAAGCCCTACTGCTGACAACCCCGACTTGGGAAGCGCACAGGTCGGGCAGGCCGAGGCCACGCCCCGAGGAGCTGTGATTGGGTGGGATTTTGATTGAGGGGAGGACTGGTAGGGAGCGACTCGCTGATTGGCGAAGCACCCCAGATGACATCACAGCCTGGGTGATAAAAGAACACGCTTGCGGACATTTTGCCCTCTTCCCTTCTCCTTGGCTTCTTGCTCTGACCGACCTTTATCGCTTTTGGGTGCCTTGGCGTTTTGGAGATGAGAGCGAAGGGTAGTTGTTGCCGCTCTTGCCCCTTCTGATTTGGGCACCGTCACGAGCGGCCGTGTTGGGATATCTTGCTGGTGGTCGTGCAGAGGCACAGCCGCGGCTCGGGGATTGTGGTTTTCCGTGCAGAGGACGGGTGGAAGAGCGGGCTGCACGCGGCCCATTCAATTCACGCGGAAGGCTTGTTTTGCGCCAGCGGGCGCAGCCTAGTGAACGAGGGCGTACTGAGGCCTAGCAGTGTGGGAGCGAGCAGATTTCCTGCCAACACCAGAGCCACGTCCAGACTGTGCGCTCGAGGCCTGGACGAGTGTTGACGAGACGCACCGGTCGAGTGAGCGAAGTGCAATTAATATTACACCTTTTATTTTGACATAATTATATTTCCCTAAGTCCGTGTTTGGGTCTGGTGTGTAGGGTTCCTCAAGTTAGGAATTTAGTTTATGGTGCGTTTCTTTGTACCGGCATTTATTTAAATAAACCTGTTATTTTTGTACATTTTAAACCCGTTTTCGTTTGAGTTATTTTTTTTGCAGGTTTGAGGACTGCCGGTGGGATCCGTGAAGGTAAGCGCTCCGGTTTACCCCCTCCCTCTTGCTCCCCCAAGGGTATTCTCCACTAATTTTTTGAACTGAACACCTCGGAGTAACAGCTTGTTCGGCTATTCGTTCCTTGGACAGATTTTAATCGCAAGGAACGCGACATTATTTTTAACCCACATTCCACATTGATGTGTTATGAGTTATAGCCTTTTGAAGAAAAAAAACAAACCCCAAAAACACTTAATTGTCCAATAACTTTCCAGAAGATTTCCAAAAACCAAAAACATTTTCTCGGCCGAATGAGAGACGGGGCGTCATCAAGCATCGCTTGCCCTGAAATAATGCAATTTGAAATTATGTGCAAATAACAGATCAGGTGCTACACATAGCATACATGCTATACACATAGCAGAGGTTCTGCTAAAACTGTTACTTGGCGAGGTTTACAATCCTGGACGGGTCGCCACTCCGACACAGGAAGTAAGGGCAGGAATTTGTAATTTGTTCAGAATGCCGGTGATGGCTCACCTACTCTTCCTGAAGGACACCGTGGGATCTTTAACATTCACCAACTAATTCCGGCAGAGGCGACGCCCGTTTAACGTCCATCGGAGGGACGAAACACCAGGATGACAGTTTATAGCCGGGTCGTGATTCAAACTTAGGCTGGACAGTTTGGAGAGTGTGCGTGCCTCGATGCTATCCTGTCAGGTGCAAATCAGGTGTCAGATGATGATCACATTTCAAAATTGGTATAATGATGCAGTTTTATTCTATCAAATGATACAGCAACATGAGGACGATGCCATGATGATATGTTATTGCATGGGTATCGTTCGTTGGGGATCGGTGAAGACCCCCATGTTGTTAAGCGGTGCCGAGCACTTCGTTCTGTTGGAGTGCTTATTTGAGCGTTTAGAATACAGCGAGTCACTTGGCAAGCAATATCAAGCTGCTTGTTAACGGAACATGCCCCTGGTGTTGGTATAGCACAGGCATGATGGACCGAATGGCCTCCTCCTTCGTCGGATATATATGTTGTTAAATACAGACTTGGCATTTAATATGGAATATATTTTTTTTCTTGACTTGGGTTTACTTTCTGAACTTAGTATATCAATCTGGTGAGTTTATTTTACCCTTTGGTGATGTCTTTGTTGAAAGAACCATGTCACTGATTGTCTTTCGCAGCAAGAAGTCAATAACAGGATTATATCACAGGTGGCGTGACAAAATGTAAGGACAGGTACATTTGACGATTGGCTTCACAATCGGGTATATAAGGGTTGTTGCGTTCTGTATTAGTGGAAAACAACTGCTGCACGTCTACAAAGGTTATTGCCGCTTCCTCTGGAGATGGTCCGTCAACTTGACAATGCTGTTTGTCATGGAGTGGTGGCTTTACGAAATTCTGGCATGAAACAGCTTGCTATTGCTCGGCAGTATGGCATCACTCAAGGTCAGCTGTCAAAGATCCTGAAACGAAATGCTCAGAGGGGTGTCCCTACTCCAATACTGAGGCCAGGACGTCCATGCAGAACCACAAGGAGAGATGATCGCCAGCTGCACCGGTTAGTCTGCAATGGCCGTATCAAGTCAGCTAATCGGCTTCGGGCTGCGTGGCAGCAACTGACAAATGTGCCTGTATCCAGAAGGCTAGTCAACCAACGACTGGTTCAAGCAGGCTATCGTGCCAGGCGTCCCCTGAGAAAGCCACGCTTGACCAGACAACACAGCCAGCGCCGATTGCAGTGGGCCAGAGAGCACAGTCAATAGCAGCCAGGACACTGGAATCACGTGACCTTCAGTGACGAGTCTAGATTTCTGGTCTATCGTCAAGATGGCCGCGTCCGAGTGTGCAGACAAGTGCATGAAGCCCACAACGATGATTGTATAGTGCCAAGAGTCCAAGCTGGAGGTGGTGGGGTGACCGTTTGGGCTGCTTTTCATGCAGGGGGCAAAACTGACCTGGTTGTTCTGAATGGAAACCTGAACCAGTTCAAGTACAGGGTCATTCTGGAAAAAACATTGCTTCCATTTGCTCGTGCAGCCTTTCGAGGAAACTTTGTCTTCCAAGATGACAATGCACGGCCTCATCGTGCTCGCATGATCCAACACTTTCTTGCTGACCGTGGTGTAGAGCATACGGAGTGGCCTGCCATGTCCCCGGATATGAATCCGATAGAGAACTTGTGGGCAGAATTAACGCGTCAAATCGACAACTTGGACCAGCAGCCGACCTCTGTGCGTGAATTGCAGCAGACTATTGTCACTGCATGGCAAGCGATTCCTGTCCAAACCTTGGCAAATCTCGTAAACAGCATGCCTCGACGTGTACGTGCTCTCCTGAATGCTCGTGGGGGTTACACGAAGTACTGAACTGTAATTTTACTGTCCGTAATCTCAGCCATAATTTAGCTTTTGTTTTTGTTGAAATTTTTTTTGGCTAATGTGCAAAATAAAGAGATACTTCTGGAAAACGTACAGAAGTTTAACACAGTACTGTCCGTGAATTAAGTTCGATATCAGTTTACATCACTTTCAAGGATCAATTTATTTGCTTCGAAATGTCAAATGTGGTTTTTGTTTCTTTTAAAGGTCACATTAACAAAATCTAGAATAATTTCAACATAATTCCAATGAACTTTTGGTTCTAAGTCATCTTGAAAAGTAAGTTCACTCCCACAAAAAAAATATTCCATATTAAATGCCAAGTCTGTATATAAACAGTTGTAGTTAATGGGCAAAATAAAATTAGGCGGTGTATAGATACCGGCCGAGCTAAACACTCAGGGAGCGAGGAGGGGGGCATTGTTAATGGAATATTCATCACATCCATTTTAGATTCAGAATAGCGAATAATTTTCAACAACACATGAAGAGGAAGATCAAAATAAAAATAATTTATTGTCCTCACCATCCCTCTCTTTTCTTTATTTTGATCAAACCGTCTGGTGTGTAAGTATTAGACATGGACAAGCAATATCAGGAGACAAAGCAGGCAAGCAGGAAACAAACTCTGAGGTCTCCTTGTCTCTGCCTTTGATTAATTGATAAATAAACGGGGATTTCTGTTTCCTCAGCATAGTTGTGATGGCTAATCTTTAGAGCAAGAACAAACAAGGATTCCTGGGAGATCCTGCCCTCTGTGCGGGGATAGCCAGCGTCGCAGGTTGGCATTTGCAATTTCACCACGTGTGCTCCTGTACCCATATACACAAACCGATATTTTCGCATCAAACCCTTCCCGGGAGTTCCAAGAATCCACCGTTGTTGGTTCCATTGAAATCCGTTAATCCATTCTCAAGTTATAGCAGAACAGACAAACAAACGCAGCTTCATTTATAATACTACTAGTACACCCGCTCACTACGGGAGGGGCAGGAAGGGTCATTCCTCTTTGGGGTATATAGATTACAGTCGATCGGGTCTATGATGGAAAGGTTGTTTTCCTCAAATAACAATAATTCCTTGTGTGCTATCATCGTGTTTTTTTCACTGTGTCGTTTCTCTCCTTGATTTATTATTGGTCCATTCTTTGCATTTCTTTTAATAATAATGTTGGTTGGTTAATGACGGGCTGCACCTGATGGGCTTAATGGGTCAATGCGTACCCTGTTTGGTGGCCTGATCAGTGGATATTTGTTTTTAATGGCTTGAGTTTGTGTGGAGTCACTGCAGGGGCACCCCCGACATAGCGGTATCGAGATTAAAGGGTCAAAACAGCCAAATCACTGGGGTCCTCGACTGAGGGTCCAGCTTGTTTGGAGGTGTTGCATGCATGTGCTCACACCTGTGCGGTCGGTATATGTGCGTTTGTGGCCGTCGGGTCTCAAAAACATTGGGTGTGTGTTCATTTACGAAGTTTTTTGTGAAGAGATCGCCAAGTGGTTTAAGCATTTGATCAAGCACTCCATTCAAAACCGTTAAGGTATGGCTGGCTTGGCAAGCACTAGCTAGCTGCTTGGTAAATGATCCACAACCCAGGCTACCTTCCTTTCAGTTTCGTGTTAAACAGCAGGAGCGAGTTTCAAATGTTCGCTACGAAAAACGCCACGTTAGTGCCAGGAAGGGCCATGTTATTAACCCAACATTTGTGGGGTATATAGAGTAAAGTAGATCTTCGCTCAGTTCTGTAAGTAAAACCTACCTCACAGATGTCGGGATTCCTCCAAATTTCTTTGTTTATTGTTATAAAAAGCATTAGCGACTGTTTAAAAATCTAATCATACGTGTTTGTGGTTTTTAATATTGTTTCGGTTTTGTGAATAAAGGATGACCCCCCCCCCCCCCCCCCCCTCGTAGGTAGTTGCACCACAACATGTAGCCTCGCTTTAGTTCAGTTATTTCTTAGTAAATGTAAGCGTAGTCTCCTTTCCTGTGTTAGTTTGCGTTGAGCAGGCCAGTGAGTTAGGTGTTCTTTGAGCTGGAAGGCCACGTGCTAGGCCTGGAACAAGTCTGGCCAGGCCGGAGGGAGGAGCTGCAGGGGGAGTGGCCGGTAAGCAGCGAGCAGCCAATCGGAGCCCAAGGGGAGTGGCTCACAACGGCGGCGAGAGGAGGGGCTTGGAACATTCGGCTAAGGCTGGGGAGGGGCCATATAAAACCCTGCCCCGAGCCCCCCGCAAGAGACAAGAGAGAGAGAGGGAGAGAGAGAGACAGAGCTGGGAGAGACGTGGTGGTAAAAGTGGAGTGTGCCCTAAAAGTCGTGGTGGTTGAGTCGGAGATCAAAGAGACATTGTAGCCATGAGTGGATTGAATTGCTTGTTATAGCCTCGCTGTACATGAACTCTCCCCGTGCCCTGTGCCCTGCTGTTGGCTGTATTAATCGCGCTGTGTGAAGATGACCCATTCCGGGCCACAGACACGTGATCTCCTTGCCTGCGCTCCCAGCACACGTGCCGTGAACACCAGAGGGCCACGCCGGGCGAGCTGTCCGGGAGCGACCGGCGTCAAGGCGCGTTTGGCGCGCAAACTTGTTCTTCCTCCTTTTTCCCCGTGTGAGTGAGTGGGCCCTTTGTCTGGGCATAAGTTAAAACTGTTAAGCATCTACTCTGTGTCCCTTCCCTTTAGCCTGATCATTGTACATTATAAATAAACCTGTGTTCTTTCTTCAATTTGATTGTTCCCGTCCTTTCCATCTATTGGCCTAGCATCGTACGAATAAAACCGCTCGAATCGGGTTCAATAAAAGTAATGGCACGAGTCACGTGATACGCAAACCACTCGGCGTACTCGATTAGCGTGGCTTGTGCGAGGTCCGGTCCCCGTTTTCGTGGCAGTGTGGGTACCAAAGGTACGTGTGGAATCGACCCGATACCCTTTTCCACACTCGCTGCGGGAGTGGTGATTCGGCCTCGTGGACACGAAGACCCGAGGGGGAAAAGTGGTTTAACCCCCCTCTCTGTACATCGACGGGCTTCGGGAGATCCGCAACAATATTTTTACTTCTGGTAGAGGCCATTGGGCCATTGCTCCCACAAAAACGCCATTATAAGCTATTTATAAACGTTGACTCGCCATTTGTTCAAGGAGGAAAAACTCCTTGGGGAGGTGGGATATTATTGGTATTAACATTGTTTTGTAAAAACATTAATATTACGCTATTATCGTTAGTTTTGTTATTAGAAGTGGCCTTGGAAATACGCCACGATAAAGCTAATTTAATATGGCTATACACCTCAGCACTCAACCCCATTGATGGCAATGGAGGGAAAACCCTCCTTGGGGAGGGGAGGAAATGAATGCGCTGCAACCTTCTTTGTGTAACCCTTAGTCATCCTGTCAAGTTTGGTTGAGATTGGATAAGTAAGGACGGAATGTATCACGGTCAAAAAATAATCGGACAGACAGACAGACAGGCAGACACCAAATTACGTATTTTAGTATGAAAGATGTAAACGGTGGTCACCCCTTGCATTAATCCATTCCGGGGTTTATCATTTATCAAGTTGGTCTGAACGGATAAACAACAGAGGCCTTTTCACGGTGGATTTCGATTAGCTTGCCGTCCGGACTGATGATGCCCGCCGTCCAGATTTGAGGACCCTTGGCACTATAATTATACATTCATCTCTCATGCAACAATAACGAGATAAACTTTTCTTACCCGAAGAGAAGAAAACTCCCTTCACTCCTTTAGAGTTTAGAAGATAACTTGAAGAAACACAGCACAACAGTACAATGCCTATCTACTTCAGTCCTCATGCACAAGTGACACATTTTCAACGCATGCGCCCCATGCACGTGTCTTAAAACACGTGCTTGCTCCAACTAACAAGATCTAGCACGTGGACAACCTGATACCGGTCTATTTTATTAACAAAATGACCGCCCTGAGGTCAAAAGCTGTGACAAAATCCGGTAACGGGCTAATTGGGAAACGCACATTTAATGCACTATTGAAAGATCAACTCGACACCTCTTATCCATGTCATCCTCCGCCACGATTATATCAGAACGAGCCGATCCGTCACCGGTCAAGGATTGTATAACCCCAATATGGGGCCATTCATAAATTAAATAACGATGTTTTTTTTTAGGGAGGCGCATACTGTGCATGCCGATAGGCTTGATTAGACATCTATCTATAATTCCAGTAATCTCTGTGTGTCTGTGTGTCTGTGTGTTTGTGTGTCTGTGTGTTTGTGTGTTTGTGTGTTTGTGTGTTTGTCTGTGACCGCTGTTTCTCGACAACCACAGGTCCGATATACTTTAAACTTGCCAGGTATATTGCTGGGGACCCGAGGATGTGCCTTTTCAAGGTTTCATATTAATCGGACAAGTAGTTACCGAGCTATGGCGATTTCTTTACCAAACTCCGCAAGCCGTTCGCTTTGGACCAAACCATTTCATGTAAATAGAGGGGGGGGGGGGTTCTGTGGTCGTTGCGAATGGACCAAACCATTCATGTAAATAGAGGGGGGGGGGTTCTGTGGTCGTTACTGCCACGTGGTTTCAAAGTTTTTTTTTGTTGTTGTTGTTTGCACGCATGTTTTTTTGCACCCACGTACGGGCACGCCCTAGGATGTTTACACACACACACCCCTACACAATTTTTTTTTTTTTTTTTTTTTTGGCAAGGAACGGGCACCCACGTACGGGCACGTCCTAGCTATGGCGTAGTTAAGTAGTTACCGAGCTATGGCGATTTCTTTACCAAACTCCGCAAGCCGTTCGCTTTGGACCAAACCATTTCATGTAAATAGAGGGGGGGGATTGTCACCGTACTCGCAAGCCGTTCGCTTTGGACCAAACCATTTCATGTAAATAGAGGGGGGGGGGGATTGTCACCGTACTCGCAAGCCGTTCGCTTTGGACCAAACCATTTCATGTAAATAGAGGGGGGGGATTGTCACCGTACTCGCAAGCCGTTCGCTTTGGCTTTGCGAATGGACCAAACCATTTCATGTAAATAGAGGGGGGGGGGGGATATAATTTTAGATATATATATAGTACGGGCACGCGGGCCGCACCAAGGAACGGGCACCCACGTACGGGCACGTCCTAGTTACTAACAATTTTTATCCAACATATGATTATATTTTTCGGTGTCCCTAATCGTGAGTAACACTCGGCTCAAACAAAGCCAATGGAAATCTGACGCAGCAAACCCAGGCAGTGTATAATCAGCAGAGGACTACACTCCACAGGCCTGCTGTTTTAGGTCCAGCAGAAAACCAAGATGGCAGCCATATCATTTCGTCTGAAAAGTGGGGAAGGGAAGGGGACAATCCATATGTTGCCCCCCCCACCCCCACTCCCCCAAGTCAATAAAGTTGTCCAAATGTTATTAAGAAGTGCGATGCTGGTACGTACCTGCCATCTGGTACATCGTGCTTTTTGAGAAGGTGCACACCTCCTGTTTCTGCATTCACGTAAAACAGTCCACCTGGATTACGAAGCATCTTGTATTGAATATATTTTGCTGAATCTCTGCCTTGGGGTTGGGCACGGGCTGAGTAGAACAACCCATCACTTCGCAATGACATTTGGCTCAAAAGGACATGACCCTTGGTTCGGGGAAACCTCGGGGGCTGATTATCTCGCAGAACGGTCAGACGAACGGAAGTCGTCCAAGCAGACGTTGGTCTCCCCGGGACCCAGGCCGTCACCCGGATATGGGATTCCAGCATTCCACAACACGGTTTGCGACCCATCGTCCTCAGCATTCCTGAAATTGGGTCCAGTGTCAGGACTCCCTCTGGATCTCCCTCGGACAGCAAGTACTGGACGGTTTCTCCTGTCAAACAGAGACAACAAATAAGATTTCATTATCGAGTATACAACCTTCGTCCCCACGTATGATTTTGCTCACACGTGTAGTTGGCTCATTTCCGGGGGAAGTCGTGTGACGTTGTTTGGCTATTAATAGCACATACATGAGACAAAACGAGGAAGAAACATTACAGGGGTGTGACACATTTCCTTACGCTTTAATCCATCACCATGACGAGGTGCTTAATGTGTGAGTGTTTACCTGTAGCATAATGTTATATATTACGAGTAAGACTCTCCTTCACAAAGCTTGATTGGGATGAGCCATGCCAGTGGATCATTCCCATCACCTACTGCCAAGTCTACAATGTCACGTGTTTTGCATAAGTTGCACAATTCTTCCCACTTCTATGCTGGGAAGGGGACTGAGATGCTCGAATACTCTGGTGGATTTGAAAAATCTCAGCTATTTCAAAAAGAGTAGGCCAATGTGTGTTGTAGAATGAAGCAGGGCCACTGCTCCGGAAAGAGTACGGCCACAAACGCACATATACCGACCGCACAGGTGCGAGCACATGCATGCAACACCTCCAGACAAGCTGGACCCTCGGTCGAGGACCCCAGTGATTTGGCTGTTTTGACCTTTTAATCTCGATACCGCTATGTCGGGGGTGCCCCGGCAGTGACTCCACACAAACTCGAGCCATTAAAAACAAATATCCACTAATCAGGCCACCAAACAGGGTGCGCATTGACCCATGAAGCCCATCAGGTGCAGCCCATCATTAACCAAGCAACATTATTATTAAAACAAGTACAAAGAATGGACCAATAATAAATCAAGGAGAGAAACGACACAGTGAAAAAAACACGATTATAGCACACAAGGAATTATGATTTGAGGAAAACAACCTTTCCATCAAGTATTCCGAAAATAAAACCAAATAAAAAGCAACCAACCTAAACAAAGAAATATTTAATACAAACAAGGAAATCATAGTATACAATCCGGGTCGGTGTAAGCAGCAGACATTTCCTAGTTAAATAATCAAAATAAACTTTTAGAATTAAGTGTGTTTGCCGTTGGAAGCCGATGCAGGTGCTTCCAAAGGACCATTTTGGGAAATGTACAATTCTCCACAAGCTCGTCTGCTTTGGCCTGAACTGCACCCATTCCTTTAGGGCCCAAGGAATGTACCACGAACGAGAAGAGAATCTTCACTAAAACTTCATTCCAGAACAGGAGGCAAAGAAATATCCTCACGAAGCTCGAAGTTGGAGCAAGCGCCCGACATGGACGATGAATGCGCGCTGGCCAAAACATGGCGCAGGAGAACTGGTACAACCTAGCAAGTTAAGAAATGACAAAACGAGCTAACCAAGCCATTTAATCATTCTGAAAGCAAAGATGAAATACAAGAAGAAATCATTTCGCCAAATCCTGTAAGCATCTTCCATTTTTAGGTCACGAATGACAACGAATGACACATTTATTCAATCTCGACAGAATCGCACCCACCACACGATAGGCCCAAAATAAAGCGGACTTCAAAGTTAAATTAGCATAGTCAAGATGGCTCATTGAAGCAAACTTTACACTAATCCTAAACAGCACATAACACATAAACAAACTAACCGAGGAAGTAACAACATTCAGTGCAACCTTGGCCTTGTTCATATGCAGTGCCATAAAAGGCAGATATAAACTAGCCAGCACTTCCACACATCCTCTTCTTTTATCAAATTCACCGTATTGTCTTGGAGGCTGAGCCAACCACCAATGATGTCTCAACTAATAAATTAAACTTCTCAACTTCACTTCGAATCAGTTAGTGGAAACCACGTCTGCTAAAAATAAAAAGAAGTAAGAATTGGAAAAAAATATTCCCTCTAAAAACAAAGCATTTGTCTCAACACGAAAGTGACCTCTGCCCCCAATCATGAAAAACTACCGCAACCGTGTCCAATTTCACCTCCCATTTCTTCTCCACACACAGGATCAACAACACAGGATAGCCCCCCGCCCTGTGCCCACTGACCACGCCGCCCCCTCAATTCACCTGCATACAATCATATACCTATTATGAAACCTTTGAAGAAAATCAGACACACAGCCAACTCCACCTGTTATCAACAATTAAGATTTTTCTAAAATTAACAACCAATCTACTAGCATAACCAAAATCATTAAAGATACAGTGTCCTCAAGATCACCTTCATGGGTTGCACCGAGAACGATGTCGTACCTCATAAGCTAAACACGAAATCCACATGATGCTGGCACTAATAAATGGCTAATATATCAAAGGAAGCAAAGGTTCGAAGGTCAGGACAAACAATTAAGGTGACAGCGAATGTCCCGATCACAAACCATGAGAAGTTGGAGAATAACGAGACAAACGAGCAAGCAGATTAGCACGACCACATGAAGAGCCATACAAAACTTCAATGATGTGACCTCAGCCAAAATAAATAAAAAAACAAGTACAGATACATTCAAAGTACACCGCCCCCATACCAAATAAATAAAGAGCATCCTCTAGTGCGGCATTGCCGGGGCGTCTTTGGCACCCGGCAATACCGCCATGCAGCGCAAAGAGATGGTATTGGGAGGGAGAAGTGTACAATAATTGATTGATTAATTGTGAAATTAAAATAAATATATAATAATCGTAAAATAATAAATTTCTTAATCAATTGGCTAATAGCTTACCTAAACCACCACCGTTTCATCCCAATCTGTAACTATAAAAAAATAATTAAATAAGTCATTAATCGAATAATTAAATAATTAATTGATTAATCAATAAATCAAAAATAGCCTTTACAGCCAAATCACTTGGTCATCGTCATGTCCAAATATCAGCTCCCTAGCTCAAAAGGTGCCTGAGATATTGCCCAGAAGAGAAAGGAAATAAATAAGTACTTAATTGATAATAATAATAAAGTAATTAATCAATTAATTGATTAATCAAAAAACTAAAAATATTGTTTTTGCCAAAGGACTTGCTCACTACTGTGCCGAAATTTCAGCTTCCTAGCTCAAAGGATGGCTGAGATATCGCCCGGAAAAACAAACAAGAAAACAAACAAACAAGAAACCGGAGTGAAAACTGAGTACTCCCTTTCAGCGTGCGTCATTGCCGAGCCCCCTTCGGTGCCCGGAAATGACGTCATGCAGCGCCTGGAGATGGCGTAGGAAAGGAGCGGTGTACAAAAATCCTGGGACATCTCACACGCTTTAATAAGATGTAGTATAAAACAACCGGTCAGATAGGCTGAACAGATGTAACCATGTCACGAAGCAACACCAACAAGTCCGACAACCAAGAACCATATAGTGATGATAAATAATGTAGAAAGAGTCTCTGATTGCCACCTGTAACCATCCAGTACTGGAGCAGGCATCTTTATACAATGATTAATTAATCAACCCACTTCATCTATAGAAAAGTCAGAAAGAGTATCACAATCAATAGCAGCTCTTTGAATCTCTCACGATGTAGCTGAGAGTCTATGGGCCTATCACTTTCCCATGGCAGACAGGTCGATGGTCTCTCTGTCTTCTTCCACCTACTTTCTGGTCTTGCACCCTCTGCTCTTCCTGTGCTTTGTCCCCCCAGGTTTCTGCAGGGCACATAAGGTCCAAGATCAACCCGCTTCTCCTGAAACTACGTCAATCCAGGATCACTGCTCACCTCCGCTCATTTATTTGTTTCTCTTTTTTCCCACCTGTGGAATCGACCTTCATACTCTCTTCAATCTCATTCCTCCATCCAGGTCTTCAAGACAGCTGTTCACCACCATCTCAGATCATCCCCAAAACAAAACCATGATCTTTTCTACCCTCGTTAACCCCACCCAAAGCCCTTCTCCTTCCAAATTTCCAATTTTACCCTCCTAAGAATTTCCTTCTGTATCCATCTTGTCTACCGCATACATCCTCCCCTATTGCTTGTCGAAGTCTTCCTCTACTTCACCCTTCCACCCTACTGTTGGTGTTTCCCCCTTTCTTTCTACTGTTCCTTTTGTTCTGTTGCATCCTGATCCATTCAGTGTTATTGCTCTTCCATGAGCCTTGACTTTGTA